>NC_133134.1:43063464-43366494 GCF_048418815.1 Hemitrygon akajei | reverse complement strand
ATGATTGAAAGGAAAATCTCACCGGCTTTTTATTTAAACATTTGGAATGGTTTTCTACTACTCTTACGGATGTTACTGAAACATTCATAAAAAGGTGTGAATTGACTTTGTGGCATATTTACAGCTGAACTGATCATACCTTATCCAAAGTAACTAACTATATATTAAAATACGTGCTTGAAGTTTGGAGCAGGCCGCATTTGACAGGTAGGTCTAGTTATATTTAATAGCCTGAATTCCGTCAGCTTGTCCCTATTCTGTCAGATAGAAGCACAAGCTAAAAAGACTGTGGATTAAAGCTCTACTTCAAACACATCACACGGTACCATTGTGATCCAGAATAGTTACAGACATTGTTTTCCAACTGTGACTACTGTAGAGCAGAAACTGAAGTAGGTTAATTGCTATTTAAGTAGGTTAATTAAGTAGCCCACTGCCACATAATTACTGCCAGTAAATTGGGTTGTGTTTCATTTGTATAGGTGAATGCAGATCTACAAATACTTGAGAAGACAATGGGAAGAACATAGGAACCTGTTTGATTTGTTTCACACCCAATACCTGTTAGAGCATTTTATTCTCTCTGGTGACCTGCTGAAGCAATATTCAGCCGGCACAGTAACAGCCATATCCTGATGCTGTCTCACAATCCAATGGGATTGCTTCTGTGCCATTTGTATGTTCTCTCTGTGATGTTATGAGCTTCTTTTGGGTCATAGAGTCACAGAGTTATAAAGCATGAAAACAGGGCATTTGATCCATCCTATTAATGCTGATCAAAGTGCCTACCTATGCTGTTCCCATTTGCATGATCATGGCCCATATCCCTCTAAACCTTTACTATCCATGTACCTGTCCAAATTAATTTTAAATATTGTAATTATACCTACACGTACCACTTCCTTTGTCAGCTCATTCTGTATATCCGTCATCATTTGTGTGAAAAATGTAAATATTTCCCCTCTATCCTTAAACCTATGCACTCTTGTTTTAGACTCCCCTACCTTGGGATAAAGACTGTGACTATCTACCCTGACTTTGCCCCTCGATTTTCTGATATCTATATGTTCACCACTTAGCCTCCGTTGCTCTGGTGTAAACTGTCAGAGCTTATTCAATCCCTCGTTGTAACTCAAGATCTCTAGTCCTAACAAAGCATTGTGAACCTTTCCTGTACCCTCTCTAACTCAATTACATTCTTCTTGTAGCATCATGACCAGAACTGCACATGATAATCCAAGGATAATCTGGTTTCCACCGATTTATGTGCTGATGGGTTAGTTGGCTTTTGTAAGTTACCGCTCTGTGTGGATGAGTGACAAAGTGGAATTGATAGGCATGTGAGAGAGAATAAAGGAAAGGATTGGAATATTCTGTTGGGTGCTGCCATGACTTTCATTGTTGTAATAAGGAAGTAACCTGTGAGAATGATTATATTAACTCACCAAGCTTTCTTGATGTTACCCACTGCTTGACCCATCAGCATTCTAACCTTGCTCATCTTTAAAATTACATAAACAGCAGGTATATGGGAACACAAGCAAGTCGCAAAGGATCATGACTTGGAATAAACTGACCTTGTACCTCTGTCTTAAAAATATTCTAAGATTCTGTTTTTAGTTCCTCATCTCTTAATCCAGTTCTTTTAAAACAGTGAAACTGAGTTCCTGATTCTTCCCAAAGGGTAAACTTGCACTGCATATCCACCATATTAAAAGCTCTCATGAGTTTATATGTTTTAAGCTCTTCTCACTTTTCTAAACTCCAGAAACACTGTACAAACCTTGCCTGTCCAGCCTTTTCTCATAAGGCACCCACCATTCCAGAAATTTGACTAGCAAACCTTCCCTAAACTGCTTCCATCACCTTAAAATCCTTCTTTAGCAAAGGAACGAGTGAGACACATGATGTGGTCTCACCAATGTCTGTACAACCGAAGCATAAAACAAACTCCTCACTTTTGTAATCAATTTCCCTAGCAATAAAGAAATACATTTAATTAGCTTTTCTATTTGCTCGCTATACCCTGCTAAGTCTCAGACTCTGCAATTGCTAACCATTTAGATAATAAGCTGATTATTTTTATTTTTCCTGCCAGCATGGACAAATTCACATTTTCCAACATTATACTCCTTTTCCCAGATCTTTACCCAATCACTTAACTTCTCTGTACCCCAGCATAGCAACTTTATGTCCTTAGACTTAAAATAGACATAGGCTATTTTCCTACAAATTTCTCTCAGCATCTTCAGCAAATTGAGCAAACATCCCTTTCATTCCTTCATTCATTTGTATAACTGGTAAAAAGATGAGAAAAAGTCCTATTTATGCTTTTTCCCTGTTTCCAGCTTGGCAGCCAATCTTCTATCCACACCACTGTTATCTCCTACACCATGAGTTTTTACTTCCAACGATAATCTTTGATGTGGCATCTATTACTGCCTCTGGAGATCTAAGCATAGCACACCCTTTATCCACAACACATGTTAATTCTACAAAGAATTCAACAAGAACATTTTTTTTTGTTCCGTGCTCTGCTATAAAATCTTTCACTATAGCTTATAGCATTTTCCTTTCAACAAATATTACACTCACTGGTCTGTATTTCTGGATCCCCTTTTGAATAAGAGATACATTTGCTGTTTCTGGTCAAATGGGACCTTCTGCAAATCAAGAGAGTTTTGAAGAATTAAAAGCAATGCATCAACTATCTCACTAGCCACTTCTTGTAAGACCCTAGAGTGAAGTCCACCAGAAACTAAAGAGTAATCAGCCACTCTCCGTTGCACATCAATAGCTGTGCCGTGAGGAGACTGAAGAGTACAAAGTTCCTTGGTGTGCACATAATGGGTGATCTAACTTGGACTCACAACACCTCCTCACTCCACAAGATGGCACTTTTTGGCATAGGCCCATAGTTTCAAGCTCAAGTTCACGTTTATTGTCATCTGGCTGTACATATATACAACCAAACAAAACAATGTTCCTCCAGACCACAGTGCACCCACACAATGTATATCACACACAGCTCATAAACCAAAATAGTATATTATAAATAAATGAATAATGTATAATTCAAAATACATGTAGTAAACCACAGCACAGGTAAACGGTAAGCAAGCTCTTCACTCGTCACGGCAGAGCCATTGATGTGCACTGGAAAGGGGTCGAGGTATGCAAGGCTCTGCACCCCCACTCTGACAGCTTTCTGTAGGAGCACTGTGTTTCATTTGGTTGTATATATGTACAGCCAGATGACGATAAATGACCTTGAGCTTGAAACTATGGGTATATGCAAAAAAAGTAGCTTTGGCTCCCATATCTATGGAAGGCCATGCTGGGTTTGGAGAGGGTCTAGAGGTTTCTGAGAATAACCCTGGGGATGAAAGGGTTAGCATATAAGGAGTGTTTGATGACTTCCGGCCTGTATTCGCTGGAGTTTAGAAGGATGAAAGGGTATCTCACTGAAACCTACCAAATATTAAAAGGCTTGGATAGAGTGGATGTGGAGAAGATGTTTCCAATAGTGGGAGAATCTAGGACAAGGGACGTAGCCTCACAATAAAAGGACAACCATTTAGAAAAGCGATGAGGAGAAATTCCTTTAGCTAGAAGGTGGTGAACCTATGGAATTCATTTGCAGAGGTGGTTGTGGATGCCAAGTCACTGGGTATATTTAAAGTGGAGTTCAAGCTTCAAAGTAAATTTCATTATCAGAGTATATATATATATATGTCACCACATACAACCCTGAGATTTATTTTTCTACGGGCATACTCAGCAAATCTATAGAATGGTAACTATAACAGGATCAATGAAAGACAAACTGTGCAAATGCAAATATAAATAAAAAGTGATGAATAATGAGAACATGAAATAACAAGGTAAAGAGTCCTTAAAGTGTGATCATTGGTTGTGAGAATATCTCAATTGATGGGCAAATGAAAGTAGGTATTTCCTTTTGTTCAAGAGCCTGAAGGCCGAGGGGTAGTAACTTTTCCTGAACTTGGTGGTGAGAGTCCTGAGGCTCTTGTACCTTCTACCTGATGGCGGCAGTGAGAAAAGAACATGGCCTGGGTGGTGAAGATCTCTAACGATGAAAGCTGCTTTCCTATGACAGCATTTCATGTAGATGTGCTCAATGCTTGGGAGGGATTTACTACCCAGTTTCAACACCTGGGACGGTACGTGATGTACGGGGAATCTGTGTGTTATGTACCCCAGTATCAATTCTTGGGATGGTACGTAATGTACTGGAAATCTGTGAGTGTCACGCGATGACCTACCCCAACGGTATAAAAGGAGCAGCACAGATTGCTCCGGAGAGTCGAGTATGGTTTCGATCATGGAAAGACACCAGTGAGTGCGGTCGCTGGTTTAAACTCTCCAAGTAGACCAAAGGGGTGAGTTGAGATCGATCCAGAGTATTGATCAATGACTCTCACAGTTGCTGCAGCTGGAGGCATTTGCAGAGAAGAGGGGGGAGAAAAGGTTTGAAACAGAAGAAACCTAGTGACAAAGAGATCACTATTTGGACTCTCTCTCCAAGTAGGCCATAAGGGTGAGTTTGATTCCCTTCCAATACAAAAGTGTGGTTGTCACATAGTTAATCCACAGGAGAGGGTTCCCTGGCGAGGGGAAACCTTTGTGAATACCACTTGTGTGTTTACCCTTGTCTGGGTGTGGTATTTCACTGAAGAAGGCACCCTGTGGCAAATCACTGTTAGAGTTACTTCGTATGTCGTGGAACTGGATAATCCAAACCTGGATTTTTGGCACCCACTTTGGTGACCCCTGCAAAGTCTTGGGTGTGTGGTGACCAGTCCTGGAAAAGGGACGCCTCTTGTCAGTTACGTGGTGAAATTCTCACTTTTTGGGTACTGTGTGTCTGCTGAATCACCTTCGGAAAGGTACGGTGGCTGTTTCTGACATATCTCTGTGAAACTTGCTTCTTCGCTGTATTTTGAATCTCAGTCTTCAAGATCGTCTCTTCGCTACACCTCAAATCTAAAAGTCTCTCCTATCAATTCCCCCACAAATCCCTGAAACTTTCTGAACTGACATTCTGAGACTGTGCTCCAGTAAGACTCTGTTAAGAATTGTTTCTATGTTTAACTGTTTGGGAGCTATAGATACATAGCGCTGTTAACTTCGTTTTAAGTTAGTCGCTTGTTTAATTTTCTATGTTTCTGCTTGAGTGTTAATAAATTCTGTTGTTTTCCGATAATATCCTGACTCCATTCCACATCTATTATTGCTGGTTCCATGTAACAATTGGTATTTCCATACCAGGCTATGATAAAGCCAGTCAATACACTCTCTACAACATATCTTGGAAGTTTGCCAGAGTTTTTGATGACACATCAAATCTCCGCAGACTCCTAAGGAAATAGAGACACTGCCGAGCTGTCTTCATAATTGCATTTGCATGCTGGGTCCAGGACAGGCCCTCTGAAATAGTAACACTGAGGAACTTAAAGTTGCTAACCCTCTCTACCTCTGATCCTCCGATGAAGACCGGCTCATGGACCTCTACTTTCCCTTTCCTGAAGTCTACAATCAGTTCCTTGGTATTACTGACATTGAGTGGGGGGTTGTTGTTATTACTCCACTCAGCCAAATTTTCATTCTCCCTCCTGTATGCTGATTGATCACCACCTTTGATGCGGCCCACAACAGCGGTGTCATCAGCAAACTTAAACATGGTGTTGAAGCTGTGCTTAGCCACACAGTCATAGGTGTAAAGCAGATAGAACTGGGGGCTAAGCACACAGCCCTGTGGTCCACCTATGATGATGGAGATCGTGGAAAGATGATTTTGCCAATTTGAACTGACTGGGGTCTACGTGAGGAAATCCAGGATCCCTTTGCACAAGGGGGTATTGAGACCCAGGTCTTGGAGTTTACTGATTAGTTTTGAGGGAATGATGGTATTAGATGCCGAGCTGTAATCAATAACAAGCATTCTGATGTATGCATATTTATATCCAGATGTTCCAGGGTCATTTGAAGAGCCAGTGAGATGGCATCTGCTGTGGCCTATTGGTCTGTCACACAAATTGGGGCAGATCCAAGTTGCCTCTCGGGCAGGAGCAGATAGGTTTCATCCCCAGGCTCTTATCACAATGGATGTAAATGCTACTGGGTGATAATAATTGAGGCAGATCTCCACACCATTCTTGGGAACTGGTATAATTGAAGCCTGCTTGGAGCAGGTGGATATTACACACTGCAGAAGCAAGAGGTTAAAGATATCAGTGAAGACACCAGCCATTTGGTCAGCACAGATCTTTAGGACATGGCCAGGTACCCCATCCAGTCCAGATGATTTCCTTGGATTCACCCTCTTGAAGACAGCCCACATGTCAGCCTCAGATACCGAGATCAAAGGATCATCAGGAGATGATGGAGTTCACAATGGTTCCTCTATGTTCTGATGGTCAAAGCGAGCATAGAAGGCATTAAGCTCACCTGGAAGTGAAGCCCTGCTGTACCCCCATGTTTCTAGATTTAACTTCATAGGAGGTTACAGCATTCAAACCCTGCCATAGCTGTTGAATGTCCCTAGATGATTCGAGTTTGGTCCGGAATCTCCACTTTGCCTGTGAGATGGCTTTCTGGAAATCATACCTGCACCTCTTGTAGCATCCTTGGTCTCCAGATTTCAATGCCTCTGATCTGGCCCTCGGCTAATTTCACATCTCATGGTTCCTCCAGGGTTTCTCACTCTGAATGATTTAGGGGGGGGGGACATCACGTGATGACGTGGGATCGAGACACTGGAACCCAGCTCTCCCGTAAAAAGTTAATAAATTAATGTTTAAATGAAGAAAAGTTAGTCAATACTTTCTAAAAGTTACTTATAAACTACTCTGGATTGTGTCAAGCTATGCCTCAAAGAAAGAAGATGACGAAAACTAATACCGGGAAGACTACGCAAGTTGGAACAGGAACAAGGCCCACGTCTACCAAGGAACCGCGGTCTCAGGTACATTATACCACCGGCGATACGGAACAGGAAACTGCGGCAACATCGGCCATTTCTAAAGGAAAAGACCATCGTGAACTGCGCAAACGCGAAGGATGGAGCATGCGCAAACGGGAGCAACCAGAACTACAAAGCCCAGTTACCACTGCAACTGAAAGTGATAGCGAATCGGAGGGAGAGTCAGATCTTCCGGAAAGATCAGACGAAGAGGGAGATAAAAGTTCTTCTGGAAATATAGAAAAGACTTTGAGGCAAATAATGCGTAAATTAGACGCATTAAAAGTAATTAAAAATAATCAAAAAGTACTAAAAAAAATGACAAATATGGAGATTATGCTTGATAAAATGACAAAGAGACAGGAAAAAATGGAAAAGAAAATTATGGACTTGGAAACTAAAACGGAAGACATGGTTGAAAGAATGGACAAAATGGAAAATGAAAATACTGCTTGGACATCAGAAAGAAAACAATTTATGGAAAAAATTGATAAGCTTGAAAATTTCAGTAGACAAAATAATATTAAAATTGTTGGACTTAAAGAAGATATAGAAGGAGAGGATCCAATAAATTTTTTTCAAAAATGGATCCCTGAAAAATTGGAAATGGAAAGAGAAATTCCAATCGAGATTGAAAGGGCTCATAGATCCTTAAGGTCAAGACCTCAAGCTGATCAAAACCCACGATCAATTTTGATAAAATGCTTAAGATACCAAGACAAAGAAAAGATCCTGAAGGCGGCTGCCCAAAGTGCCAAAAATAGAAACGGGCCATTGATGATAGAAGGGAAACCAGTTCTTTTTTATCCTGATATAAGTTACAACCTGTTGAAGAGAAAGAAGGAAATTAACCCAGCGAAAAAAGCCTTATGGGAAAAGGGTTATAAATTTACAATGCATCATCCAGCAACACTGATAATTTTTTTGGAGGAGGGAAAAATTTTTTTTTCCGATTATCGAAAAGTGGAGGAGTTCGTACAAAAACTTTCATCTATTGGCTAATTACACATAGAGGCTTCCAAACGTAATGGATTAAAGATGAAGATAGAGTCAACGAACAGAAGTGATGGACATTTATGGATATTATAGAAGAGAAAAGCAAAATTTTAGAAATACTAAATGAGAATAGTATTTTTTTTTCTCTTCTTATACATATACTTTTTTATGTTGCGGGGGGGCTGGGGAGCTTTGGATCGGTTACTACGGGATTCACGTGTGTAATCATGGCGATTGCCATGACCCGTACAACAGAGGGGGGTAATGTTGTGTTTTTTTTCCACAACATTAGTAGGGGGGTATTTTGTTTTTTTCTTTATATTCTATTTTTCTTCTATCTTTTTGCCTGGATGATTGGTGGGGACACATATAGCAACATGGAGATTTTTATAAAGATTTCCCAGGATACCACGAAAGTTGAAAGATTAGGTATTATTATAGATTGGAGTAATATAATTAAAAAAAATAATGACTAATCTGAATGATTTAGTGGGGACACTCTCACCTACACCCATTCTAATAAAGTCCATTACAACCGGGTGTATTCATTCAGATCTCTAGATAAGTGCTTGAACATGGCCAAGTCCACTGACGCAAAGCAATCTTGTAATCGTTCCTCTGCCTTCTGTGACCACACCTTATTTGTCCTAACCTCTGGAACCTTGCTTTTTGGGTTCTGCCTGTATGCCAGTAGGGGGAGGACAGCCAAGTGATCCGATTTATAAAAAGGCAGTGTGGGCAAGGAACAGTAGGCATTCCTTATCTCAGTGTAGCAGTGATCTAGTATGTTGGGACCTCTGGTGCTACAGGTTACATGCTGGTGATAACTGGGCAGGGTTTTCTTCAAGCAAGCCTTGTTGAAGTCTCTGACCATAATTTGAAATGCGTCAGGATGGGCTGTTTCTTGACTGCAGCCGACATCGTGCAGTAATAGGTTCTTGACTAGTAAGGATGCCAAAGATTTCGGGGAGAAAGCAGGGAATAGGATTGAGAGGACCATGATTTAATGGAAGAGCACAGTTAATGGGCTGAATGGCCTAATTCTGCACCTATGTCTTATGTTCTAAAAAAGCTAAATTCTTGATTAACTCACTGAGCTGTCATATTGAAGTGATTGAAAGGGAAGAGCATTAATAATTAATATGTTTCATTTGTGGCCTCATTGATGGGCAAATAAACAGATGTCAAATAAAATCTGGAGTAAGAAAGCCCAGATATTGTTTGTACCCAGATATTTAACATTTCATTATTCTGAAAATATTGATATTTGTGTCAATTATTTTCCTTGTTGTGAAACTGTTTATGTGAGTCACAATGTTCCATACGTTTACTTTCACCCCTCCACACTTACTGATCTTTAACCATTCTGTAAGCTCCAGGTACTGAGCCAATTAACTGGAATTAGGAAATGAATCCTCCTGTGATTTGACAGGCTTTACAATTAATCTGATATTCTAGCCAGCTCTTTAGTTGTAAACCAACTGATACCATTGACAAATGAAGTATGAATACATTAGTGGAAGACACACTCAGATCTTTTCATGGGCATATTTTGTTGACTCCAGTGTTTGCTGAATACAAAGCCTCATTTCTTTTTGAATTAACTATTTTCCCACATCACTTGATTTGGTTATATTCTTCCCCAGCTTTGAATTATTTTTTGCTCCCTGTTATTCATCTCCCTGAATTTCTATTCTGATTACATCCAGTGGCATCTGGATTTATAAATTGCTTATCCATTTTTACGTTTTAGTCCAGGTATGTACATTTGTATAGGCCACGCCCTCTTTTATTGCAGCAAAGGAACAACAGCTGAGAAAATTCAGGGATAGAATGAAACCAAGAGCTGCCGCGAACCAGCTCTGTAATTCAGAAGTAACCAGAACACCCTGCACAAAATTTGCAATTGAGCAAGGAGGAATTTTGGCTGAAATGGAGCACACACGTCAGATACTTGAGATGCAGGATTTCTGTGTTTTTCAGTGTGTGCATTTCCCTCTAAGAGAGAGCGGAATCTGATTTCCTGTGCAGTAGGGGAAGCAAATGCATCTTCAGTTACTCTGCCACTTGGACAACGATCAGCATCTTTATGTGGATTCAATGGTCTCACTGGATTAAATCCGATAAGCTAAATTAGACAGTGCTTATCAGCAGGGCCGTACATAAATATAAGGATTGACCTTAGAGCATGGCATGATTGAACAAACAAGTCCTTGGAGTTAGAGAACTGTGTGTGTGCGTAGGTGGGAGGGAGGGGGAGGAATGGAGCTTGTCTCGCTGCTGTTTTGTTGCTTGTGTTCTGTGCGGGGCCCCTGAACATCACGGACACGCTATGCTGGCGACGGAATGTGTGGCGACACTTGCGGGCTGCCCCCTGCACACCCTTGGGTGCGTTGGTTGTAAATGCAAACAACACATTTCACTGTATGTTTTGATGTCCACATGATAAAAACACTTGAATCTTGATACTGACGAACTAATTACCCGCCTAACAAAACTATAATCATATTTTCAAAGTTCTGGCAAGATATCAGTAAACAAGTCAAAGTAAAGGTCACAAAGTGAATTCAAAGCAAAATATCATTTTTTCAGAATATTTTACACGATTCGTTCCCAGAAATACTATTGCCTACACGAATTAAGCAATGAACACCATTAATCACTTCCTGCCTCTATTGGTTATAAATTTAATGGACCTTATTTCACTGACCATGTCTTTGAAAGGATCACATTCTATCAACATGAAATGCTTTTCCATAACTGCTAACTAAGGTGGAGTCTATTATAGGCTTTAAGGTGTAATAAATATTTAAAGTACGGGAAGATACAAGGATATGGGGAAGTGGAAGACTGAGAGGAGTGGAATTAATTTAATTTGCACTGGCAAAGCACTAAGCCATAGCATAAAGGAAATGACTGGAAATACTCAGTACTTGTAGAGAGGAAAAGGAAAAGTAGGGAATAGACAAACAGAGATGGAGACTGAAAGAGAAAGAACGAATATTTCGTGTTGATGAATACAATGCCATAACTGGTATAGAAAGGATAGACAGATGTGTATTGTGCAAATGTGGGTCCCAGTAGAGAAAATCAGTCTATCTTGTTCTCCACTGAGACGCAAATTCTTATGTAATACACAGTTTTAGCATCAGTATTGACAGTAAACTCCATAAGTTCACATCTTTTCTCCACTTCTCTCTCGCATCTTTTACTCCTTGCGTCCTTGAACCATTTGCAGAATAGACGTCGCGCGACTTCAATAGTTCTATCAACAATGCAAATACATGACCCCAAAGTTTCTAATTATTCATGGAATATAGTATTACATTTTAAATTCAAGCCATTTTTACATGTTGTAAGAGATTTTCCAAACTACAGGACAGAATAATACCATTAGCAAACTGAACAGCTATTCTCCTGCCTCCTTGTGCCATCAACAAAATGCCCACTCGTTGTTCAACAATGAAATAAGAAGAAATTATTTTGAGTAATGTTAGGTCTTTAAACATGTTTAATGATCCATAGCTATTGTCATTTATGTTGAAAGCACACATATTATGGTACTATTATCATATTGAGAGAAACAATGAATGGATCATATTTGCTATTCAATTCGATGAATGGTCATTGTTTGCCTAGGAGAGGTCCTGGTGAGACTGTTACCATTCATATTTATACCAGAGTAATTCAACTTCAGCTCTACAATTTCAAAATATATATACAAAAAGAACTTGAATTTCTTGTAAGACCAGGATAAGAAGCAATCAATAGAAATACTTGTTTGACGTATGTGGCACTTCATTAGCAGTTTGAGACTGATTTTTTTTTTTGCACAACTCGGGTCCCAGTTGAATAAACAAATAAATAAATTCACAAACCTAAAAAATGATAAATGAAGTATGAATAAATGATTGGAAGACATACTCAGATTCTTTCACAGGCATTTTAGTTGACTTCATTTTTTTGCCAAGTAAATAAACAAATAAATTCAGATAGTTAAATACCGGTAATTGAAATTGCCTGAGTACAGGCTATCTATTATATATACCACAAAATAACAGAGAATGCATTTTCTTAAGCATTGCCCTGATATTTGCTTTATTGTACCTATTTTATTTACGGTACACTGACAGTGATAAATAAAAATGTCTCTGCAATTCAATCAAATCTGTTGTACATAGAGTGGAAGTTGATAGCTTCCTGATTGATCAGGGCATCAAAGGATATGGTGAGAGGGCAGGTGTATGGGGTTGAGTGAGATTCGGGATCATCCATTATGGAATGGCAGAGCAGACTTGATGGGCTGATTGGCCTAAGTCTGCTCCTATCTCTCATGGTCTTATAATGAAAGACTCAAGATATCATGATTATACGATCATGCATATGAATCAAACGGTGCTTCCACTAGTGGAAGAAAATCTTTTTTTTTGCTATACTAAAATTCAGATTAGACAAAGATCAAAAATAACTGTTTACCTTCACCACTTCAGGGTCCTTGGGTTCCCTAATTATGTTTCCGTATTGGAGATTTTCGTAACTCTGAAGGTCGACAGGGGTAGCTTGCAAGGTCCTAGGTGTGTGCAGGGAGATAACTAGCAGGCCAATCATAAATCCACAGGCAAGTCCTAAGTAGAGGCCAGAGAAGAACGATGGCAATGGCAATACAAAATAGCTGTAAGCAAGAGTGGCAAAACATATCAGAGTTTTACTTGGCACTTTTGGAGAAGACTGTGGAGTCAAGGTTCTGTCTGAGTAGGAAAACATTGGTTCACGACTGCACAATGTATTGTCCTGACCGGGCTTTGTTTCGATAATTTGTAACACATCTCCATACGAGCATATCTCATACCTAGTGCCGTTGTTGTCCCCATCACTCGGGGTAAAGGATAGACATTGTTTCTTCTGCTTTCCTTTTGCACACTTTCCTGGAGAACTCTGTGTGTTAGGTGGCCTTCCACTCTCTTTCCTTTCTGATTTAAGTATCTCCATTCTGAACTTCTCAAGCCCAGATCTTGCATTCTTACTACCTGAATCATTGCTACAATGTTCAGGTCCGGCATCACAGAAGGAGTCAGCGCTACACATATTTGATGGTGACGGTCGAAATTTGGGGCTTCCAGCACTATCGTCTCCTATCATCTTGCTTAACATATTCAAAGGTTCTTGTATAGCCTCTGAAAGTTTTCTTTTTGTGTCCTCCAGTTTGGCTTCTACTTCAGGGACTTTGAAAAAACTGATTTTACACTCAGTGGGTGAAAGCAGAGGTGACGGTGGAGCTGTTTTTGAATCACCATTTCTTCCCTTGGGTTGTGTGAACTGGCGCCAAAGATGCATGTTTAGCTTTGAGTCTGATTTTGACTGTGCAACCTCTGGCTCATGGCGTGAAATTTCAGTCGAGATAGACTTAACAAGGTTTAGCAAAGGCTTCGGTTTCAGGGAAGATGTATCTCTGGATTCAGTTTCTGCAGACAGAGATTTAACTAGGCTCATGAAAGGTGTTGATTCTGAAGAACTGCAGGAGTTTGATGAAGATGACATAGAGGATGACACTAATGGGAAAAATAATTCACCTAAAAATCCAGCAACAGAAGGGGAAGAAGGCAGGGATGAAGCTGGCAATGGTAAGTTTAGGCACTCGTCAGAAAAGGGAATATTCAGTTCTGATATTCCTTCTTTATCCACTGCTAGACTTCTTCCAACATTCTCTCCA
Organism: Hemitrygon akajei; assembly: GCF_048418815.1. NCBI lineage: Eukaryota > Metazoa > Chordata > Chondrichthyes > Myliobatiformes > Dasyatidae > Hemitrygon > Hemitrygon akajei. Next base: position 43,352,803 of record NC_133134.1, on the reverse strand, counting down.
GCTTTTGAAGAGGCTGATCCCTTTTCTCCTAAATTTACCCAGTCCTCACTGTTTGTTGGTGAAGTTAAATGGATGACAATGCCCTCGCCCTGGGAAACAACAGGATTTTTGTGTTGCCTTTGAACATTTTCTTCCACTTTGGATACAGTTGAAGAGCTCGACAACATCTCCAGGTTCTCCTCTCCTAGATCTGCCATTACTTACAGCTTAACGATTGATTAATCTTTCTGCAAAGGAAATTGCAATAGATGTTATAACAAAAGAAATAGGAAGTTGTGTTTTAATACCACTCTTAATATTATAAAACATCCAAGTTTCATGAAAGTATAATTACACAAAATTTGACATCAGTCACATAATGAAATATTAGGGTGTGAGTCTTGAACCTTAGGCCTTCTAATTCAGGGACGAGGATGGTGCAACCAAGCCAGCTATCTGATGTTCAGTCAGCTACCTAATTTAACTCTGAAATAAAAATCCTGGTCATTATCTTACAGATAAATCTGGATTCCATTGAAAGGAAGTTTGCACAAATATGTGATTTTATTGAGCAGCTTTTTGTACTCTTGTTCTATATACACACTAGGCAAGAATGTTTGATTTTTTTCTCTGTCCCTCCCTAATGTGTAGAGTTGTTGGTTTCTATAGAAGGTGTTGAAATTCAAAGGGGACAGGTTAACAAGTAGAAAGCATCTAAATGGCCATTGACACAAAGAAAGCGAATGGCAGTCTGCAGTTACTGAATACATACTGCTAACATCCAATGTCCACCATCAGGGCTGTGTGTCAGCTTCACATCTGCTCTTGCAAGTAGTATTTCGAATAACATGTCAGAATGTCCTGAGAAAAAATGATGGAAAGGAAATGAATTGTTGTTGCAGAGAGCAAAACATTATGTAATTTACTACACACATAATGACCATTACAGGGATTTGTAAACATTACAGCAGTTGGGCACGTTCTGTGGGGTGGGGTTTTCAAATGGAACTACTCACGTCTTTGCTTCTTCTCCACGGCAAGTTCATGCAATGAGCTAATTCATTAGTAAACATACAGAATCTCACATTGGATCTTGCAAGGTTATGTAAGTGAAGGAGATGGTGTAGATGAGTGCTAAAGACTTTTGTCCAACACAAGTTACAAATACATTGTAGATATAATCATTGCATACTAGAGAGGCTCAGGCTTCCCAATCAGAATATGAAGCACACAGCTGAGAATTGTTGTAATGGAAAGGGTTAATTGCTTGTATATCTACAAAGCATTTTAATCATCAGAGCAAAGGGCACATGCCCTCAGCAAGTCTCAAACAATGATTATGAATCAAACCAATACCATTCCTGTGATCTCTTCACAATAAGTAAGTCTTCACAGCATTGAGGTCAACATAATCAGTGAAGAATTGTATTTCTATGTCATTTGCAAAAGCAGAAAGCAGAACAACTGCAAGGCAAAAGTGTGGTAAATTGGCCAGTACATTACCACTGCAGCTGATGTCTCAGTTACGGGCATGGAAGCATAAAACTCTAATGGAGAATACAGTAAAATATGAAAAAGGTAGTGAACTTGGTAGTAGCTGTTAAAAAGTGTTTGTGGTTTAAAAGTGACTTCATTACATACAGTCATGTGATTGTCTAGTGTATGTGACACAGCAATTATCTGTAGAGACTTGCCAAAGCAGTCTGCAGAGACCATTGGAATAAACAGTCATGGCGGGCTGCAGCTCCAGAATCTCTCAATCTGTTCAGTTTCCCACTCCAAGGTTATACAAAGCACCCTAGGCACTATAAGACTTAAGTTTACTGTAATGTTTACTGTATCACAACTATCAGTATAAGGCATATATGTCAAACTCAAGGCCCGCGGGCCAAATCCGGCCCGCGGTGGAATTATCTTTGGCCCGCGAGATAATATCTAATTACTATTAAAGCTGGCCCCAGTAATCGAAGCGCCTATGGCGTATGATATGGCTAATGCTGAGTTTATTCAGGTACCAGGTTTTCAGGGTTTTTAGTGTTTATTCGGCAGTCTTGCTCGGCAGTCTTCTTCATAAGAAACGGAATTTGTAAAGTGAAACACCTTGTAGTTATAGCAGAGACTGAGACACATGAGAGCAGGCTGAAAAAACGGAGGCAACGAAAGCTGCGTTCGCACGCGTCCGACTGATCCGGCCCGCATGAAGCTGCATTTTGCTCAATCCGGCCCGTGACCTAAAATGAGTTTGACACCCCTGGTAAGGTATTGCCAATGGATTTAGCTGTTTATGCGAATCAATCCACACCCTTGGCAAACACTTGAAATTGAACTGGAAAGTGACGATGAATATAGATCCTACATTGAAGCGTTGGGCACTGTGCAACAGCCTTTGAAGCCCTCAGGAACTTATTGTTTAAATAGAAAATGTGCATTGTAATAGAATGTATTGATTTGATGGTATATAATGAATGTTAAGGAAGATGCGTACCTTGTATTTCCTGTATATATTATGGAACAGAGTATATTTTTGAAATAACAAACAAATGTTTCAAAATCAGACTTTAAATCACAATTGGAAAAATATGCAAAAATGTTCAAGGACACCTACAAAGACATAACAGTTACATTGTTGATATCCATATCACCAAGGAGCAGAACCAATCTATGTTAGATACAATTGACAGAAGAATTAGATAAAATAGAATCACATGGAGTTCTAGCAAAGCTAAGCTCTGGGCAACACCTACAGCAAAAGTGCTTAAAGCATGCCAAGACGACACATTGTTATTAACCCATGCACTTGATGGTGAACAGCTCTATAGAATTTCTATGTAGGTATAGCAGGAGCCGAAGCCTTTACCAAATTAGATTCATTACATGCACGTACTTAGCTGAATGTAGATGAGGGGACACAACCCGTGCACATTTCACAATGAATGCACATAAGGATTTTCATTCCGCCAAAACTATCTTAGAATAAGTAATTATCATTAAAGACCATTCAAGCTGTAACAGACAAGGTGCATATTCTGATCAAGATGTACTAAAAGCCATAAATACTAATGAAGAAACTCTGACTATTAGATGTGGTAATTAGCTCTACAGACAAAAAGTAAAACTCAAAAGAAGCAAGTGTGTGTTTGCACAGAAATAAATCTTGGGCTAAAAGCAGATGCTGATGGATTGCCATCAAAGAAAAAGTGGAAGCCCCTGTGAAGGCAAGGAAACTTAAAAGCATCAAAGAACCTACCACCACCTTGCTCTTACGTTTAAGGGTAGATCAATGGGGCAATAGTTAGCCAGATTTCATCTACCATGCTTTTTCATTGTCTTGCATATGTCAGTACTACAGCTCCACTAAAACACATCTGGTTCTGACATCCATGGAGCAGCCTTTTATTAACATTACATTATCCATTACCATTCAAACCAAGATGCAAGCCGGTTAAACTACATTGTTATGTGTCCCTTTGAGCATTTCCAAGGTTGGGGCTTGTTTTATATACCCCAACTCCAATAAAGTTGGACTTCACCTAAACGTTAAAAAGACAGAGTACGCGGTGTTCAACTGCGATGAAGGTACTCTCAAGACTGTAAAGAATGATACCATTAAGAAAGTCTTAGACTTCAAGTACCTCAGGTCAAGAATGATGAGTTTGGAGAAGGACATAAAGATACAGAAGGCGCTGGTGTGGAGGGTTATGAATGACATGAAGGAAATCTGGAGGACGAACCTGACCAGAGGGCTCAAAATGAGGATCTTCATAGCAGTCATAGAGTTCATTCTCACGTACGGATGCGAGACGTGGACACTCACCAAGACCATGCGAAAGTCACCAGATGGTTACTATACATGAATGCTCCGGATGGTTCTTGACATGAGTTGGCAACAGCACATGATGAGTGTCAAGCTCTGTGACGACCTACCGATGCTCACCACTAAAATCAGGGTGAGAAGACTGCAACTAACGGGGCACTGTCTATGCCACCGTGAGCTACCTGCCAGCCTAGTCATCACATGGGAGTCTAAACGTGGGAGGATGAACCCCGGGCACCCTCCCAAGACTATGGTCAACACTCTCCTAGAAGATAGCGGCACAGCTAATGTAGATGAACTGAACACACTGATGAGGGAGAGGGAGGAGTGGAGAGTCCGTCATCGTGCCTGACGCCAGCCCCCTAGGCCTGAGTCAACGTAGTAGTAGTAGTAAACCCTCATTCCTTTGTGAACAGATTTACATTCTGACAGTCCTCCATCTTGCAGGTACTCACCAATAAGGATGGAGCAAACTGACCTTATGTAGCCACTGTCAAACACAAGAGACTGGCTACATACTGCAAATTAACATCCGTAAGGCAAAAACCACTAGAAACCATTAACATTATTAAAACCAGTAGCAGAGACTACCTGTAATCTAATTTTCATCACTCTACATCATCAATTCATGGTTAATTGGATTTTTCATGTAATTTTGATTGATCTTTTCCCCTTAGTTATCTGGTGACAGTATAAAAGATGGCATCACACTAAATTTGCTGCTTATCTTCATAAAAACCAATCTATGTCAGTGAGATTTAATATATTAAGTGGGAATAGGCTGTTGCACGATCTATGCTTTTATTGTTGTCATTCTTTCAATGAATTTCAGAGAGATTTTTTGAGATGTTCTTCACTTGTTTGGTTCATTTTCAATTTCTCAGTTCTACTGGGGTGGGGGCCAGGGGACTAACTTTGAACTTTTATCCGTATATTTTAATAATCCTGATCACGGACGAATCAAAATGTAACTTTTTTCCCTTATAAAGTTCGAACAGTTTTTAAAAGTTAAGACAAACCGAACACAGCAAATGATTTCATTTCATGCGGCTCCTGTGACCTAAAATTACGTGGAATGCAGAAATGATTGATTAATATAATGAACTCTGTGAAATCTAATAATTACCTTTCCCCATTACCAAGATGAATTTCATAATGTAGGTTAAACCCCTAAATGAAAAACCTGTTTTCAATCCATTCCAAATGTCCCTCATTTCATTATAAATGAATGGGATAATTCACATTATCCAGCTCACAGTATAGAACGTTATGTGCTGATCCTCTACTGCGCTCACTGTCAAACTGGATGTTGAATGGCTTTCCATATGCTGCAATACCTGAATTGATAGATATCCAGTCTTATTTTTGACCTGAGAAGATAAAGGTCTGTACATAACTCAATTCAATTGCTTTCTCTGTTGCTAAAGGTAAACCTCAACAAACACCGTGCCCGCTGATAATTCTTCTTTTCCTCTGGCGTCACATAAACAGCAATCCCAAGAAAGGCATCCATTGAACATAAATTATACACAACTTCTACAAGAAAAAAAGCAATTAGAACAGAAAGCAGTCACCTAGTGCAAAAGTGATCATAAACTGTAGATATTTGCATTTTCCCAGCTGGTTCAAGATCCAAATAGCTGAAGGGAAGTAGATGTTTATTTATTTATTTAGAGGTAGAGCACAGTAACAAGCCCTTCCGGCCCATACGAACCCATGCTGCCAATTACAGCCGTGTGACCTATTCACCTATTAACCATACTTCTTTGGAATGTGGGAGGGAACCAGAGCACCTGGAGGAAACCCATGCATCACAGGAAGAACTTAAAAAAACTCCTTACAGACAATGGCAGACATGAAACCGGATTACTGACACTGCAATAGTGTCACTGTTTGGCTGCACTACTGTGTTCTTGAAATCGCTGGTTCGTACTCCGCGGACAGCATCACTAACGATTATCTAGTTATTATTGTGTTGCTGATTGAAATCTCACTATGTGTGACTTCTTGTGATTCCATCCTTAGTTCAATGACTGCACTTCTAAAATACTTCATTGGTTGTAAAATTCTTTGGAATGTCCTGAAGTTATGAGAAGTTCCATTGTAAAAGTTTGTTGTGTTTAGTTTGCCTTATAGCACACTCGGAGCAACTATCTTATGTAAGAGCAACTCATGCTTTATTTTCAAAAATATTATTTGTCTAAATGTTGCACAAGCTGCACTGCTGAAAGAGAGAAATTGGATTTGATCACCATCTAAAGCCATTCCCAGTGATTTGTTCCAGAATTGATACTGGGTGTATAATATTAACCTTATAATTGAAGTCCTTATAATGGGGACCATTTGACATTATTTGCTTTTTACTAGCAAGAGTGGACAGAAGGGATGTGTGTAAGTTCCTGATATCATTGTTATTAGAAATGAGGTTGGCTCAATTCTATTGCCTTGGACCTTGTGCACAACGGAATTTCATAGTTGTGGATCCTGAAAAAAATGCTTATTGTTCCATGCACTTCCCATTTAATCATCATCCCAACAAATTCTTTAATAAACCACACTTATTAAGTACCGGTTAAAATACAGAACAATACAGCACAGGAACAGGCCCTTCAGTTCACAACTGTGCTGATTACTATGCTGAATTAAACTAACTATTCTCCTGCCTGTGCATGATCCATATTCCTCCATTCCCTGCACAATCATATGTGTATCTGACAGCCTTTTAAACACCATTATTGTACCTGCTTCTGTCATTGCCCGGCAGCCCACTCTAGGGCATCTACCACTCTGTGTTAAAAAATACTTCCCTGCCCACCTCTTTTAAACTTTAGCTCCTTTCACCTGAAATTCACGGATCTTGTGCTTGACATTCTACCCTGGAAAAAACCCTGTCTGTGATTCTCAAAATCTTATGAACTTCTACAACGTCTCCTCTCAGCCTTTGATGCTCCAGAGAAAAGAACCCCAGTTTGTCCAACCTCTCCTTATAGCTCATACTCTTTAATCCAGGCATCATCATGGTGAACCTCTTCTGCACCTGTTGCAAAGCCTCCATATCTTTCCTGTAATGGACTGACCACAAGTGCACACAATACTGCAAAAGCAGCCTAAACAAAGTTTAATTTAGCTGCAATTTGACTTCTTGACTCTTATTCTCAGTGCCCTGACCAATAAAGGCAAGCATGCCTATTACACTACTTCTTTACCATTCTATCTACTCTCCTGGTGACTTTCAGTGAGCTATGGACTTGAACCCAAGATTCCTGTGCTCCAATAATGTTAAGGATCCTGCCATTAACAGTATTCCCTCCACTTTCATTAGTCCTCTCGAAGTGCAAAGCCTAATACTTGCAACAGTTACCAGGTAATCCTTGCAACTTTTTCATTGCTATCATCTTTTTTCATCACAATTTACGATACAAAGATAAAAAAAAGACGTTACTTGTTTGTTTTCTCAGTCCTTGGCAAGAACAGCAGGAAGTCACTACAGTAATTCCTGGCCCTCCACTAGTGAGTGATCAGTTCTATTCGAAGACTCCAGTGCCCATTCTCGATGTGAAAATGACCCTGCTCTCACATAGAGACAAGAATCAGAATGTCTCTGATTCCAGCAAGAGCATAAGCAATCCTCAAGAAAAATTGATTCTTGACATATCCAAATTACATTTCTGTGGCAGCAATTCAATGGGATACCTATTACATGCTTGAAAACTGCTACATCAGAAAAAGCATTGTTCTATGTTGCAAATACGTTGCTTTCAATTCTGTATGGTTGTTTCACAGCTTGCTGCCATTAGCTATTATGCATGAATAAAGTCAGAGAAAATATAAGCTATATATCTGAAGAATTTAATGTTAAATTACAATTTTTTTACATGCTAGATTTTGCAACATTCTCTCTAAGACAGTCTGTGCAAACAAAACATACACACATAGATGTCTTTTTCGCCACTGAAGTTGAAGTTTTGATAAAAGGAGAAGCAGCGTCTATAGGCAAAAGAGGTCGTGTTACATAAGGTAATTAGCGGAGGAGCCGGAGGCATTTATAAAGAATGTGATTTATGCAACAAGTTGTTATGATCTTGAATGTACTGCCTGAAGCAGATTCAATATTGATTTTATACTTACATAATGTTTTAAATAAAGCTGGTAAGTGGACGATAGTTTACTTCACTAGATATTCTAAGCATTTAATTATTCAAAAAGCCAACTACTTTTATATTATTACATGTAACTGAAAAATGTTATTGATAGTTAATCTAACAGGATAGAAGTAATTTTCAGTGCACTATTTTGTGATAATAAATATCCATCATTCTTGGTCTTGCACTTTTTTTTAATCAATTCTCTAAATTATATCTATTTTAGTATTTAAGTGCTCCAGTTCTTTCTGCTTGATTTACGACAACTTGCTTCAGTATACTTGAGCCAATCTCTTTGGCTTTATCTCTGGATTTCTATTCTACTCTGACGACTGCTTGGGCTGAATATTAATCCCAAGTGCTCAATCGGGGGCCCTTTATTCTCTTTTGTGCTTTATCACAATAGACTGAACTATGCTGCTGGCTAAATTCAGCTGAACACATATTGTTTTCTAAAGGATCCATTTCTGCTTGCTGGAAATGCCCACTATCTGCTTACTGCATCACTGTGACTTTTGGACTTCATTATGCCACTTCTCTGAGAATTAATGCCAATAATTCCAAAAAAAAACCCACATTCTCGGGAAATGTGATGGAAAGAATACATCAAGAACTATCTCCATTATTCTCTACCTGAAGCTTTCCATCACAAATCTACGTTTTGATGCTCATGGACAAAATGACCTGTACTACATATTGACGTAACTATAATGTGATAGTCTATGTCTGAGTACAGTGCTCAGCTGGTAACAAATTCTGCATTTAGCGCAACAGAAGGCAAGTTTCCGGCCCTATTGAAGCATTATTTTGCCTTCAAGAAATCTGGATTGATGTATTTATTTGTCACAAAGAACTTCATCCCATTAAGCAATTTGTTTTTTGCTATCCTGGTCGCTTGTGTGCCCTCTGCTTTTATTGTTCTACCATTGGTGAATGAACCTACAGCTGCTTGAGTCCTACCTGCTAATATATAATCCCTAAGGGTCTCCACTTCTCTCTAATTCTCCTCTGATTCTTATTTCTGTCTTTTTCATTGTAAACTTACTTCATTGAATTGAATTGAATTGTCTTTCATACGTCCTTCACATACACATCTTTACGTTACCTCTCCGTCTGAATGTGCAATGTGCAAATTATAGTAATTTGTAAAGAATAGTAAGTACAGTAAGATATACAACAGAACAATCAATATTGCTTAGAAATACGATTGTGTCAGTGTGAATTAATCAGTCTGATGGCCTGGTGGAAGAAGCCGTCCCAGAGCATTTTGGTCCTGTAAAGTGTATACCAAGGAACTTGAAGCTGTTCACTCTCTCAACCCCGGATCCACTGATGTCAATAGGGATTAGCCTGTTTCCGTTCCTCCTGTACTCCACCACCAGCTCCTTTGTTTTTGCAACATTGAGGGAGAAGTTTTTCTCTTGACACCACTGTGTCAGGGTGATGACTTCTTCTCTGAAGGCCACCCCGTTATTGTTTGAGATAAGACCAATCAATGTAGTATCACCTGCAAATTTAATTAACAGATTGGAGCTGTGGGTGCCGACACAGTCATGGGTATAGACAGAGTAAAGGAGGCGGCTTAGGTCACAACCCTGAGGGGCACCTGTGTTGAGGGTCCGAGGGGCAGAGGTGAGGGAGCCCACTCTTACCACCTGCTGGCGATCTGACAGGAAGTCCAGGATCCAGCTACATGAGGCAGAGTGAAGGCCGAGGTCTTTGAGCTTCTTGTCGAGCCTGGAGGGAATTATGGTGTTGAATGCTGAACTGTAGTCTAAGAGCAGCATTCTCACATAAGCATCCCTCTTCTCCAGAACATTATTAAAGCCAAAATTAAAAAAGCACAGAGATGTTCAATTGTTCCATATAGTATTAATAATCATCACATATCAGGTGGAAAAATATCCAGTCACTTATTTCCATTCCCATTTTGTCCCATTTGGGAAAATGATGAGTGTATATCAAACCAGAGAAAATAGACAACGTAAAGCTGGAGGAGGATTACAAATGAATAATAACCAACTTTATAATTGAAGTTACTTTTGAGACTTTCAGGAATAAGCATTCTAAGTTATTGATAGAGTATGTCTTCAATGGAATGATTAGGAAAAATTAACTGCCACCCTGACAGCCTTATGTTTTCCAGCAGCAGCAAATAACGTATAAATGACCTTAATTAAATACCACACTGGCCAATTCTGCAAGATTAATTCATGCTTTCACTCTCCACCAACACTGCTTTGTCTGCTGGGTCTCTCAAACAGATCTGATTGTGGTTTTACAGGTTTTACAAGTTTCTTTGTTTGCTTACTTCCTCTCTCACTGCCTTCATCAACAGCAACTTGGTGTCAATCTACCAAGATACGTTCCCTCTGTCCCATCTATCTCTCCTTCACTCTACAATTTGAAACTTCCATTTTTTCTATTTTTCCAGTTTCCAGCATGGTACATTAACCCCGGTTTCCTCCCCACAGAGGCTGCCAGACCTGCTCAACATTTCCACAAGTGGGTTAAGTCTTCAGCTAGTTCAGAATCCTCAGCTACAAGTGCAGAAAATACTGAACTCGTTCAGCAGCTGAGGTAGAATCTGTAGAGAGAAAAGTAGAGTTATTTGGTCTAGAAACTTAACTGTGCTGGAAAAAGAGAGGGCTGTCAATTTGTTCAAGTGCTGCAGACATAGGAAATTTCGTTTGCATATTTTGCATTAAGTTGTGAGTATTTCCTCTCTATCATCTGAGCATTGCTTCTTCTTACACGAGGTGAGACGAAATGCAAGACTTCCCAATCAAAGACAAGAAAGTGAAGAAAGGTATCAGGGATGAAGAAATCACCAGCAGTCCTGGTTCAATCTCACTACTGTCAGTAAGGAGCTTGAACACTCTCCCGTGAGAGTGTGGGTTTAATCCAGGTGCTCCTGTTTCCTTTCACATTCCAAAGCTGTACGGGGTTGTAAAAGGGTCAGGTGGGTGTAATTGAGCGGCACTACTTGCTGGACCAGAAGGGACTATTACTCTGCTATATCCGTAAATTCAAAATAATTGGCTGCTTTTCACAGTAACCATAAAACATGGAGCAAAGGAATTTATTCTGTGAAGGTCGCAGGAGGTGTCAACAGCTTTATTGGCCTTGGCAAACAGCAGGATATGTATCATCAGTGAGAAATGGAATGGCAGGAGGGAGGAATGATGAGAATCTAGATAATGATGAAACACTTGTCTTTTTATTTAGCTCTTCAGTAAAGTACCACTTAAGATAAAAGCTAAAAGCATGTTACAATGGCAATGGAAAAGCAATGTCTCAAATTACGTGTACTTGCCAGTTTTTCATCCTTATCAGACGCACTTAAATCTGCAGGATTTTAATCAAACGTAAATAATTGAACATTTCAGTTTCATTCAATAGACTAGGAGTGATCATGGTTCAAAGTTGAGAGTAGCTAATCTGACAATAATAGTTGATTGGAAGTTTAAATTTTATTGTGCTTGGTGTCATTCATTGTTTTAAAAGTTGGCACTGGAAGTGTAGTTCCTTTCTGCTGCTTTGTTTGTAGAGTACAAAAGACAAGAGGTGGTGCCAGGCAGTGGCAAATAAACTGAGGAGAAAAGGAATTCTATATTAAAAAAAATGGACATTTTGGTTGCTTGCAATCAAACTCATGAAGAAAAGTACTAAGTAAATCTAACTCACATGACTGATGCAATTTATACTTTCTGTTTTATCACATTTTCAGACTGTACTAATTCTAATTGTAGAAGGGAACTGATATATCCAACATGTTTCTTACTGAAGCAACACACACAAAAGGATGGAGAAACTCAGCAGGTCAGGCAGCATCTATGGAAATCAACTGACAGTCGATGTTTCGGCCGGGAACCTTCTTCAGGACTGAGAAGAAAGGAAGAAGATGCCAGAACAAAACAGCGGAGGAAGGGGAAGGGGGCTAGCTGGAAGGTGATGGGTGAAGCTAGGTGAGTGGGGAAGGTGAAAAAGGAATCTGGTAGACGAGGAGAGTGGACCATAGGAGAAAGGAAAGGAGGAGGAGTGGACACAGGGGGAAGTGATACCTCTCTGCCCCTTGGAGGGCGAGAGCCTGTGGGATGTCAGACAGTTGGGGTGAACAGAGGTTGGACTCTAGATCATGGTCTCTTCGGGGGCTCTGCTGTTGCTTGCACGGTGTGTGGTGGGGGGGGGGGGGGGTCTGATGCTTTCTGCTAGACCAAGTGCGGGAGTGAGAGGGAGAGGGTTGAAACTGATTGGAAAGCTGAGCCTACTGGGCTTGAACACCTTCCTCTTCAGGACTTCTTGACTGGGAGACTGCAGTCAGTCCAGATCGGAAAGCATCTCTAACACCATTACACTGAACACGGGGGCCCCCCCAAGGCTGTGTGCTCAATCCACCACTGGTCACTGTGCTGACCCATGACTGTGCAGCAATACACAGCTTGAATCACATCATCAAGTTCGCCGATGACAATACCATGGTGGGTCTCATCAGCAAGAACGACAAGTCAGCTTACAGAGAGGAGGTGCAGCGGCTAATGGACTGGTGCAGAGCCAACAACCTGTCTCTGAATGTGAACAAAAGAGATGGTTGTTGACTTCAGGAGGGCACGGAGCGACCACTCCCCGCTGAACATTGATGGCTCCTCCGTTGAGATCGTTAAGAGCGCCAAATTTCTTGGTGTTCACCTGGTGGAGAATCTCACCTGGTCCCTCAACACCAGCTCCATAGCAAAGAAAGCCCAGTAGCGTCTCTACTTTCTGTGAAGGCTGAGGAAAGTCCATCTCCCACCCCCCATTCTCATCACATTCTACAGAGGTTGTATTGAGAACATCCTGAACAGCTGCATCACTGCCTGGTTCGGAAATTGCACCATCTCGGATCGCAAGACCCTGCAGCGGATAGTGAGGTCAGCTGAGATCATCAGGGTCTCTTTTCCTGCCATTACAGACATTTACACTACATGCTGCATCTGCAAAGCAAACAGCATTATGAAGGACCCCTTGCACCCCTCATACAAACTCTCTGGCAAAAGGCACCAAAGCATACAGCCTCTCACAACCAGACTATGTAACAGTTTCTTCCCCCAAGCCATCAGACTCCTCAATACCCAAAGCCTGGACTGACACCAAATTACTGCCCTCTACAGTGCCTATTGTCTTGTTTATTATTTATTGTAATGCCTGCACTGTTTTGTGCATTTTATGCAGTTCTGTGTAGGTCTGTAGTCTAGTGTAGCTTTTGTATTGTTTCATGTAGCACCATGGTCCTGAAAAACGTTGTCTCGTTTTTACTGTGTACTGTACCAACAGTTATGGTTGAAATGACAATAAAAAGCGACTTGACTTGACTTGATGCTTTGCTGCTGCTTGTGCATGGGGGGAGGGGAGGATAGGATTTGGGGTTCTAACGTATTTCTGCCATTCATTCTTTGGGGGTTTTCTTCTTTTTTGTGGATGTCTGTGAAGAGTAAGAATTTCAGGTTGTACACTGTATACATTCTGTGATATTAAATGGAACCATTGAACCATTGAGTAATAGGCAGGTGAGACGAGGTGAAAGGTCAGAGTGGGGAATAGAGGAAATAGTGAGAAAATGTTTTTTTTCTGACATGTTTCAATCAAGGCTACTCTTTGCATTGAACATTGACTCACTGCCTACAAATTGGAAATAGAGTGGAGATTGTGTGATATATTTAATTTTATTTATTTATTGGATTAAATGTCAAATGAGTGACACTGTCATTGAATCTACAGTTAAAACAAAGTAATAAAACTAATTATTTTAAAAGGACTGCAGGATAAAAGGCCCTGATGAGATTAAAAGGACACTGGGAATAAGGACTGTTGTGTTTAATGGGAGCATGGAAATAACCATGAATGTTTAAAGGGAGTGCAGGAAATCAACCCCAGTGAGTCAGATGCTGAACCACTGGGACTTTTGAACATGGGATGTCAGATTAACAGTATTTTATTTTAACTGGATTCTCGTGAAAAATATTGACACAAAAAAATCCAGGCTGTTTTGCACTTCTGAGATGCTGCCTGACCTGCAGTGTATTTCCAGCATTTTCCATTCTTTCCTCATTTTTTTCCCATCACCGAAGTAATCTTATTTTGTTTCTTTTCCAAATATGAAAAAAATGCATTCTCCTCTATTGGTACTTAGAGTAAATCAACAGACAAACCTTTTGACAATGACCTATTTATAATTAATATTGCAGTATATCAACTGTCATAGTAATTAGAGGAGATTTTAAAAGAAATGCATAAGCTCTTTAGTGGCAGGTTATTAAAGTCCAAAGCAATTTTTCAGCCTTGATTTTCTACTCTGGAACATCAGCATGCTATATAATCAATTATTCTACAGTTAAAGTGGAACTGTGTTGAAATCCATTGGTTTAACTGATACAAGTAAACACAAGTTCAAGTTTAATTGTCATTCAACTATACAAAGTCAAACAAAACATTTCTCTTGTGCCAAAGTGCAAAGCACAGTAGCAACAAACACAGCACACAGAAAGTATAATTATGATCACAGAAAAACAGTTCCAAAAATATTTTTAAAATAATAATGTAGCCCATATCTCTGAGAGTCAAGGCCTGTAGATTGATAATGCATGAGTGCTGTCTTGGAGCCATGTTTCTACAAGAACAAGCCCATAGCAGTTCTTCATCTTATGCCATTGCAGCCATTTGGTCCACTACTTGTGGTCATTCAGGGAATAACTGCATTATGATGTATGCAGCGTACAGATTAAAAAATAAGAACTTCTATTATTGATTCTGAAGAAAAACAACAGATGACAACTCCCCATTTTCTGAGAACAGTTAAGAAATAATTCCATGATAATTGTGTCAATTTTTGGATGTCAGCTCTATCATTGTAAATAACATTAAGAACTGTGTTCCGATGTAGTTCTTTATTTGTAAAGATTGATTGATTCACCCTTCAGCAACCTTCACTGCAGTTCCTATAAAGCAGGGGTGTCAAACTCATTTTAGGTCACGGGCAGGATTGAGCAAAATGCAGCTTCATGCGGGCCGGATCAGTCGGACGCGTGCGAACGCAGCTTTCGTTGCCTCCGTTTTTTCAGCCTGCTCTCATGTGTCTCAGTCTCTGCTATAACTACAAAGTGTTTCACTTTACAAATTCTGTTTCTTATGAAGAAGACTGCCGAGCAAGACTGCCGAATAAACACTAAAACCCTGAAAACCTGGTACCTGAATAAACTCAGCATTAGCCATATCATACGCCATAGGCGCTTCGATTACTGGGGACAGCTTTAATAGTAATTAGATATTATCTTGCGGGCCAAAGATCTGACATATCTGCCTTGAGTCTGACATATATGCTATAAAGTAACTAATATTTAAGTTTCATAGACACACAATTGTGCTCTATTTAGGGAGAGAATCAACTGTAAAAGTTGGAGAATGTTTTGGGAGATAACAAGAGGCAAAATCTCTTCACATTAGTAGCAGATTTTTTAAAAAAATTCAGAGCAAATTTTAAGCCTTGAACTTCCACTCTGCTTTCCTGACCTTATTGACTCCTGGTAACAACCAAGTGCTTCAATGAAGTGACACCAGGATCTGGTAGAGCAGTGCCAAAGACAGGGGGAGAGGGCACAATGCGAGCCTATAGTGGAGGGGTGCAGATGTTTTGCTGGACGCTTGCTGTGCAAAACCTGCTCCCTTCTTGGAATTACGGGGGCTGAAAATAAAAGAGCCACCAGAACCATCACAGAAAGAGGCGTGAGCCACGGACCAAGGCTGGTAGGCCTGATCAGTTCTGGCTGGGTCGCCTGGGCGAGAGTGTCTGATGTTGAAAGACACAAACCCCCTGATGACCCCAGATTACTTCTCTGATGATGAGCACACTTTCTTCAGTTTAAATGTTAAAGGTAGTCATGATTATTATATGCTTTGTTAATGATGATGATAAAGGCATCCATCTGTCTCAAAGGACAATGGACAGTGGCCCTGGAGTGACCTCTCCTGGACACAAGCCTGGTGGAAGGCATGGAGATCCTGGGATGCCCAGTCATCAAGATCCTCCTCTCGGCCTCTCCAGAGTAGTCCAAAAGAAAGCAAAGTTTCTAGACTTTACAAATATTGTCTAATCAAGTACAAAACAGAATGTCAACATCCTTTAAAAATCCCATGCATGTTGTGAAAATTATGATCATCGAGGTAGGTCTACATCCAATAAATATGCACAAAATAAACCGTCCTTCCAGGTGAGTCTTTCACCTGCAGATCTGCTGGGGTCATCTATTATTTCCAGTGCTCCTGATGCAGCCTTTTCTACATTGGTGAGACCCGTCATAAACTGGGAGACCGCTTCACCGAGCACTTTGTTCCATCTGCCAAAAGTGGAACTTCCCGGTAGCCCAGCATTTTAATTCCCATTTCTATTCCTGTTCTGACATGTTGATCCAAGGATTCCTTGTGCTACAATGAGGCCACTCTCAGGGTGGAGGAGCAACACCTTATATTCTGTCTGGGTAGCCTCCTGGTGGCATGAATATCGATTTCTCCTTCTAGAAACATAGAAACATAGAAAAACTACAGCACAATACAAGCCTTTTGGCCCACAATGCTGTGCCGAACATGTCCTTCCCTTAGAAATTACCTAGGGTTACCCATAGCCCACTACTTTTCTAAGCTCCATGTACCTGTCCAGGAGTCTCCTAACAGACCCTACTGTATCCGCCTCCACCACCGTCGCCGGCAGCCCATTCACGCACTCACCACTCGCTGCATGAAAAACCTACCCCTGACATCTCCTTTGTACCAACTTCCAAGCAGATTAAAACTGTGTCCTCTCATGATAGCCATTTCAGCCCTAGGAAAAAGCCTCTGACTATCCACACGATCAATGCCTCTCATCATCTTTCTTATATTATCTTATCTTATTCTGGTAAAAAAAATTCTCTCCCCCTCCCCTCTTCTTCTATTCCTCACTCCAGCCTCTTACTTCTCACCTGTCTATCACCTCTCCCTGGTGCCCCTCCTCTTTCCCTTTCTCCAATGGTCCACTCTCCTCTCCTATCAGACTCCTTCATCTCCAGCCCTTTACCTTTCTCCAGCTTCACCTATCACCTTCTAGCTATCCTGCTTCCCCTCCCACCACCTGAGTATGGGTCTGTGGTGCAGGAGGGAAAGAGGGAGAAGGGAGCAGTAGTGATAGGGGACTCGATAGTGAGGGGAACAGACAGGATATTCTGTGGACAAAAACAGGACACCCCGATGGTATGTTGCCTCCCAGGTGTCAGGGTCAGGGATGTCTCTGATCATGTCCACAACATTTTGGAGAGGGTAGGGAAGCAGCCAGATGTCTTGGTACATTTTGGTACTAATGACATAGGAGGTCAAAGCAAAGAGGTCCTGAAAAGAGAATTTAGAGAGCTAGGTAGAAAGCTGAGAAGCAGGACCTCCCAGGTGGTAACTTCTGGATTGCTGCCTGTGCCATGCACCAGTGAGGGTAGAACAGGATGATTTGGTAGATAAATGCGTGGCTGAGAAGCTGGTGCAGGGGGCAGGACTTCAGATTCTTTGATCTTCTGGTAGAGGTATGACCTGTTCAAAAGTGACGGGTTGCACCTGAACCCAAAGGGGACCAATATTCTCGTGGGCAGGTTTGTACATCTGTTGGGGAGGGTTTTAAACTAATTTGGCAGGGGAGTGAGAGCCAGACTCAGGATAGGATGGGTGGTAGAAAAGTAATGATAGCATGAAGTCAGGTTGTCAGGAAGGGCAGGCAGGTGATGGGATGTAATTGTAGCCAACAGGCTGAGTATCAAATCATTAGGGATGCTGAGCCAGAAAGGATAACAAATTCGGTACTCAAGGTGTTGTATCTAAATGAAAGTACTATAAGAAATAAGGTGGAGGATTTTGTTGCAATTTTATAGATTGCCAGGTATGATGTTGTGGCCATCACTGAATCGTGGCTGAAGGATGGTTGTAGTTGGGAGCTGAATGCCCAAGGTTATATGTTATGTCAAAGGGATAGGAAGGTAGGCAGAGGAGGTGGTGTGGCTCTACTGGTAAAGAATGGCATCAAATCAGTAGAAAGATGTGACATAGGATCGGAAGATATTGAATCCTTGTGGGTTGCGTTAAGAAACTGCAAGGGTAAAAGGATGTTGATGAAAGTTATATACAGGCCTCCCAACAGTGGCTGGGAGATGGGCCACAGATTATAACAGGAAATGAAAAGGCGAGTCAAAAGGACAATGTTATGGTAGTCATAGGAGATTTTAACCTGAAGGTCGATTGGGAAAATTAGGTTGATAATGGATCTCAAGAGAGTGAGTTTGTTGAATGCCTAAGAGATGGCTTTTTAGAGCAGTTTGTCATTGAGCTACTAGGGGATTAATTATACTGGATTGGGTGTTATGTAATGAACCAGAGGCAATTAGGGAGATTAAGGTAAAAGAACCCATAGGAACCAGGGATCACAATATGATTGAGTTCAACTTGAAATTTGACAGGGAGAATGTAAAGTCTGATGTAGCAGTATTTCAGTGGAGTAAAGGAAATTACAGTGGTATGAGAGAGGAGTTGACCAAAGTAAATTGGAAGGAGCTGCTGGCAGGGATGTCAGCAGAGCAGAAATGGCGTGTGTTTCTGGGAAAAATGAGGAAGGTGCAGGACATGTGTATTCCAAAAATGAAGAAACACTTAAATGGTAAAATAGTACAACCGTGGCTGACAAGGGAAGGTCTCGGCCCGAAACGTTGACTGCTCGTTTCAACGGATGCTGCGTGATCTGCTGAGTTCATCCAGCTTGTTTGTACATGTTGATTTGACCACAGCATCTGCAGTGTACTTTGTGTTTATTAAGGGAAGTCAAAGCTATTGTAAAAGCAAACGAAAGGGAATACAACAAAGCAAAATTAGTGGAAAGATAGAGGATTGGGAAGTTTAAAAAAAACCAAAGAGCAACTAAAAATCATTAGAAGGAAAAAGGTGAAATATGAAAGCAAGCTAGGAAATAACATCAAAGTGGAAAGTAAAAGTTTTTTCAAGAATGTTAAAAATAAAAGAGAATGAGAGTGGATATAGGGCCACTAGAAAATGAAGCGGGAGAAATTATCACGGGGACAAGGAGATGGCTGATGAACTAAATGAGTATTTTGCATCAGTCTTCACTGTGCAAGACACTAGCCTGATGTTGTACTGTGTAAAGGAAGATAAGTGGGTGCAGTTACTATTACAAGAGGGATGGTGCTCGAAAAGCTGAAAGACCTAAAGGTACATAAGTCACCTGGACCCGATGAACTGTATTCTAGGGTTACGAAAGAGATAGTGTTAGAGATTGTGCTGGTACTAGAGATGATGTTTCAAAAATTGTTGGACTCTGGCATGGTGCCAGAGGACTGGAGAATTGCAAAAGTCACTCCACTCTTTAAGAAAGGAGGAAGGCAGCAGAAAAGAAATTATAGACCAGTTAGCCTGACCTCAGTGGTTGGGAAGATGTTGGAGTCAATTGTTAAGGATGAGGTTATGGAGTACTAGGTGACACAGGGCAAGATAGTACAAAGTCAGCATAGTTTCCTTCAGGGAAAATCCTGCCCGACGAGTCTGTTGGAATTCTTTGAGGAGAATACAAGTAGGATAGATAAAGGGGATGCAGCGGACGTTGTATATTTGAACTTTCAGAAGGCCTTTGACAAGGTGCCACACATAAGGCTGCTTACTATGTTAAGAGCCCATGGTATTATGGGAAAGTTACTAACATAGTTAGAGCATTGGCTGGTTGGTAGGAGGCAGCGAGTGGGAATAAAAGGATCCTTTTCTGGTTGGCTGCCAGTGACTATTGGTGTTCCGCAGGGTTTGGTGTTGGGATCACTGTTTTTTATGCTGTATATAAATGATTTAGATGATGGAATTGATGGCTTTGTTTGCCAGGTTTGCAGACAATACAAAGATTGGTGGAGGGGCAGGTAGTGTTGAGGAAACAGGTAGGATGCAGAAGGATTTAGACAGATTAGAAGAATGGGCAAGAAAGTGGCAAATGAAGTATAATGTTGGAAAATGCATGGTTATGCACTTTGGTAGTAGAAATAAATGTGCAGACTATTTTCTAATTGGGGAGAAAATCCAAAAATCTGAGATGCAAAGGGACTTGGGAGTCCTTGTGCAGAACGCCCTAAAGGTTAACTTGCAGGTCGAGTCAGTGGTGAAGAAGGCAAATGCTATGTTAGCATTCATTTCAAGAGGTCTAGAATACAAGAGCAAGGATGTGATGCTGAGGCTTTATAAGGCACTGGTGAGGCCTCATCTTGAGTATTGTAAACAGCTTTGGGCCCTTCAACTTAGAAAAAATGTGCTGCCATTGGAGAGGGTCCAGAGGAGGTTCACAAGGATGATTCCAGGAATGAAAGGGTTATCATACAAGAAACGTTTGATGGCTCTACGTCTGTACTCGCTGGAATTCAGAAGGATGGGGGGATGGTGGTGTGGTCTCATTGAAACCTTTTGAATGTTGAAAGGCCTAGACAGAGTAGATGTGGAAAGGATGTTTCCTGTTGTGGAAGAGTCTAGGACAAGAGGGCACAGACTCAGGATAGAGGGGTGTCCTTTCAAAACAGAGATGCAGAGAAATTTGTGGAATTTGTTGCCACATGCGATTGTGGAGGCCAGGTCATTGGGTGTATTTAAGGCAGTGATTGATAGGTTCTTGATTGGACATGGCATCAAAGGTTATGGGGAGAATGCTGGGAACAGGGGTTGAGAAGGAGATAGAAAACAGATCAGACATGATTGAATGGCGGAGCAGACTTGCTGGGCCAGATGTCTAATTCTGCTCCTATGTCTTATACATAGTCTAACTAGTATACAACTAGGTCTAATGGTCTTTTTATTCTGGCGTCTTCCCTTCCAGTCCTGAAGAAGGGTCTCGGCCCAAAATGTTGACTGTTTGTTGCAATGGATGCTGCCTGACCTGCAGAGTTCCTCCATCATTTTGTGTCTGTTGCTTTGGATTTCCAGCATCTGCAAAGTTTCTTGTGGTTATAAAATAAATTTGGTGTTCAGAGTGTGTCATGTATCATCCACCCTTTCTCAAAGACCCACTTCTAGTTTTGTACCTGACTAAAATTATGTATGGTAAGAAGCTAATATGTTTTGCAGATGCAAGAGCAATTTCAATATCTTACAGCTTAAGTACAGCTACTACAAAACCAGTTAACCATGGCATGTTCTTTTCTTTGCAGTCAGATTTAGGTCAAATGACAGACAGAAGATAGGTAATTATAATGCCAATTTAATTTTGCAAGGCAATACATATAAAGATCATATGCTTTCAATCACATCTTCAAATTTGACATGGAATCATGGTTATGCTTTCAAAATTAACAGCATTGAAATAAATCTATCAGTCACTAATCTTTAAATGACTATCCTAGATTTGAGTATTTTTTTTGCTGACCGTAATGAATGCATCAACATATGTTTTCAGGAATTCACTTCAATGGTGTAAGCAGCTGGAAGTGATGCGCTTCTGAACAGGATGGTGATGAGAAAATTATACTTTAGGGTGTGTCAGAAAATGGTATGCTGTCGTCTCATTTAAATTGGAATTTTTATTCCCTTGTCCAGGCTGTCATTGTCTCCAGTCAAATCAAACGGTTACTAACTAGCTTACTGATTCAAGATTATAATACAAATAGTCATGTTTTGGTTTTAACTTTTAGAGTTTTGCCCTTTGCAATGCAGAAGAGTACAATGAATCTTTTGACCAATTTTTAAAAATGAACATCTGCACTTGCGATTGAACTAAATTTAAATAAAATGGTGTAACCTGTAGCTAATGAAAGGTGTTGCTAAATTACACAAACAGTTCATCATATAATGTTAAAATAATCGATGCAATAAGAAGATATATTTGCTTAATTTGAAGCTTTATCCATGCCAATCGAAGGTTTTACTCTTGAAACTATGGCAGTCTGGGTGAGGCTATGGTGAACCCACTGACTTGGTAATCAACAACATGTGTATGCTTAAAGCTTCTTATCCATTCCAGTGAGCATAATGAGATGAATTCAGTAGCTGAGCTGAAATAATCATTTCGGCCATTGGGAACTTCACCTGTCCCCGAGACCTCACACGTTTTAAGCATTGCCCAGTCAGTCTCCAGGTCAATCTTAGTATCCCAGACCTAGACCAGCAACATGTCTCTGCTGCTGGAGGGGTGGTGGTGTTGAATGGAGGTGTTGCAACAAACCCTGTCACTTAGTGTGTAAAAAGATTTGGTGGAGAGGGGGTGAGTGTGGGTAATTGGGAATGTAATGACTGGCACATTCTGTTCAGGAGACGGAATGGCATTTGGTTTTGACATGGGATCAGGGAAGAACAGCACGAGTCATGGGATAATATCATGGGATGAATTCAGTGTGGAAGAAGAGAGGTGCAAAAATCTAGGTAAGCAATTTACCTCCAGCAGATTTCCCGAACCAACACTAAACTGAGAGGACACAGCATGAGGAATGGCATCACTCCTTGCTCCTGTGCATCAGATTAGGGATGCAAAAGAGAACCGTGCCAAGACCTGCCCAGTCAGATCTCCAATGTATTACAAATTAACCCAGGAGTAGTTGAAAAGCAATAGATGGGAAAAGAGCTCTCTCCCATCTCCAGGCCCCATGATTAATTGTCCTATCATTAATTATAGTAGCCCTACATGAAGAGATAGAGAACATGCCTAGCACTCTCACAGTTGATGAAATACTTTTTTGAAGTGAGTCATGACTGGAATGTAAATAAATGCCATTTTGCACTGATGAACTCACATTGATTTGAGTGTATTATTTGACTATCTTATTCATTATAAATTACTATAATTGCACATGGCACATTTAGATGAGATGGCACATTAAGATTTTTACTCCTCATGTATGTGAAGGATGTAAGAAATAAAGTCAATTCAATCAAACCGTCAAATGGTTAAAAACACACAGTAATCTGTCTCAGTGATTGGCTGACGGATAAATAAAGAGCTGAATATCCAAGATGAATGCTGCTGTTTTTCATTGACTTCCTTCATGGGAATGACTTGAGAAGATCTTAGTTTAATATCATTTCCTAAGAACAGCTCCCTGATCAGTGCGACGTTTCCTCATCGGGTAGAATCAGCGTCAATTTTGTGAAGTGATTTTCTTTTCCTGGATGCCTTATTATCCTGAGCTTAAAGTAGGTTAGATATTAGCAGCGGATCCAGAACACATTGCTGGCTCAGACCTAGTAAAGAGGCAGCCTTCCACTGTCATTTCCAGGCTTCAGTGATGTGGAGCCTGGTAGTGGGGGATAAGCTTCCACTATCTATTAAATGCTCCCAATTTCATGCATCTCAAATAGCCTTTGACAACCAAGTCCAGCCTCTTGACCTTCACTGGTTTAGCTACTAAGCCTGGTGGAACTGTTTCTACTAATAGAAGGGGCAAAAGGAGGGTTAATGGCTCCTTAAAGGTCGCGTCGGGCAGAGGGGCTCATCAGCTGTGGTTGGCAGCTCTTCTAGGAGAAGAAAAGCTCTGATCTCAAACCTTTGCTGCCCTGTGGCTATACCCACTCATGGGAAAGGCTTGGGAATAAATCGGGAGCTGGAGTCCCTAAGGAAGTCCAACAGATTGGCAATTCCTGTGACACCACTGGTGCCAGACTGCATTGATCTCTGCTGTTCCTTTGGATTCATCAGCTCTGCGGAGAGGGGGAGCCTGCTGCGTGGGTAACAGCTTGCTCTCCATGTCATACTGTCCTGTCTTGTGTACCGGCTTGCATATCACATAGAACAGCTAGAACTCTTAAGCAGCGAAAACCATCTGAGAAAATAGCTGGGACTCCCTTCACTAATTTGGGGCACTACGCTATTGGGCTAAGAGACAAAATGGGCTGAACATTTTCTAACTAGTATCAGTTGCATGCACTTGTGTGGCTACTGTGCTTAGAGTGAACAAATTTTATATAGCATCATTTGTGTGTGTTTGTGTTCAAAAAGAAGAGATTTTTGTCATTGATAGTCAGCAAGAAATAAGCATTAAGACAATTCAGAACTGTTTTGCTCACTGTGATTTCAAGCATTCAGGATTGGAGACGTCAGAAGTAGTCGTGAGTGAAAATGAAATGATTTTATTACTTCAACAAATTAAGAACTTCGACAAATTTGAAGATATCGACAATTATCTTGAATATTAAAATGAAAATGAAGATTTGGAGGATGCAATTGGCAAAAGCATTGTATGAAAGCAGTCCATTTTCTGTACTAGGTGTCTGCATTGATTTTGCTCATTTACAGTCAATCGAGAGAATACAGCAGCACACTGGATGAATTCTTCTGTCAATAACTATTAGGAACTAATACATAGTTTTATAATACTGTAGTAGTATTGGTAGTGTTCTAATACATTTTGTATTCCATTTAAATATGTAATCTGTTTTTCAGTTTGTCTTTTTTACACATTTTTAACTATTGCCATGATACTTCGGCTAATTGGGGGAGCTGCTTAATTGGGCCAAAATGCACTGGTCCTGATGTGTTCCAATGAACTGGAATCCACTGTATATGTTTTCTTTTTCTACTTGAACAGCTTGCCTTCTTTTGCACATCGATTGTTAGTTGGTCTTTGTGTGTAGTTTTTCATTGATTCTATTTTTTTTTGTTCTATTGTGAATATCTGCAAGAAAGTGAATCTCAGGGTTGTATATGGTGACATATGTGTACTTTGATAATAAATCTACTTTGAACTTTGAAGAAACTGAGAGCAGATGAATTTCTTTAGATATGCCTCTGCATGCAGCTACTGAAGTACGATCTGGCCACCTCTCCCTGCAGAGCCGGGTCTGTGGGTACTGTCACGATGGCACAGAGCACATTGTCTGGTACCTTCCAATTGGTCTCCTCTTCACAGCATGTAATACAATGGGAATCAAACTCAAACGAACAGTATTACTACTGAGGGCATCAAAATTTTAAAAAAAAGGTTCATGAAACATGTTGGGATAAAATCAGTTTGGAAAATGGGCCAGTTGCAGAATAATTTGTGGACAGCTATTAGATGATGACTGCCGTGACTGAATGAATGTTGAGAGAAAGGTCCACCAGTGGTGAAAACTAGAATTCTGAACATGGTTTGAGAATAAGGATTGCACATTTTAGATGGAGATGCAAAAACATTTCATGTTTCAGAGGGTTGTGATTCTTTGGAACTACCTAACCCCAGAGGTCTGGATGCTAGGTTACTAAATATATTCAAAGATGTGATACGTTCATAGACTTTGAGGAAATCAGGAGTATTTAGAACCAGGCAGGAAAGAGGAGCTGAGACCCAAGTTAGTGCAGCCATGATGTCCCGAAGAAGGGTCTCAGGCTGAAACGCCAGTGATGCTGCCTGACCTGCTGAGTTCCGCCAGCATTTTGTGTGTGTGGCCATGATCTACTGACTAGTGGTGGAGGCTTGAGGGGCTGCATAGCCTACTTCTTCCATCCTTATGACACTCTCTTGCAAGCTTTCTGCTTCAGAACAAACACAATTGCCTCTTCCCATTCCCTGAAAAGTTAAATAATGAATATAAGTTGGTAACACTTGATAACGTATTATTGGCAAAAGGATGGACTCTGATTTTGCATTTTCTGGATTATTGATTATCAAGATTATTGATTATTGATTATCAAGTTTGCCAGAAAAACTTGAGAGGGTAATGTCCAATGTGAACAATACACAATGAACAGAAGCACATAAAATAGTTCCATAAATATGAAAATCGGAATAAACAAATCCACAAGCCAGTTGTCAGAAAAAGAAATGTATCTGGATTTTAAATATATCATCATCTTAATCTAACTAACTAATCATATAACTACATCAGAAGATGTACTGTCGAGTATATTTCTAGCTATTTTGTACTCAAATAGATTACAAATTCCAGTTTAACTATGAGGTTTTTCATCAACAGGATTGTGAATTAATCCTCCCTTAAATGACAATGCGATCTTTTCTTCATTAAAATAATTTGAACAAGTAGTCAGTCGATGGAGTTCTATTGTGAATCCTTCTTGATTTATGTATGAAAATTCCAATAATAATTCTGCACCTAAATTAGTTGGATTATATTTAAAATCCTTTCATTTTATGCTATACAATGCTTTCAATATAAGGTTCTCTACATTTATTCAGTATTAAAAACTCATACAAAATAACTTTCATGCAATTCTGTATCTATTTCATAAGCTGAAGTGTTTTATCACCTTCAGGGTTAAAGTTTTCTGCCATTGAAAGATAAAATATCTTGGAAATGGAGGATTTAAATCACAACATTAATCGAGAAATGCAAAATAATTGACTGAAGAGAAAGAACATGAAGGCTTCTAAAAAAAATGTGTACATGACAGCCAAGGTCATCAGATCTTAGAATGTGGAAATATTGCCCTCTGGTTTTCAATGCAGTGAGTAACACAACCGAATTGAACTAGAGATTTTAAACCATCATTTTTCACATGTTAATCCAAGATCCTATTATTCAGTCATCGTGTCAAACTGTTGGCTTTGTTGCCATGCCACTCACACAAATTTAATTAATATCCCTATGTTAACTCTTGACTATATTATGTTGGCCACCCTGTTAAAATATCAAACCTAAACAGAGAAGCCAGATTTAAAATAGGAGCTTACCAGTTTCTTAAAAGAACTGCATCACTGGGATCCGTTTCATTAGATGTATGAAAAATCTCTCAGAATGGTAGTGTTCCTGCTTTATTGTGTGACTTTAACCATTTTTTCCCATGTAAATTCTCTGCAATGGAATCAGTTTTGGTATTTTATTCCTTCATGAAGACAGATTCATATCACTGACGGTTGGTGGAATTTTTCTTGTCTCCTTTGTATTTTTCCTTAAGCCTTCTGAACTGTGAAGCAGCACAACACCTGCAGACTGGACCTAACTTGTATCACAAAAGAAATGCCTCTGATGATGTCTTCTCTGCTTTGTAGGTCTGTCAGAAGCAGCTGAAGCTGGAGTCGATGCACATGTAATTATCCTCTGATCGAGCCTTGCTTAGCCAGCGTGTATTCTGTATCTAAGCTGCTTTCCAGATTTGAAGGGTTCACGTTGTTAAGCCTGCCTCCTACAGCAAGTCCTGCCTCTGTGCTGCCTGGGGAGGATACCACCCAGCTTCTCCTGTATGCCAAACGATGCTGCTGTAAATAAAATGCAAACTTTTCAGAATGAAATAAAGTGAGGAAAATAACCAGAATGAAATTCATTTTGAAAATATTCTTTAATATCTATACTAGCTTCAAAACCAATCCTATGAGTGGTGTATACCAAGTCTGTGGCTGATGTAAACTGTTTAGTGCACAACTCATCCAAAGCCAGCCAAACAAGCATAGTCAGTTAGCTGCAAAGGCAATTTATTTGCTCTTATACCAGGAAGAAACAAATACTGGCTGCTCAATGAAATTATTATAATTTTACTTTGTTTTTGAGATATTTCATTCTGAACTAATGAAGGACAGGGTCCAAAAAGATATTCATTCCAGGAGATCTCTGCCACCCATCCAACCAGATCCAACATTGTGGGCCGAAGGGCCTGTAATGTGCTGTACTATTCTATGTTCTATGTTCTATCAAATGATGAAGTCACTCTGGACCAGGAAGCAACACCAAGTAGATACAAACAAATTCTATTTGTTTTATGCTACTGATTGTGGAATTCAGGAAGGGTAAGATGAAGGAACACATACCAATCCTCACAGAGAATTGAAGTGGAGAGAGTGAGCAGTTTGAAGTTCCCAACCTAACTTGTTCCCAACATATTGATACAGCTATAAGGAGGGCAAGACAGTGACTATACTTCATTAGGAATTTGAAGAGAGTTGGTATGTCAACAAATACACTCAAAAATTTCTATAGATGTACCATGGAGAGCATCTGACAAGTTGCATCACTGTCTGGTATGGTGGGGTTGGAGCGGGGGGGGGGGGGGGGTGGGGGTGGGGGAGGGGAAGAGCAACTGCACAGGACCGAAAGAAGCTGCAGAGTGTTGTAAAGTTAGTCAGCTCCATCTTGGGTACTAGCCTACAAAGTACCTGGGACATCTTCAAGGAGTGGTGTCTCAGAAAGGCAGTGTCCATTATTAAGGACCTCCAGCACACAGGACATGCCTTTTTCTCATTGTTACCATCAGGTAGGAGGTACAGAAACCTGAAGGCACACACTCAGTGATCCAGGAACAGCTTCATCCCCTCTGCCATCTGATTCCTGAAGGGACATTGAACCCGTGAACATTACCTCACTTTTAAAATATATATTATTTCTGTTTATTTTGCACGATCTTTAATCTATTCAATACGTATATACTGTAATTGATTTATCTACCTATTTATCTATTTATTTATTTGTATGTTTTTCCTTCTATATTATGTATTGCATTGAACTACTGCTGCTAAGTTAAAAAAGTTCATGACACATGCCGATGATAATAAACCTGATTCCGATTTTGATTTTGATGAGACTAAATATTAATGAAGGAATTACCTACTAATTGAGGGCATTTGATTGTAGTTGGGAATTTGCCCCCCTTTTAACACGCATATGGTTTACCTCACGGGGTGGTTGATGAATTGTAATATGAGTGTATTCTGGATCATCTGACATGTTGTGGATGTGTGTGGGCCTTCTTCTTGAAGGAGTGTGGGGGTATGGCTGTGAAATGTCTGTATTTGTATTTGTGAAGTGTTGTATTTGTAATACCTTAGCTGCCATAGTATGTTCGGGGAGGGCGGGTGAGGGGAGTTTTAGACAATAGACAATAGGTGCAGGTGTAGGCCATTTGGCCCTTCAAGCCAGCACCGCCATTCAATTTGACCATGGCTGATCATCCATAATCAGTACCCTGTTCCTGCCTTCTCCCCATATCCCTTGACTCCACTATCTTTAAGAGCTCTATCTAATTCTTTTTTGAAAGTATCCAGAGAATTGGCCTCCACTGCCTTCTGAGGCAGAGCATTCCACAGATCCACAACACTCTGAGTGAAAAAGTTTTTCCTCAACTCTGTTCTAAACGGCCTACTCCTTATTCTTAAACTGTGGCCTCTAGTTCTGGACTCACCCATCAGCGGGAACATGCTTCCTGCCTCCAGTGTGTCCAATCCCTTAATAATCTTATATGTTTCAATCAGATCCCCTCTCATCCTTCTAAATTCCAGTGTATGCAAGCCCAGTCTCTCCAATCTTTCAACATATGACAGTCCCGCCATCCCGGGAATTAACCTTGTGAACCTACGCTGCAATCCCTCAAAAGCAAGAATGTCCTTCCTCAAATTTGGAGACCAAAACTGAACACAATATTCCAGGTGTGGTCTCACCAGGGCCCTGTACAACTGCAGAAGGACCCCTTTGCTCCTATACTCAATTCCCCTTGTTATGAAGGCCAGCAAGACATTAGCTTTCTTCACTGCCTGCTGTACCTGCATGCTTACTTTCAGTTACTGATGAACAAGGACACCCAGATCCCATTGTACTTCCCCTTTTCCTAACTTGACACCATTCATATAGTAACCTGCCTTCCTGTTCTTGCCACCAAAGTGGATAATCTCACATTTATGCACATTAAACTGCAACTGCATTTGTTTAGGGGTAAGATATAAAAGCAAAATGGAGGAAAATGTAATGTATTATGTATTCTGTATTATGTCATTCCTTCAATAAAAATTATTTAAAATAAATATTAACAAAGTCTGATTGTGATGTATTCTTTTCCACCACGCTCTAGATGCTGGAAATGATTATCACGTCAGGTGATTATTGGGACAACTTTGCAAGTTCTAATCAGGAAGAACAGAAAGGGATATCATTGAGTCAGTTTGGTCAGTTAGAGAAGGAATAATGTTCACCCTGTTCCTCGCTGTAATCAGCTCTTCTGAGTATCAAACATAATATAGTTTACCTGACTTATTTCAGAGGCTGGCGGTATGAAACAAGGTAAGAAAAGTTTACGGTTGAAATGCTGCAGTTCTTTGCAATACATCTTATTCCATTTTGTTTTATACACAAAGAATGCTGCTTGATTCTCATTTTAACCATAAGCTAAAAGATGTTATCCTGCAACGATCAGTTCTGAAGATAATGGGTAGCTATCAACCGAGAGCTAATGCTCGGCTGTTTTAGAGTGCCAGTCAGCAAATTGCAGAACATTGGAGAAGTGCTGACAAGCAGTTTAAACCATTGATTGGTCCAAGTGGTAAAGTTCAAAATTGTCAAAGCCAGCAAACTATTGTTAGAAAAATAAATTAAAATTTGTGCAATGAGAACAATGCTGCTGAAACATCAGAATTACATTGAGGGAGTAAATACAACCAGGGATATGTTAGCTGTAAGGTATATGTCATTTGTCAGAAAGTGGACTGGAACATGGCAGAAGTGTCTCTGCAATTTTCTAGTATGCTGTGGCAACAAGCAAGGTACCTATATGCCCGAATCCACTATAACAATTTATCCCAAAATGCCTATTCTACTACTTGTTTGCAAAATTAGAATGAAACAGCACGGAACTTATTACAAATCATGCAGCACCTCAAATTAAGTTCAATTTCAAATTTAATTGTCATTCAACCATTTATGAATATCACCAAACAAAACAGTGTTCGTCTGGGGCCAAGGTGCAAAACACAGCACCAACAGCACACTGTACACTGCACATATAGTTATGGTAGCAGAAAACACACAGTCACAAAACAAGAAAAAGATATTGCCCAAGTCCCTGATTGGAAACGCCTGTATATTGATGGTGTATGTGTTGTGGTCCTAGTCCAGCTTGTCTTCCATCGATCAAACACTGAAGAACGGCACTGATGGGAGGGGCCAGCTCCCACCCCAGTAAGGATTCCAGCATGCCCGCAGAGGCCTCTGCTCCCTTTCACACCATCTTGGTGTCTCCTCCCCGGGCATCTGAAACAGGTGACATTCATGGTATGAAGGCCTGTTCCATATGACAACCGAGGCAATGCAGCTGCCTTTTGCCACTGGTCTCACCAATGAACAGTGAACCCGACTTGCAGTAGTCCACATTACCAATGTCCAACAGGGTCTTGCGATCACAATAATAATGTCCAAGACAACCATCCTGCACTGGACTGTGCACTGCCTTCTGCACAACAACAGTACACAACAAGTCTAGGCGACAACATGGAGTGCAACAAATCCAGCTCCAATGCATTATATCTCACTAATTTGCAGCACATTGCAGACCTTTGACGCCTATTATGAAGAGAGCATGATAACTGACATTCATAAACATGGTAATTTTATCCTGGAGAATAAAGATGATTAAATTGAGGCTTTTATTTTATAACTGATTAGCCGGACAAATCAGTTCAGTTATTGAATAAACTGCTACTGGTATCCTACAACCATTGAGCAATGTGTTGTTCAGTTTCCAGATTGGTATTAAATCAAGGTAACAAAAATAACTTGCTGTATTTGAAACATCTGCTATTGACCACCTGTACTTAAAGCACTGTTAGAAAATGGTGAGCAGCAGGTTAAAATGCCAAAGTAGTGTAGTACAAATGGGAAACAGCTAAAAATTCATTAACACGGATTGGATTGGCAAATAAATCACTTTCACAGGGCTCTCCTCCTTTCACGATATTGTGTAGGAAATAACATACACATACATAATGAGTTGATCTCCGGAGACATGTCTCACAGTGAGTTTTACATTTGAGAGGCTTTGACCTAGAAACCAAGTTAATACCTATCAATTAATATCAGTGAGAAAAAGACAAATAACTTCGTCATTATGCCATAGCTATTTATGTGACATCATTGGACAAAAATTGGATGCATTTTCTACAAATTAACAGTAACTTCATGGTAAAGTTGTTATATTTGCCATTCTATGTCTTCTTGAAATATATACAAAAAGTTCAGAATCAGAATTAGGCTTATTATCACTGGCATGTGACATGAAATTTGTTAACTTAGCAGCAGCAGCTCAATGCAATACATAATCTAGAAGAAAAAAAACACACAATAAAATAATAATAATAAGTAAATCAATTACAGTATATATACAGAATAGATTAAAATCATGCACAAAAACAGAAGTACTATATATTAAAAACAAGTGAGGTAGTGTTCAAGGGTTCAATGTCCATTTAGGTGTCAGATGGCAGAGGGAAGAAGCTGTTCCTGAATCGCTGAGAGTGTGTCTTTAGGTTTCTGTACCTCCTACCTGATGGTAACAGTGAGAAAAGGGCATGCCCTGGGTGCTGGAGGTCCTTAATAATGGATGCTGCCTTTCTGAGACACTGCTCCTTGAAGATGTCTTGTGTATATAGAGAGTAGAGCAGTGGGCTAAGCACACACCCCTGAAGTGCCCCAGTATTGATCGTCAGCGAGGAGGATATGTTATCACCAATCCGCACAGACTGTGCCTTCCAGTTAGGAAGTTGAGGATCCAAATGCAAGGGGAGGTACAGAAGCCCTGGTTCTGTAACTTCTCAATCAGGATTGTGGGAATGATGGTATTAAATGCTGAGCTATAGTCAATGAACAGCATCCTGACGTAGTTGTTTGTGTTGTCCAGGTGGTCTAAAGCCATGTGAAGAGCTATTGAGATTGCATCTGCAATTGAGCTATTGTGACGATAGGCAAATTGCAATGGGTCTAGATCCTTGCTGAGGCAGGAGTTCAGTCTAGTTATGTCCAACCTCTCAAAGAATTTTCATCACTGTAGATGTGAGTGCTACTGGGCAATAGTCATTAAGGCAGCTCACACTATTCTTAGGCACTGTTGCCTTTTTGAAGCAAGTGGGAACTTCCGCCCATAGCAGTGAAAGGTTGAAAATGCCCGAATATTCCTGCCAGTGGTTGGCATAGGTTTTCAAAGCCATCGGGACCTTCTGCCTTGCTAGGGTTCACTCTCTTTGAAGATAGCCTAACATAAGCCTCGGAGACAGAGCTCACAGGGTCATCAGGTGCAGCAGGGGTCTTCACAGCTGTAGTTGTATTCTCCCTTTTAAAGCGGGCATAAAAGGCATTGAGTTCATCTGGTAGTGAAGCATCACTGCCATTTACACTATTGGGTTTTTCTTGTTAGGAAGTAATGTCTTGCAAACCCTGCCAGA
The DNA here is from genome assembly GCF_048418815.1 of Hemitrygon akajei. Classification (NCBI taxonomy): domain Eukaryota; kingdom Metazoa; phylum Chordata; class Chondrichthyes; order Myliobatiformes; family Dasyatidae; genus Hemitrygon; species Hemitrygon akajei. The sequence continues at coordinate 43,319,732 of NC_133134.1, read as the reverse complement.
GTTCTCGTGCATCTGATGTCCCCTCCAGTCTCATTCAAAATTGTCCCTTCACCTTTGAAATAGCCCTCTGCAAATCATACCTGGTTTTTTGGCACAGGCCTGGATTGCCAGACTTGAATGCCACAGATCTAGCCTTCAGCAAATGACGTACCTCCTGGTTCATCCATGGATTTTGGTTTGGGATTGTACTGTAAGTCATTGTAGGCACACACTCATCCACACATGTTTTAATGAAGTCGGTAACAACTGCAGCATACTTAGCAAGGTTCGACGATGAATCCCTGAATACAGTCCAGTCCACCGATTCAAAGCAGTCCTGTAAGTGCTCCTGTGCTTCCCTTGTCCATACCTTCTTGGTCCTCACTACTTGTGGTGAACTACATATACCTGTCTGGACACATCCCCCCGCTGACTTCTCCTGTGGCTCCTCCCACAGACCCCTGTATAAAGGCGATTGGAGGCACTGCTCCTCCCTCAGTCTCCAGGATGTTGTGTGGGGATCTCTTGCTGCTGACTGCTCTCTTCCAGCGAATAAAAACCTATATCTCGCCTCACGTCTCCGAGAGTTATTGATGGTGCCTCACTACTGGTGCTGCAGTCTTCAGTCTGTGCCTATACTTAGGGAGTAGATGTATAACCAAGTTACCAATTGTTTTGGTAAGTACTGATTGTTTCCAGATTGAATGTTTTATAAATCTGGTACTAAAATCTTAGTTTTCCTTTTTACTTTTGAATGCATTAAAATGGATAGCTGTTGCTTCAGCTTTCTAAAAGCTAAAAGTGTGCTGGAAATTTGAAATAATTCACTTGTGATTCTTCCAATTTAGGGTACAGTATTTTGTACTCACATTGTGGTCTTCTACATTTTGTTTAACCGCTTTACAGAGTACCTATCCCTCTTTCATTCTGACTTTATTGTCTTTGTCTTCTTCCACTGTTCCAACAAAGGCCAATGTAAGTTGTAGGAAAATCAGTCCATCTTGTGTGGGCATGTCACAGCCCTCAGGATTGAATTGAAGGTTAAACTCATTGGGGTCATGTTTGCTATAGTCCCTCTACATTTATCAAAGATATTAAAAACATGAACAAATAATAGCTTGGAAAATCTGTCAGTCTGGCACCACCAAAGTCTCCGGGAGCTGATTATTGGAGTTTTCCTGTTATGCACTCAGGTCTCTCACATGGGGAGATAATGAACACACAGATCAGAACACTCAGACAAATTTAACCCATATTGTGAAGATGAATCTAAAAGAGAATAAATTGTGTGCTTGAGGCATCTGTGTTTCAAAATCACTTGATGGGTTGCAGAGTCTTTCCATTCTGTACTTTTTGAAATGAACATGTCCAAATAAAGAGGATTCTACAACCACTAAGTGCTTTTCATTTTATCAGCCTGCACTGAATTCAAACAAACTGTGTTCCATGATATGAAAAACAGTGGGCTAATGTATAGTGCAACATAGATCCTCTTAGCTCCTTTGAAACCCTCTGCAATGATCTGGTTTTGTGGAAATCCCTCTGCCGCTAGTTATTGAACAGAACACTCAGATAATTAAGTCTATGACTAAATGTCCATACAAACTGTTTAACAAGACACAAATAATATATTTTGCAACACAGTGACATATTTGTTCATGTGTGTGTATTTCCAGTCCATTTTCCTTGCAATATTTGATCAATTTTCTCAAATATATTGCAAGGATGCACTCAGTCAACATTGTTTATGATTTCTTACAAGTTCAAGATTTCTTCAAGGATACAGATTCTACTTCTCAAGTTAAAAAAATTCCATAATAACTATTTAATTTAAATTACGTGCACATTAAATGGAATTATGGTATTATCTTCTTCCACCTGAGGATTTTTTGCTCAGTTTAGATATGACTTCTCCTCTGCGATGTACAAATTACTTTTCAGAATGGGTAAAGATAGTATTGGACTGAAGGGAAAGGCAAATAATGTTGTCAATGAAATAAAAACTAAAATGCCCATGGAGTAGGAAATACTAAAATTCATCAAAAAAGGACCAAGACATTGATAAGGAAAAGGAAATGTGAATACAAATGTAAGCTAGCAGAACAGATAAAATGAATTGTAAGTACTTCTGCAGTTAGGTTTAAAGGAGAAAATAAGGCTAAAGTGAAGGTGTGCCCTTACTTATTAAGACAGGAGAAATTGTGTTGGGGGAATAAAGGAAATGACTGAGAAATTAAGTACTTTGTACCTATCCTTGGAGAAGAAACAGAAAACCTGCCAGAAATAAACAAAGAGCTTTCTAAGACCATTCAACAGAATACTGTAGTTAGTTCAGTTCAGTAATAAGACATCAACCAGAAACCTTCGGTCTGTTCTCTTTACACAGAAGCTGTCTCAGCTCTTGTGTATGCCAGTATTTCTATTACTATTTGTAGGATATCAAAATGTTCAGATGCTGTTAAAAATGGGATGTCAACTTGGATTCCCAGGAGGATGCTGTCAGAATTCAGGGGATACTGAAATGGATATTGAAATGAACGGGCGAGAAGACGACAGGTGCAATGCAATGTGGAAAGATGTGACATCTTTCACTTTAGCAGGAAAAATTAGAGCATTTTTAAAATTCAACAATCAAGATTGTTTAATGTAATTCAATGGCTTGTCATATGAAGAGCATTTGATGGCTCTGGGCTAGTATTCACTGGAATCTGGAAGAATGAGGAGTGACCTCATTGAAACCTATCGAATGGTGAAAGGTCTTGATAGAGTGAATGTGGAGAGGATGTTTCCTATGCTGGGAGAGTCTAAGACCACAGGACACAGACTCAGAATAGAGGGGCATCCTTTTAGAAAGGAGATGAGGAGGAATTTCTTTAGTGAGAGAGAGGTGAATCTGTGCAATTCTTTGCCACAGGCAGTTGTGGAGGTCAAGTCTTTATGTATATTTAAGGCAGAGGTTGATAGATTCTTGATTGGTCAGGGCATGAAAGGATAAGAAGAGAAGGCAGGAGATTGCGGTTGAGAGGAAAATTGGATCAGCCATGATGAAATGGCAGAGCAAACTTGATGGGCCAAATGCCCTAACTCTGCTCCTATATCTTATGGTCTGATGGTCTTTACCAGCACACAAGTGTAAAGGAGAACAAAGTAATTGTTACTCCAGGTTTGATGCAGCACAGAAAAATACACAATAAGGCAAAGAGCACAATAATAAAAAGTGTAATAAATATAAATACATAAAATAGCTTATATACAGAGATTGAGTCTATGTCCATAAAGTGATGCTAGGCACAGGGGCGTCTGTGCATAAGGTGACTCTGACAGGAAATGATAATGTAATGGTGGTTGGGGGTGTGTAGAGTGTGTTAGTGGGTGGAGGTGTTGATCAGTTTTATTGCTTGGGGAAAGTAACTGTTTTTGAATCTGGTGGTTCTGTCGTGGACGCTATGAAGCTTCCTCCTTGATGGGTGTGGGACAAGCAGTCCATAAACAGGATGGGTGGGATCCTTCATGCTATTGCTGGACTTTTTCTGTCACCTTTCTGTATGTATGCCTTTGATGGTGGGTAGGCTGATGCCAGTGATGCGTTGGGTGGCTTTGACTACCCGTGGTAGAGCCTTCCTGTCTGCTGCAGTGCCGTTTCTGTGATATAGGATGTTTCAATGCTCTCTACAGCACATTGCAGAAGGACATGAGTATTGATGTGCATAGTCCAGCTCTGTTCAGCCTCCTCAGAAAGCAGAGGCGTTGGTGAGCTTTGTCAACTGTGTAAAATATGTTCTGGTGCCAAAAGAGGTTGTGTGAAATGTACACACCCAGGAGTTTGAAACTGTTTACACCATATATGTCAAACTCAAGGCCCGCGGGCCAAATCCGGCCCACGGTGGAATTACCTTTGGCCCGCGAGATAATATCTAATTACTATTAAAGCTGGCCCCAGTAATCGAAGTGCCTATGGCGTATGATATGGCTAATGCTGAGTTTATTCAGGTACCAGGTTTTCAGGGTTTTTAGTGTTTATTCGGCAGTCTTGCTTGGCAGTCTTCTTCATAAAAAACGGAATTTGTAAAGTGAAACACTTTGTAGTTATAGCAGAGACTGAGACACATGAGAGCAGGCTGAAAAAATGGAGGCAACGAAAGCTGCGTTCGCACGCTTCCGACTGATCTGGCCCTCATGAAGCTGCATTTTGCTCAATCCGGCCCGTGACCTAAAATGAGTTTGACACCCCTGGTTTACACCAATTGCTGTGCCACCAATGTGGTGTGAGGGGTGTGAGTGGTACAAGTTCTCCTGAAAACGATAACCATCTCCTTTGTCTTGTTGACACTGAGGAAGAGGTTATTTGTCTGACACCAGGCCTTAGGCTCTTCCACCTCCACCGTGTAGGTCTCTCATTGTTGGTGATGAGGCCCACACTGCCGTGCCAACAACGAATTTCACAATGTGAACATTCAGGTGTTTGGCTGTGCAATCATGTGTGAGCAGTGTGTACAGCAGTGGGCTCAACATACAGCCCAGGAAGGCACCCATGTTGAGGATGATGGAGGGGGAGGACCAGCTATCTGATTAGAAAGCTGGTTCGGAAGGCCAATGCTCAATTGCACGGTGGTGTATTTAGACTGAGGAATAGGAATTTGTTCAACAAGCTTGGTGAGACAACAGTGTTGAATGCCGAACTGAAGCAGCATTCTGACGTAAGTGTCTTTGTTTTCTTGTCCTTGTGTCAGGCTCTGGTGCATGTTGGATGTTACGGCATCTGTCATAGGGTAGTTCTGTTGGTAAGCATCTTGGTGAGTGTTGAGTGCGGCAGGAATGGAGTTTTCAATCTGTGCCAATACCAGCCATTCAAAGCACTTCATAATAATTGGTACAAACAAGCTGGATGAACTCAGCAGGTCGGGCAGCATCCGTTGAAATGAGCAGTCACATCCAGCTTGTTTGTACGTGTTTATTTGACCACCACATCTGCAGTGTACTTTGTGTTCATAATAATTGGTGTCAGCTCCACTAAGCCATTTATTTCAGAATATGTAGAGTTTTTGAGATGATGGTGGTTAATTTGAATCAAGTGGGGACAGCAGCCTGGATTGGTGAAGTGTTGAAAATGTCTGTGGAGATATCAGTGAGCCACTGTGCACCCGAGCACTCAGCCTCAGATGTTGTCTGGCCCGGCTACCTCACTGGGATTGGTACTTTGCAAGGTCCTTCTCAAGTCTGCTGCTGTTACAGACATTGGCTGCTCCCCTGGGGGATGCGGCGGGGGGGAGGGGGGAGGTTGTAGCCTTCGTGGGGGCTGTTGTGTTGTATGACTCAAAGAATGCATCAAAGTTGCTTAGCGCATCAGGCAGGGAGTCATCACTAGTGCAGTTGATGCTGAATTTCCTTACATAGTCAGTAACTGACTACTGATTACTGAGGGCCTGTGCGACTGAGCTGGGAGAACCCCTACAGCGCATCTTCAACCTGGAGCCTGGAGCAGAGAAGAGTACCCAGACAGTGGAAAACATCCTGTATTGTCCCGGTACCGAAGAAACCACAACCAAAGGAGTTGAATGACTTCAGACCTGTTGCCTTGACGTCGCACGTGATGAAGACCATGGCGCGGCTGATAATACAGAATCTGAGGCCACAAACCAGGCACGCCCGGGATCCTCTTCAGTTTGCGTATAAGGAGAAGGTGGGAGTGGAGGATGCTATCACGTATTTGCTGCACAAATCCCTCTCTCACCTGGATGGGGTCAGTGGTGCTGTGAGGATTACATTCCTGGACTTCTCTAGTGCCTTTAACACCATCCAGCCCAGGATCTTAAGGCACAAACTAACGGAGATGGGAGTAGACTCTCACATGGTGGATTGGTAGTGGACTACTTGACAGATAGACCTCAGTATGTGCGGTTGGGAGACTGTAGGTCTGACACGGTGGTCAGCAGCACAGGAGCGCCGCAGGGGACAGTGCTCTCTCCGGTCCTGTTCACCCTGTACACATCAGACTTCCAATATAACTCGGAGTCCTGCCATGTGCAGAAGTTCGCTGATGACACGGCCATAGTGGGGTGTGTCAGGAATAGACAGGAGGAAGAGTATAGGAAACTGATACAGGACTTTGTGATATGGTGCAACTCAAACTACCTGCGTCTCAATATCACCAAGACCAAGGAGATGGTGGTGGACTTTAGGAGATCTAGGCCTCATATGGAGCCAGTGATCATTAATGGAGAATGTGTGGAGCAGGTTAAGACCTACAAGTATCTGGGAGTGCAGTTAGACGAGAAGCTAGACTGGACTGCCAACACAGATGCCTTGTGCAGGAAGGCACAGAGTCGACTGTACTTCCTTAGAAGGTTGGCGTCATTCAATGTTTGTAGTGAGATGCTGAAGATGTTCTATAGGTCAGTTGTGGAGAGTGCCCTCTTCTTTGTGGTGGCGTGTTGGGGAGGCAGCATTAAGAAGAGGGACGCCTCACGTCTTAATAAGCTGGTAAGGAAGGCGGGCTCTGTCGTGGGCAAAGAACTGGAGAGTATAACATCGGTAGCAGAGCGAAGGGCGCTGAGTAGGCTACGGTCAATCATGGAAAACCCTGAACATCCTCTGCATAGCACTATCCAGAGACAGAGAAGCAGTTTCAGCGACAGGTTGCTATCGATGCAATGCTCCTCAGACAGGATGAAGAGATCAATACTCCCCAATGCCATTCGGCTTTACAATTCAACCGCCAGGATTAAGATATGTTAAAGTGCCGGGGTTAGGACTGAGCTTAAGTTACCATTCAATGTATTTAAGAACTTTTTAAAAGCTATTTATTAATACTTTTTGAGAGGGTGACTTTAGATGCATATCATATTTTTACTGAGTTAAGTATTGTATGTAATTAGTTTTGCTACAATAAGTGTATGGGACATTGGAAAAAATGTTGAATTTCCCCATGGGGATGAATAAAGTATCTATCTATCTATCTATCTATCTAACGCCCTTGATGCCTGGCTACATGCAGAGGGGATTGTTATCAGACAGGTGTTCCTGAATTTTTTGTGCAGAGGCAGTCTTTGCCCTCTTGATACCTAAGCTGGGGTTTCTTCTGGCTACTCAGAGAGCTGTTCTGTCTCCAGCTTGAAGGCAGCATCCTGGGCTTTCAGCAGGGAGTGCCTCTCCGTGTTCAGCCAGGGTTTCTGCTTGGGCTGTGAGGTGACCATTTTGGAGCTACCAACATGGTTTACACACTTACAGATGTGGCCGGTAACAGATGAGGCATATTCCTCGAGGTCTGTGACTTGTCCATTTATGGCGGCCTCCTTGAACATCTGCAGTTAGTCTGCTCAAAACAGTCCTGAAGCATCTATAACTATATGCTTCAGTAGGCCATCCAGTGATGATCCTCTTGATTGGTTTCCATTTTCAGCAGTGGTTGGTATGCTGGGATTAGGGTTATAGAGATCTGATCATAGAGGCCAAGATGTGGCATGAGATGGCTTTGTAAGTATCATGTCTGTTTGTATAAACATGGTCCAGTCTATTTGACCCCTTGTGGCCATAGTGATGTGTTGGTGGAATCTGGGTAAAATGTCCTGCAGGTTAACATGATTGAACTCTCTTGCAATTTTGAAGACACCATCTGGATGCTTGTTTGTAGAGAGCAGATGGTACTGTAAAATGCTCCCTGTTCGTCCTCGGTGTTCGCACTCAGGGAGTAGACAGCAGTGATGGACACGAAAGTAAACTCCATGAGCAGGTAATGTGGCCAGCATTTGATTGTAAGATGCTCAATTGCCCTAGATGGCTAACTATAAATAGTGAGAGACTGAAAAATTTAGTGGCCTTCATGTACACTGGAAGTTAATGTGCGTGTACGGCAAGCAGTGAGGAAAGGAAATGTACATTGGCCATTATTGTGAGAGGATTTGAGTAGAAAAATAAATACAGGCGTCTTACTGCAATTATACCCAACCCTGATGAGACCAAATGTGTATAGGTCTGGTCTATTACCAAGAAAGCAATGTATTTACAATACAGCAAATGCAATGCAAGGCAAGTTTATCAGACTAATTGATTTCCAAGATAGGTCAGGGATATGCTTGTAGTAGGAGGAAAGAGTATGCAGTTTGATCTATATTAAATTTATCAGAAGAATGTGCAGGGATCTCTTCATTATGGGGCTTGACAGGTTTTTGTAAGCATAATGATTTCCCTGGCTGAGGCGTACTGAACCAGAATTCAGTCACAAAATAAGAGGTCATTTATTCAGAACTAAGATGAAAGAATTGTCTTCACTCCGTGGATGCATCTGTTACATTCCAAGCGGGGCTGAGGAGATTCAGTCATTGGGTGCGTTCATGATAGAGGTCATAGTACAGAAATTATTAAGTTCAAAGTAAATTTATTATCAAAGTACATATATGTCACCATACACAACCCGGAGACTCATTTTCTTGTTGGCATTCATAAATACAAGAAACACAATAGCATCAATGAAAGACTGCACCCAACAAGATGGACAATCAACCATCTTGGTTGCAAAAGACAACAATCTGTGCAAATACAGAAAGAAATACAACCGATGGATGAATATGAAACATATAAGTATCTGGGATATCAACAAGCAAAGGAAATAAATCATAGCTTGATAAAGGAAAAAAACTTTTGACAGAATTTACTTCGTAGCATAAGAAAATCTGCCAAACAGAGCTCAATAGCAAAAATATAACAAAGACAATAAACACCTTCCTTATACCTATATTAATGTATCCTTTTGGCATAATATCTTGGTCTGAAACTGATCTGGAATACTTACAAAGAAAAATAAGAACTGAAATGACAAATTTTAGAAAGCATTATGTACATTTGAATGCACTTAGAACACTACCTAGGACAGAAGGGGGAAGAGGAATAACAGACATTAAGAATCTACACAAAAGTCAGATAAAACTTCTAAGGATATAATTTCATCAACAAAAACAGGAATCAGCTCTCCTGCAAGCATATGCATTTCTGATAAGAAGTATACACCACTAAACTTAAATGAGAGCACAACACAGAAAAATGAAGACATTATCACTATTGAAGTAAAAGTTAACCAGTGGAAGAGCATGACCCTCCATGGAAGACATCCCCATAATCTAGGCAGACTAGATGTTGACAAGGAAGTGTCATTTGCCTGGTCAGTGTTGGAGCCCTCTTCCCAGAAACAGAAGGGTTCCTTGCTGCTGTACAGGAACAAGTGGTTACCACAAAAAATTAACAAAATACATCATTAAAAAACTAACAAGTTCAAGTTGCTAAATGTAGAAAATGCCAAGAAAAAACAGAAACAATCCAGCACATTACAGGATCCTGTAGAGTTTAACTCAATCTGATTACTTACACAGGCACAACCAAGTGGCAAACATCATTCATCAAAAGCTGGCTTTAAAATACAAACTCATAAATGAAATCACACCTTACTATAAACACAAGCCTGATTCAGTTTTAGAATCAGAATACCACAAATTATATTATGACCAATCAGTTGTTACAGATTGGACAATCCATTATAACTGCCTGGATATAATAATACTGTCATGGTCCGGTCCATGAAATCTGCATTCTGATTCATGGTCCGGTCCATGTTCCTTATTCCAGGTTTTCTGGTTTTCCCCAGTTTCTGTTGAGGCAGCTGATTCTGGTTTGTCCTGGCCTCCTACATAGCTTCAGGATTCAGCCTCCAGCTGCTGGGTTGTTCCTGTCCAAACCCCTTGTCTGTATCCCTTCTCTTTACCTTCCTGCCTGGTGCCTCGCTCTGCCTCTGCCTGGAGCCTTGCCTTGCCTCACCTTGCCACTGACTGGATCCTTGCCTCTCCTCGCCTCGCCTTGCCTCGCCTCACCTTGCCTCTGGAACCTCGCCCTGTTTGGAATTGTCTGTCTGTGTCAACGTCTTCGCAAGGTAGGTCCGGCCGTTTTGCCGCGACCTAGCGTTGGGAACTGTCTCGTCGTGTTCAGCGTTCTGTGTAATGAGTCCCGGCCCTACATCCTGTACCCAAGGAGGGGTCCTGGCTCGGTATTCCATGTTCCTATCTCCCCCTTGACCAAAGCTCTGCGTTCATGTCTCTTCCTCGACCAAGTCAAGGCTTCAGGGTCTCGTCCAGTCCTAGTCATGTCCAAAGTCCTTGTTCTGTCTTAGCCACGGCTTTATGTTCTCGTCTTGTCATGTGCCTCGCCCAGCTCAGGAGTACCTTGCCCAGCCCAGTGCTGGGATTTCCTTGTCCTGTCCATGAGTCTCACATCCAGTCCTGTTGCCTCTCCTTGTCCTGTAACCTCATCATGTCCTCGCCTGGTTCTGGGGTCCGAGCCCGAGTCAAGACCCAGGTTCTGGGTCCTTGTCCATTCTCTGGCTCAGAGTCCAAGCCCAGGCTTCTAGTTCCCAGTTCCATGTCCTGGTTCCGCTGTCCTGGTCAGGTCCTAGCCCAGGCCCGGAGTTCTTGTCTCATCCAGGGTCTGTGTCATGTCCAGTGTCCTTTCTTCCTCACTTCCCTTGCTTCCTTCTCACAACTAGTCCTGTTCCTGGTAGTTCAGTGTCTGTGTCTTGCTGTTGGGTCCACTCTCCAATGCCCCCATTATGACAAATACAGGACAAACAAGCAAGAACAACTTACTTAATAGATACAGTTCTCCCGAAAGCACACATAACATACAGAAATCAATAAGCGAAAAACACGAGAAATATGCTGAACTGAAAGAGGAAATTGAAAGATGTTGGAACATGAACAGAATATACAGTATATTGTCTCAATAATAATATTTGCAACTGGTATCATCTCAAACGCACTACACAATAACATTAAGCAATTAGTGCTACAGAGTAGCTATGTTAATCTTCAGAAAGCCACAATACTAAACACCACTAGAGTAGTCCGAAAGTTACTAGCAATTGAAGAATGAGTATCCCTGACTATGCCTGTATCTCGGGTTTTATCAGTTTGAGCTGAGAAAAAATAAAAATACAATAATAATAATAATAATAAAAATAAGCAATAAACGTAGAAACATGAGACAAAGTGTCTTTGAAATTGAGTCCATAGGTTGTGGGAACAATTCAGTGATGGGGCAAATGAAGTTGAATGAAGTTATCCCCTTTGGTTCAAGAGCCTGATAGTTGAGGGGTAATAACCATTCCTGAACTTGATGGTGTGGGTTCTGGGGCTCCTATACCTTCTTCCTGATGGCACCAGTGAGAAGAGAGTATGGCCTGGATGGTGGGGGTCCTTGATTGTGGATGCTGCTTTCCTGTGATGGTGCTCTGTATGGATGTGATCAATGGTGGGGAGGAGTTTACCTATGACGGACTGGGTCATATTCACTACTTTTTGTAGGCTTTTCCGATCAAGGGCATTGGTTTTTCCATACCAGGCCGTGATGCAACCAGTCAATATACTCTCCACCACACATCTATAGAAGCCAGACAAAGTTTTCAATGGCATGCCAAATCTTCATAAATTTCCAAGAAAGTGTATGCACTGTGGTGCTTTCTTCATAATGGCACTTATGTGCTGGACCCAGGACGTATCCTCTGAGGAATTTAAAGTTGCTGACCTTCTCCGCCTCTGATCCCCGATGAGGACTGGCTCATGGGCTTCTGGTTTCTTCCTCCTGAAGACAATACTCAGCTTCTTGGTCTTACTGACACTGAGTGAGGGTTGTTGTTATTGCACCACTCAGCCAGATTTTCCATCTCCCTTCTATATGCTGATTCGCCACCACCTTTGACTTGACCTATGATAGTGGTATCATCAGTACAGCTTTGGAGCTGTGCCTAGCCTCACAGTCATGAGTATAAAGCGCGAAGAGCAGGGGGCTAAGCACACAGCCTTGTGGTGCAGCTGTACTAATGGAGATTGTGGAGGAAATGTTGTTACTGACTGGGATCTGCAAGTGAGGAAGTCAAAGATCTAGTTGCACAAGGAGGTACTGAGGCCTGGGACCTGAAGCTTATTGATTAGCTTTAAGGGGATGATTGTATTGAATGCTGAGCTGTAGTTAATGAAGAGTATTTTGATATATGAATCTTTGCTCTTCAGGTGTTCCATGGTTGATTGAAGAGCAACATAATAAATGGATATAGAGTTGGTGCAAAAAAGTAGTTCTGAGGTAAAAGATCAACTATAATCTAAAGGCAGAGCAGACATGAAGTGCAAAATAGCCTGTTTACACTATGACATCCTTTGTTATGTTAGAGTGACAGAGTCTTGCAGCATTAAAACAGGTGTATCAACCACTGAGTTCAATCATCTGTAAAACACCCATTTACACAAATCCCAATTTATTCTCCCCATATTCCCATCATCTCAGCTGAAGTGTTACTATAGACCTACAGGGCAGTAGCGGTTTAAAGTGACAAACGAACCTACAAACTGCACAAATTTTGGGATGTGGGAAGAAACTGCAGCATCCAGAGGAATCTCCTGTGGTCACAGGGAGAAGAATCAAACTTAACAGACAGTATCAGGAGTCAGGAATGGACATGGATCGCTAGAGCAATGAGAGAGTAGCTATATTCGCTGCTCCACCATGTCAATCCCATGTTCTGGGCAGTAGTGAAAATCATATTAGTTGTACTTCTATGTGACCTAAGCATAGATAAGGTTTAGAGCAACCTCTTTAGTAAATGGAAGATAATTGTTTAGAAAGGTTCTTTCAACCAGCTTTACTGTACTGGAAAGCAAAATTACTTCTCTGTAATTTCCCTAGCAGTATCTCTTCTTTCTTTGAGGTTAACATAAATATTGTATCTTTGCAGCATATTTCCAATTTAACGTTTAGCACAAAGACAACGGACCTGCTACTATGGTCTAAATAAATTCACGTTATCTTAGCTGGTTATTAGAGGCACTTCATTAGCTTGTAAATTTGCAGATCAAACGTCAGAGAATCTGAGCCCTCGAAGATGATGTTCTGTGTTTCAAAGAGAAAATAATTCTGGATAATACTTTTCTTTAGTGTTTAAGTATAATCATGATATAAAAAATGGAGCTCCTATGGTGAACTACATATACCTGTCTGGACACGCCCCTCTGCTGACTGCTCCTGTGGCTCCTCCCACAGACCCCTGTATAATGGCGATTGGAGGCACTGCTCCTCCCTCAGTCTCCAGGATGCTGTGTGGTGGGCTCTTGCTGCTGACGCTGCTGAATATGCTTTCTTCCAGCTAATAAAAGCCTATCTCGACTCACGTCTCTGAGAGTTATTGATGGTGCATTAATTTTATTAGCTGGAATTTTAAAACATGGAGAGTATTTTACGTCCGGAAAAATTGGACATCGATCCTCAAGCCCCAAAAGCAGCTATTGTCTTTAAACTCTGGCTTGCATGCTTCCAATCATACCGGGAAGAGATTCCCGTGACTGAGCCTGCTATCATGCACAAAATCCTCCTCTCCAGAGTCAGTCCGAAGGTATACTCCCTTATCAGGGACCTGCTGACCTACCAAGGGGCACTGGATGCCCTCAAAACACAGTATCTGCGGCCGGTGAACACCGTCTATACAAGACATCACTTAGCGATGTGGCGGCAGCGACCCAACGAGTCGAGCGGGCAGTTTCTCCGAGCCCTACAGACACTCATACAGGCCTGCGACTGCAGGGGACTGATGGCGGAACAGCGTGCGGAGCTCCTGGTATGAGACGCCTTCATTACGGGGATCAGGTCAGTGTACGTGCGCCAGCGGCTGCTGGAAAACGCCGATCTAACCTTACGCTCGGCGATCGAGCTGGCCGACACGCTGGAGACTGCTCTGCACAATGCTGACACTGTCCAGCCGCGCAATCTCCCGCCGGCCCCGTGAACGCCGCAGACCCCGCCACCCGGCCAATCGACCTCAGCTGCTGCCACTCGCGAGTCCACAAACTCCCCGAAACCCTCCAGCGAAGCGACCACAACTGCTGCCAGTCGCAAGTCCGCACAGTGTTACTTCTGCGGACTCGAAAAGCACCCCCGAAAATGCTGCCCGGCCCGAGAAGCGACCTGCTCCAGCTGCGGAAAGAAGGGCCATTTTGCCAAAGTCTGTAAGTCTAAACCACGAGCGGGGTCGAGCAGCGCCGCGTGTGAGGCATGGGGGCGGCCATCTTTGTCGGCGCCACCTCGCCCCGCCTCCGACCCACGGGTGCTTACCGGGCACCAAGACAGCGATTCAACTCTGGCCTCCATAACCCTCGACCAAAGTGCCCCACACCAGCTTGCAAGGTCAATGATGGACATCCTGGTGGAGGGGCACAGGACTAGCTGCCTGTTTGACATGGGCAGCACTGAGAGTTTTATTCACCTGGACACGGTGCAATGCTGTGGACTCGTGACACAGCCGGTAAGCCAGAGGGTCACCATGGCTTCTGGGTTGCATTCCACAGACATCCGGGGGGGTTGTGTAGCGACATTGGTGGTGCAGGGCACAGAATATCGGGACGAGGTGGGCGGCAGGCTCTATCACTTCCTGCGTGTCCCCTTCGGTGTCACGAATGGTGTCTCTGTCTTCCAGAAGGAAATGGACCGGATGGTGGACCAGTGCCAACTGAAGGCCACATTTCCCTATCTGGATAACATCACCATCTGCGGTCACGACTGGCCGGATCACAACACCAACCTCCAATGACTTTTCCAAGTGGCCAAAGCTCTGAACCTTACCTATAACAGGGACAAGTGTGTGCTTGGAACCACCCGACTCGCTATCCTTGGGTATGTCGTGGAGAACGGGGTCATTGGCCCTGATCCCGACCGTATGCGCCCCCTGTTAGAACTCCCTCTTCCCACCACTCTCAAAGCCCTCAGACGGTGCCTGGGCTTCTTTTCCTATTACTCCCAATGGGTCCCCCATTACGCCGACAAGACCCGCCCCCTGGTCAAGTCCACCATATTTCCCCTCTCTGCCGAGGCCTGCGCGGCCTTCAGCCGCATTAAAGGGGACATTGCCAAAGCAACGATGCATGCGATGGATGAGACCATTCCCTTCCAAGTAGAGAGTGACGCCTCCGACTTCGCGCTGGCTGCTACCCTCAATCAGGCAGGCAGGCCAGTAGCATTCTTCTCTCGTACCCTTCAAGGCCCTGAAATTCGCCACTCCGTGGTGGAGAAAGAAGCCCAGGCCATAGTGGAAGCTATTAGGCACTGGAGGCACTATCTCACCGGCAAAAGGTTCACCTTGCTGACCGACCAGCGCTCAGTTGCGTTCATGTTCAGCAATCAACAGCAGGGCAAAATCAAAAATGATAAAATTTTGTGGTGGAGAATAGAACTCTCCACCTACAACTATGATATCCTGTATCGGCCTGGAAGGCTCAATGAGCCCCCTGATGCCCTATCCCGGGGAGCATGTGCCAGCGCGCAGCTCGACCAGCTATACGCCCTCCATGCACATCTTTGCCACCCGGGAGTCACCCGATTTTACCATTTTGTGAAAGCCTGGAACCTGCCGTACTCCCTGGAGGACATCAGGACGATGACCAGGGACTGCCAAGTCTGCGCTGAGTGCAAACTGCACTTCTACCATACCATCCTGAAAAGGCCCAACTTATCAAGGCCACCCGCCCCTTTGAGCGACTGAGTGTTGACTTTAAGGGCCCCCTTCCCTCCACCGACCGCAATGTCTACTTTCTCAACATTATTGACGAGTACTCGCGGTTCCCCTTTGCCATCCCCTGCCCCGACACCACTGCCACGTCCGTCATAAAAGCCCTGCGCCAGCTCTTCACTCTGTTCGGATATCCCTGCTATATCCACAGTGATAGAGGGTCCTCGTTTATGAGTGACGAGCTGCACCAGTACCTGCTGGCTAGGGGCATTGCTACTAGTAGGACCACGAGCTATAATCCCCGGGGAAATGGACAGGTGGAGAGGGAGAATGCCACTGTGTGGAAGGTCACACTCTTAGCCCTTAAGTCAAAGGGATTGCCAGTCTCTCGCTGGCAGGAGGTCCTCCCCGAGGCACTCCACTCCATCCGCTCCCTGTTATGTACGTCCACCAATGCCACCCCTCACGAGTGCCTATTCTCTTTTCCCAGGAAGTCTGCCACTGGGACCACCCTACCAGCTTGGCAGACGTCCCCAAGGCTAGTGCTGTTCCGGAAACATGCGAGGAGCAATAAATACTCCCCGCTGGTCGTGATGGTTCACATACTACATGCGAACCCCCAGTATGCCTACATGGTCTTACCTGATGGGCGGGAGGACACGGTCTCCGTCCGCGACCTGGCACCCGCAGGAGCAGCAGACCACTACCCCGAACACTCCACGGTAACTATGAACCCCGTACCCACTGAGGTGTATACCCACCTGACACCGCACACACCAAGCCCTACACAGACTCCTCACGACACCCCCATACCGGGTGCCTCGCACACTCATATACTGGGTGCCTCGCACACGCATGAGGGATCACTGACGCCTAATAGGCTGACACCTCCAGTCAGGCCAGAACCAGCACAACCACCATCTCTGGTGCAATCACCACTGGCGCTGGTGCTACGTAGATCGCGGCGACAGATTTGACCACCTGATAGACTTAACCTGTAAATATACTTGTAAGAAACTTCGCCCCATGGAGACTCTCTTTTCAAACGGGGGGGGGGGGGGGTGAATGTGGTGAACTACATATACCTGTCTGGACACGCCCCCCCCGCTGACTGCTCTTGTGGCTCCTCCCACAGACCCCTGTATAAAGGCGATTGGAGGCACTGCTCCTCCCTCAGTCTCCAGGATGTTGTGTGGTGGGCTCTTGCTGCTGATGGTGCTTTCTTCCAGCTAATAAAAGCCTACCTCGACTCACGTCTCCGAGAGTTATTGATGGTGCATTAGCTCCAAAACACATTAGTATAAAAGTAAGTATTTTGGCTGCATATTGCAGTGAGAAATAATGTTTTTTCATATGTGGGAGTAATATTTTTGCTAAATGCAGAATTACACACTTATAATGCTGTCACAACTAATGCTCTAAGTATATCTGCTTTCTCTTTATCTCCCCACCATGGTGAGTTTATGGTCTTAGCTGAGAGGTAAATTTGGTTTGGTTGCATTATTTGTTTAAAGAAAATATGACATATGATCTAGAGATATAGAGTTAGAAATTTCTGTTAGCAGTAATGATGGACGGGTCCATAATGTATAATTTGACATTCCTTTACTTGATAATCTACTGGGGATATTAATGTATGTTAAAATACCAGACAAATAAATGCCATCCAAACTCTCTGGGGAAAAGTGTTTCTTTGGTCACCAGCACTACAAATATGCAATTAAAGATGAATTTCTCCCCATCAAATCTGTCACCATCATCAACAGTAATTACTAGGCTCTAGTCGTATTCTCACACTAAGGCTATTTTATGCTGTACTGGCTTCTTTTGTTTTCATTTCGAAAGCCCAAAATGCATTTAGTGAAATCCTAAAGTCGACTTCTGGCCTAGTTACTGATTGAAGTGGTACGTTAAAGAAAAACTTAAGTCGTTTGGTTGTAAAATCCATGCAATATAAAGCCTTGGCTCAAAATGTCAATGTTTATTCAGGAAGCAATTATATCCAACCATTCTCTGTACTCTCATAAATGCTTCTTTCAGCAAAATTAAGGTTTCTCACTGATACATCCAAATGTTAAGATGAGTTAATATTGCAATCCTTTTCTTGTTAGTTATAACAGTAAATTCAACAGATAAAAATCCTATAAATATGCTTATCCCTGCTGATTCATTGTGCTGTCCTCACAAACCATTGTAGCCATAATTCCTTTGCAAATTATTTTTAACTCGTTCAAAACAATAAGAAGCACAACTCCCCTAATTTACAACAAATCTGAGAGTTTTAAGGTATTTCCAAGTATTATTTTGGTCATAAGTGGCCTTGTAATTTAAATATTAACTAGTGGCCTTTAAATGACTTTAACAGAGGATAAAGGGCATTAGATAAGCACTTGCATTGTGTTTTGATGTAGACCAGTCATATGATTCTGCTCTTGAAAAATGCCAGAAAACTTGCAGACATCACCATTTGACTAGGCTCTGGGCCAGTATCTCCACTGTTAAACAAATTGAATCATCTTAAAGCCCAACTTGACAGCTTTCAACTCAGTCCTAACATGACAAATGAAGGACACTGTTTAATCTGTCTCCTACTGCTAGAGCTTCAATGGAGAAAGCAGTTTTCTGGTGCAGTAAGCTAAGAATATTTCAGATGTTTAATACTTGAGTTGTGCTAGGATGATCAGGAAGGCCAATACTCATGAACTTCTACAGATGCTCAGAGTGTCAGGCTGTATAGGCATGCACCTCTCAGTCTTCACCGAGCCATCAGGAATCAGCTGCCACTTGTTTCCAACTCATCACCTGCAGCCTATTTAAACCCACCTCTCATCCACCATCCTTGTTCACAGATCAAACCAGCCAGCTGCTCCTAGCCTTCAGTTCCCTTGTTGTGTTAAGTATCCATTCTCTCTTGTTTTGTGCCTCCTGTGGCTTGTTATTTTGCAGTTTATCATTAAAGTTATTGCTCACTGCTAAATCGTCTCTGCTGCTCTGCGTTTGGGTCAAGCCTTCTCTACATATCCTAACAGGATGGGTGAACCAGCTATCGACCCAGCTGCGGTTGTTTGCCTAAAGGAAGTCGTCTGCTGACGTAAGTACATAATCCAGAAGCAGAAGGAAGCCATTGACCAGCTGCTCGCCACTCTCAACAAGCTCTCTGTCTCGTTTGCGCTAGTCAACCTCCTCTCTTCAGCCCCAGATTCTGGTACCCCAACATGATGCCGCAACACCCCGCTCTAGTCCATTTTCCATTTCAGGCTGCAGCCATCTCTGTATTCTATGGACTGAGCAAAGATTTCCTTCGTCGTTTCTCTCTTGACTGGTCGAGCTCCAACCTGGGCTGCCATTAGCTGGGACAATAAAGCCACCATCTGCAATAAGTACTGCTGAAAAGTGCCAGGATTTTGACCAACTGGGAAGTGGAAGTGAGGCTGTGGTTTAGATACTTTGCCTGTGTCAAGGCTCATGCTCAGTGCTGGATTACACTATGGAATTCAGAACCCCTGTGGCACCACCAGGTAGTGACGAGGGCCTTCTGTCTGCTAAGCTCCTCAAGGCCCCTCATTCCAGCACCATGGCCCGTCTCATTCTCTCTGTCCTCCTCCACACCTTGATGGCTCTACGCGCACTGGAGGCTCTGCTGGATTCCAGCACAGCAGGCAGCTTTCTGGACGGGACTTTGCGTGTGCAGCTTGGACTTGACTCCATACTGAGCCTATCATGCACTCTTTCTACATCACGGCCATTGACAGATATCCCTTGTGGTCTGGGATCGTCAGAGCATGCACACAGCCTGAGCGTCAGAGAACACTACGAGTCCATCCAATTCCTCCTGATCGACTAACCCAACCTTCCTCTCATCTTGGGTTACCCCTGGCTCTCCACTCACAGCCCTCACTTCGTCTGGTCATCTAGTTCACTGCTGAATTGGGGACCCACCTACTGCAACCTCAATTGACTTCACCCCATAAATCCATGGAGATGGAGGAGACCCTCAGTCTCCCCAAATCCCCATTGGCCTTCAGTCAAAGGGAAGCCAGCACCTTGCAGCCTCACAGACAGTAAGAGGTGGGTATATCTTACATGGGGGTCAGGGCCATCCTCTCTCAGTGAGAACTGGACTGGAACATGACTGCCTGATTGACATCCTCCTGGGCACCACTCCTCTCGGAGGTTGTCTGTCCTAGCTCTCCCCTCCTACATCGCCGAAGCACTACAGTTGACCCCAGTGCAGGATTCTTCTTTGTCAAAGAGAACGATGTGGTTCTTTGTCCTTGCATTGACAACTGTGGACTCAACAAAATCATAATTTAAGAACCACTATCCTTGATGGATAGCGCATTCAAAACACTCCACGGGGCCCAGATTTTCAACAAAATGGATCTACAGAGAGCGTGTAAAACCTGATCCGCATCTGCCAGAGGTGTGAGCGGAAGACAGCATTCATAACGCCCACTGCCCAGTACAAATACTTGGTGATGCCTTTTGGACCTTCCAGCAGTCCAGCTATTTTTCAAGCCTTCATTCACAAGACCCTCCAAGACATACTACACAGGTATGTGTTTGTCTACCTTGACAACATCCTCATCTTCTCCAAGGACCCCCGAGACCACATCTGTCACATCCGATCAGTCCTTCAGTATCTCCTTGAAACCCAATTGTACTGAAAGTTAGAGAAATGCCAATTCCACACCTCAGTCATTTCCTTCCTGGGTTACGACCTTTCGCCCCAAGGCATAACCACGGACTCAGAGAAAGTTTGTGTTGTCATTGAATGGACCCGACCAAGCTCCCTCAAACAGCTACAACACTTCTTGGTCTTCTCCAACTTCTACTACCATTTCATCAGGAACTACAGCCAAACCATTGCTTCTCACACCACCCTCATTGCTGCTCACCCTCACCCTGAGCAGCAAATAATGGTGCTCGAGAGTAGCTCAAGAGATACTTCACCACTGCTCCCATTCTCCACCATCCAAATCCCTCCAGGCCTTTTGTGGTAGAGATGGGTGCATCTTACATGGACCCCAGGACCATCCTCTCTCAGTGAGAACTGGACGGGATTGTAGGGTAGAAATGTACATAATTCACGACCACTGACATTGAGCTAGAGTTTCTCTTTAAGAGGCTGGTCTGATGTGACGATGTTGTTATGTAAGGATTTTTAGCGCACATTTAGGTTTAGGTTTTGGAATTCAATAAAATGTGTTATGGGTTTCATTAAGCATAAAATGCCTCACTTTGTTTTACTTGCAAAAACTTACATTGGTGACCCTGATGCTCCAGGACGATTCCAGAGTAATTGAACATGTTGGCCAATGCAGTCGCTTTGAAAATGCCAGAGTTTTGGGAGCAAAATGCCGTTGCTTGGTTCGTTCATGTCATGGCCAGTTTCACTCTGTGAGAAATCTCCACCAATAACACCAAAGTCTACTATGTGGTAGCATTGTTCAGCAATTTCACAACTGTGGGATGGTTTGTCTGCTTGAAAACCTGCCTGAACATGATACATATTGATTGCCTCTGAATTTCTACACATGCAGTTGGAACTGAAAAATGCAGCACAGACTTTCCAATGGCTGACGGACTCTGTATTAAAAGACTGAGATTTCCTTTTGTTTACCTGGATGACATACTTGTCATCAGTGTGTCCAAATCCGCCCATGTATCTCACCTCCGCACTTTTTTCAAGTGCTTCAGCCAACCTGGGTTGATTATTAACCCTGCCAAATGCTAGTTTGACATGTAAACCATTGACTTTCTTGGCCATCAAATCTCTACAGAGCGTACGAAACCCCTCCCATCAAAAGTAGCCACTATTATGGATTTCCCACTGCCCTGCACTACTAAAAAACTACAGGAGTTTTTAGGCATGGTGAATTTCTATCAGCACTTCATTACAGGAGCCACTGAACATATATTCCCCCTGTATAGTGTGCTTAAAGGCAATACCCCTAATCACGTGCTTGACTGGTCAGCAGACATGACCAGGGCTTTCGATGTTGCCAAATGAGTTCTCTTTATTGCAACCCTACTGGTGCACCCGCTCCCAAGCACACCCATAGCCATTACTACCGATGCTTCAGACTATGCTGTGGGTGCTGTGCACGAAGAGTTGGTTGGAGGTGTGTGGCACCCACTCACCTTCTTCAGCCGGCAGTTCCAAATCCAAAAGGAAGTACAGCATATTTGACCGTGAGCTTCTTGGTCTCTGTCTGGATGTCTGCCACTTTTATTTTCTCCCATAAACCCCTCATGCATGCGATGGCCAAAATAAAAGACCCACAGTCTGCACGGCAGCAACACCACCTGGCCTATGTTTCAGAGTTCACAAAGAATGTATGACATATCATGGAAGAAAATAATGCCGTGGCTGATTGCCTCTCACGGCCACTCATTGCTACTGTACACGTAGGGATTGATTATGCTGGCATGGCAGCTGCCCAGGTTACTGATCCAGAGGTTCAGGCTTACTGAACAGGAGTCATAGGCCTGCGCTTGGCTGATATTATTGGAGTATAAAATATTATGGAGTATAAAACTTAATGCTAAAAACTATGGTGTGTTGGTATATGCTAGGGAGAGATGGCTGGGAGCGCGCCAGCTGTGAAGTTGCTGTGTAACCAAAACTGTGTGAAATGCTAAAGGACAATGATGTGTTAATATATGCTAATCAGGTATCCAATTGAATGTAGAGACAATATGTGTTAATGAAAAGTAGCTAAGAGATATTTTGCTTTGAACGTGTCGGCTGTGTAACTAAAGCTATGTAGGAGACAAGTTGTCTGCTGTGTAATTAAAACTATATAGTCGACTAGAACAAATAAGTCAATAGGTAAAAACAATAGTAACTGTGATATGCACCGCTTGGATATGTTAATGCAGCTAAACCAGGTTTGCTTTAAAAAGCGGCTGGGTCCGAAAATCGGGAGGCATTCAGCGACCAGCTCAATGACTGTCTCAACTTTGATTTGCAAATTAAAGTTTAACCCTTCTTGAAGAATTTTCTGCGTCTCCTGGTCATTTGAAAAGCACGAAAAACCACGACAATATTAAGTTCAGGGAAGGTGGAGTTTCTCTCCTGTGTGATGTCTCAACTGGTTGCCCTCACCCCATTGTGCCTGCAAACTGGAGACAGACTGTTTTTGACTCCATACACGCCTTTCGTATCTAGGCCGGAGGGCCTCACAAAAACTGGTTACAGTTTGGTTTATTTGGCACAACTCAATTACACTTGTGTAATTGGACTGCAGCTTGCATGGAGTGCCAGTGGGCAAAAATTAACAATCATGTTCAGGTGCCATTGGTGCCTTTTGAGGTCCCTGAGCGACGGTTTAACCATGTCAATGTAGACCTTGTTGGTCTTCTTCCTCCCCCGCCCCCCCCCTCCCCCCATGGTTTCATGCACCTTCTGAACATGGTGGATTGTATCACCAGGTGGCCAGAGGTTGACCCTCTATCATCGATGGTCACAGACGTGGCTCGTGCGTTCATCCTCTGACTGCAGTCCCCAATTAATTTCAGACTGCGATGACTGCGATGGCCCAGAACCTCTGTTAAGATACATCACTCTATAGTGTATCACCCACAGTACAATGGCCTATGCGAGTGGTATCACTGCTCCTTAAAGGCTGCTCAGAGGGCTTCCTTAATGGATGAGTGTTGGCATGATCATCTCCCCTGGGTCCTGCTGGGGCTCAGAACAGCTCCAAAAGAGGACCTGCAGTCATCTGCAGCTGAGTTGGTATACAGGCAGCCAGGTGATTTCATTCCTGACACCACGACTGCCTGGTCAGCCTACCAACAACGTTCCACCCTCCTTAGTAAATTTGATTCCTTTTCACCTATTCCTACCTCCCAACATGGCATACAGCACTCTTGGGTTTCTGTTGATCTATATTCTGCCTCGTTTGTTACTGTCTGCCATGAAACACACCAACATCCCCTTAGGCCGTCTTAAGATAAATGACTTTTATAATAGATAAGAGGAGTAAACCTGAACATATCTCAATAGATCACCTGAAACCGCCCACCAGGATCTGGGGTATTCCACTACCATGCCCCTGCCAACACCACGTGACCTTGAGGGTGTCAACGCACCTCTGGATGAACCTGAGGCAGCTGCAGTTCCTCCACCCTCCACCCTCCATAGGATCCAAGCTGGGCAGCTCATCCGACCTCCAGATAGGCTCACAATGCTAGTTTTAGTGAATTCTGTGGGGGCCTGTGTGGGGTAACATAACTGGGAGAAATGTACATAATTCACAACCACTGACAAATTGAGTTGGGGTTTTGCTTTAAGAGGCTGGTCTGATGTGATGACGTTATTACATAAAGAGTTTTAGCGTACCTTTGTGTTTAGGTTTTGGAATTCAATAAAATGTGTTACAGGTTTCATTAAGCATAAAATGCCTCACTTCATTTTATTTCAAGTCAAGTCAAGTCAAGTCACTTTTTATTGTCATTTCGTCCATAACTGCTGATACAGTACACGGTAAAAATGAGACAACGTTTTTCAGGACCATGGTGTTAGATGAAATAGTACAAAAACTAGACGGAACTACGTAAAAAACAACACAGAAAAAAAACTACACTAGACTACAGACCTACCCAGGACTGCATAAAGTGCACAAAACAATGCAGGCATTGCAATAAATAATGAACAAGACAATAGGCAGTAAGGTGTCAGTCCAGGCTCTGAGTATTGAGGGGTCTGATAGCTCGGGGGAAAGAAACTGTTACATAGTCAGCTCGTGAGAGACCGAATGCTTCGGTGCCTTTTCCCAGACGTCAGGAGGGAGAAGAGTTTGTATGGGGATGCGTGGGGTCCTTCATAATGCTGTTTGCTTTGCGGATGCAGCGTGTAGTGTAAATGTCCGTAATGCTGGGAAGAGAGACCCCGATGAATTTCTCAGCTGACCTCACTATCCGCTGCAGGGTCTTGCGATCCGAGACGGTGCAATTTCCGAACCAGGCAGTGATGCAGCTGCTCAGGATGCTCTCAATACAACCGCTGTAGAATGTGATGAGGATGGGGGGTGGAAGATGGACTTTCCTCAGCCTTCGCAGAAAGTAGAGACGCTGCTGGGCTTTCTTTGAAATGGAGCTGGTGTTGAGGGACCAGGTGAACACCAAGAAATTTGGTGCTGTTAACTACCTCTACTGAGGAGCCGTCGATGTTCAGCGGGGAGTGGTTGCTCTGTGCCCTCCTGAAGTCAACAACCATCTCTTTTGTTTTGTTCACATTCAGAGACAGGTTGTTGGCTCTGCATCAGTCCGTTAGCTGCTGCACCTCCTCTCTGTAAGCTGACTTGTTGTTCTTGCTGATGATACCCACCATGGCCGTGTCATCAACAAACTTGATGATGTGGTTCGAGTTGTGTGTTACAGCACGGTCATGAGTCAGCAGAGTGAACAGCAGTGTACTGAGCACACTGCGAAAACCGACAGTCTGTTGGGAGCCAGATCTGGCAGGCCCTACAGCACGAGCCTGCTCCGGCTGACACACCTGACAAGTGCATGTGGCCGTGTGTTCTGTGGCACTCCAGTGGGCCCACTCCTCACCCCTCTCCAGCCATCCAGGTGCATGATGAACCCTGGGTTTTCTGTGATTCCTGTTCTGGTGGTCCAATACGATCGAAGATGTTTGACAGTTCATCATTGCCTGTCCTCCATATGCCCAGTCCAGTTCCTCCAACCAGCGGCCCTCTGAGCTCTACCAGTCTCTCAACACCCGTGGTCCCGAATCGCCATGGATTTCATCACAGGTCTGCCTCCTTCCAATGCGCTCATGGTAATCATGACAGAGGTGGACTGGTGCTCCAAGGTGGAGCAGTTCATTGCCCTCTCAAACTTCTGTCAACTGTTGAGGTGGCAGACCTGGTTCTCCAATATGTAGCTTGCCACCATGGTTTCCATCAGGATATTGCATAGAACTGGGGCCCACAATTCGTTTCCCACTTCCAGCGAACCTTCGCATCTCAGTGAGTGTGTCCTCTGGCTATCAGCCATAGACCAGTGGTCAGTCAGAAAGAACCAATCGGTAAGTTGAGAAGTTTATGCAATGCTTCGCCACCTCTAACCCTTCTACTTGGAAATAGTACCTGTTCTGGGCATTCTACACACCACATCTGTTACGGGTATGTCACCCTTTGAAGTGCTTCATAGCTACTAAGCCCCACTGTTCCCCAAAGAAGAACAACGGTAGATGGCCTGTTTGCCAGGGCCCTGATTTGCAGCTGCTGGAATGCTTGGAAAAGGGCACTGGATTATCGTAGCTACCGTCCGCGTCTACTGGCACCAAGCCAACCACCAGCAGCGCCCAGCTGGACAACTCTGGGCTGGGGTCCATGATTGGCTGTCCACCTGAGATCTACCCCTGCGTACCGACTCCTGCAATCTCTCGCCCCATTTCATTGCTCCCTTCAAGATCACCAATTGCACCAATCCAGTCCACTTACCATCTCCAGCTGCCTCCACTCCTCAGAATCACACTATCTTCAATGTGTCCTGTCTCAAGCCCATTGCCCACAGACCCCTCAACCCAGCTGCACCTCTGGAACCTAGAGTGGTGGGATGTGGTCCAGTGTACATGGCTCATTCGTTGATGCATCCACGTCATCGTGGATGGGGTGTGCAGCATCTGGTTGACTGGGAAGGGTACAGCCCAGAGGAGAGGTCTTTGATGCCATCCAAGTTCATCTTGGATTCATCACTCATCGAGGAGTTCCATTGAATCCATTGGATCATCCTAGGCAATTGTTGGGGGGGGGGAGGTCTCCCATCAAGCCTATACTGGTAGGTACCTCCCAGTTTCCACCCAGTTACCAGGAGTCACCTGCCACTCGCTTCTGACTCACCACCTACAGCCTATTTGAACCCAGCTTTCACTCACAGTCCTTGTTCACTCAAAGAACCAGCCAGCCTCAACCAGTTGCTCCTAGCCTTCGGTTTTTATCTTGTTGCCTTGTTATGTTAAGTATCTATCTTCTCTTGCTTTGTGGCCCCCTGTGGATTGTTATTTTGCGGTTTATTATCAATATGATTGCTCACACTAAATCATCTCTGCTGCTCTGCGTTTGAGTCAAGACTCGCCTACGTACCCTGACACAGTGGAGAGCATCCTTAAAATGCTGCTTCACTGCATGGTACAGATACTGCACTGGGTTGACAGAAGAACTCAACAATAGGTAGTTAAAACTGCCCGCCACATTACCGACATCAGCCTACCCGCCATCAAGGGCATATATACAGAAAGGTGGCAGAAAAAGGCCTGCAATATCATGAAGGATCTCACCCACACTGCTAATGGACTGTTTGTCCCATCAGAGAAGAGGCTAAACAGCATCCACACCAAGACCACCAGACTCAAAAACAGCCATCAGGCTAACCAGTATCTCTACCCACTAACCCGCCCCACCACCACTACATACACATGGAGTGTATGTTCATGGAGTCAGTCGATATATACAACAGTTACTTGTACATTGTGTTTTATAGGATTGCTTTAATATTCATACTTATAGTGCATTT
The DNA here is from genome assembly GCF_048418815.1 of Hemitrygon akajei. Taxonomy (NCBI): domain Eukaryota; kingdom Metazoa; phylum Chordata; class Chondrichthyes; order Myliobatiformes; family Dasyatidae; genus Hemitrygon; species Hemitrygon akajei. The sequence goes on along the minus strand of NC_133134.1, from coordinate 43,292,695 downwards.
GCTTTGTTTCTTTATTGTGGATTTTATGCTTATTGTTTTTTTTTATGCTGCTTTGGATCTGGAGCAACAAACATTTTGTTCTCCTTTACACTAAACAATCTTGAAGCATGAAGAAGGAAGAGTAACACTCAATATCAGAGACCTTAACTCAGTCCACAATGGCAGCAGGCATCATGTTTTTGTTGACTATGTCTCACATATTGATATCGTGATAGCCATTCTTTACAATTTATCTAGAGGAGATGAAAACCAACACTCTTTATATCTGGAGCAAAAGGATCAGTAATAGCCATGTTTAGGTAATTTAGCTGGCATTATCTATTATAAGGATCTGCTCAAGGAATAAAGGAAACCAGGACTGACAGTGTCTGCCTTCCTGTTGGTAACATCCTTTAACTCTCTTCAGGAACAATAATGTCAGTGACAGAACCGATGACAAGGTAAAATAGCTCTGGCTGCTTCCAAGAGACATCGTTTAGATTAGAAGATGGATGTTAAGAGAAGGAAGAAGTGAACAAAAGCTTAATGAACAAGACCGAACAAGTTACTATAGGTTTGAGAAAGTTCAATTATAAGAAATGCCAGATCGCAAGAGAGAAGAATAATATGATCAGTCCAGATTTAAATACATTTTAAATAAATTGTAGTAAGTGAAATAGAAGAAAGCAAATTATGCATGTAAAATTGAACAGAAAATATTCTTCCTTTTAAAAAGCCAATCTGGACATGTGAGGCAATCATAAAAGATAGATGGTTTCTTTAGCAATTCCATCCATAGTGTTTAAAATATTACAAGCATCCACAAGTGCCAAGAAGTACTTCAGCATTCCTTTTCCATCAGCAGTAATCTAAAACCAAGACAGACATATAGTAATGTAACACTTTAATGTCAAGATATCTCAAAGCACTTTGCAATGAATGGAGCTTTCTTGTAACACTGAGGATTCTGTTGGCTGCACATTCAACTTCAGTGGCTCCTGGAGCTTATTATCTTTTGAATTCAGGCCCTCCCAGTAGGAATTATTCATTCTGCTCAGTCTGCCATAAAACTTAAGCGCATGTATGGTATTAAATATCTGAAGTTTAATTGTGTCACAGGATTAGAACAATAATATAGCAGTACTCTTTAATTTTGCAACTTGACACCACGTATTAACAACAGTTAGAACATAGAACAGTACAGCACAGTACAGGCCCTTCGGCCCACAATGTTGTGCCGACCCTCAAACCCTGCCTCCCATATAACCCCCTACCTTAAATTCCTCCATATATCTGTCTAGTAGTCTCTTAAACTTCACTAGTGTATCTACCTCCACCCCTGACTCAGGCAGTGCATTCCACGCACCAACCACTCTCTGAGCGAAAAAACTTCCTCTAATATCCCCCTTGAACTTGCCTCCCCTTACCTTAAAGCCATGTCCTCTTGTACTGAGCGGTGGTGCCCTGGGGAAGAGGTGCTGGCTGTCCACTCTGTCTATTCCTCTTAATATCTTGTACACCTCTAACATGTCTCCTCTCATCCTCCTTCTCTCCAAAGAGTAAAGCCCTAGCTCCCTTAATCTCTGATCATAATCCATACTCTCTAAACCAGGCAGCATCCTGGTAAATCTCCTCTGTACCCTTTCCAATGCTTCCACATCCTTCCAATACTGAGGCGACCAGAACTGGACACAGTACTCCAAATGTGGCCTAACTAGAGTTTTATAGAGCTGCATCATTACATCGCATCTCTTAAACTCTATCCCTCGACTTATGAAAGCTAACACCCCATAAGCTTTCTTAACTACCCTATCTACCTGTGAGGCAACTTTCAGGGATCTGTGGACATGTACCCCCAAATCCCTCTGCTCCTCTACACTACCAAGTATCCCGCCATTTACTTTATACTCTGCCTTGGAGTTTGTTCTTCCAAAGTGTACCACCTCACACTTCTCTGGGTTGAACTCCATCTGCCACTTCTCAGCCCACTTCTGTGTCCTATCAATGTCTCTCTGCAATCTTTGACAATCCTCTACACTATCTACAACACCACCATCCTTTGTGTCGTCTGCAAACTTGCCAACCCACCCTTCTAACCCCACATCCAGGTCGTTAATAAAAATCACAAAAAGTAGAGGTCCCAGAACAGATCCTTGTGGGACACCACTAGTCACAACCCTCCAATCTGAATGTACTCCCTCCACCATGACCCTCTGCCTTCTACAGGCAAGCCAATTCTGAATCCACCTGGCCAAACTTCCCTGGATCCCATGCCTTCTGACTTTCTGAATAAGCCTACCGTGTGGAACCTTGTCAAATGCCTTACTTAAAATCCATGTAGATCACATCCACTCCACTACCCTCATCTATATGCCAGGTCACCTCCTCAAAGAACTCTATCAGGCTTGTTAGGCACAATCTGCCCTTCACAAAACCATGCTGACTGTCCCTGATCAGACCATGATTCTCTAAATGCCCATAGATCCTATCTCTAAGAATCTTTTCCAACAGCTTTCCCACCACAGACGTAAGGCTCACTGGTCTATAATTACCTGGACTATCCCTACTACCTTTTTTGAACAAGGGGACAACATTCACCTCCCTCCAATCCTCCAGTACCATTCCCGTGGACAACAAGGACATAAAGATCCTAGCCAGAGGTTCAGCAATCTCTTCCCTTGTCTCGTGGAGCAGCCTGGGGAATATTCCATCAGGCCCCAGGGACTTATCCATCCTAATGTATTTTAACAACTCCAACACCTCCTCTTTCTTAATACCAACATGCTCCAGAACATCAACCTCACTCATATTGTCCTCACCGTCATCAAGTTCCCTCTCAGTGGTGAATACCGAAGAGAAGTATTCATTGAGGACCTCGCTCACTTCCACAGCCTCCAGGCACATCTTCCCACTTTTATCTCTAATCGGTCCTACCTTCACTCCTGTCATCCTTTTGTTCTTCACATAATTGAAGAATGCCTTGGGGTTTTCCTTTACCCTACTCACCAAGGCCTTCTCATGCCCCCTTGTTGCTCTTCTCAGCCCCTTCTTAAGGGGCTATATTCCTCAATAGACCCATCTGATCCTTGCTTCCTAAACCTCATGTATGCTGCCTTCTTCTGCCTGACTAGATTTTCCACTTCACTTGTCACCCATGGTTCCTTCACCCTACCATTCTTTATCTTCCTCACCAGGACAAATTTATCCCTAACATCCTGCAAGAGATTCTTAAACATCGACCACATGTCTATAGTACATTTCCCTGCAAAAACATCATCCCAATTCACACCCACAAGTTCTAGCCTTATAGCCTCATGATTTGCCCTTCCCCAATTAAAAATTTTCCTATCCTCTCTGACTCTATCCTTTTCCATGATAATGCTAAAGGTCAGGGAGCGGTGATCACTGTCCCCCAGATGCTCACCCACTGACAAATCTGTGACCTGATCCAGTTTGTTACCTAATACTAGATCTAGTATGGCATTCCCCCAGAAAGTCTGTCAACATACTGTGACAGGAATCCATCCTGGACACGCTTAACAAACTCTGCCCCATCTAAACCCTTGGAACTAATCAAGTGCCAATCAATAGTAGGGAAGTTAAAGTCACCCATGATAACAACCCTGTTATTTTTGCACCTTTCCAAAATCTGCCTCCCAATCTGCTCCTCGGTATCTCTGCTGCTACCAGGGGACCTATAGAATATCCCCAATAGAATAACTGCTCCCTTCCTGTTCCTGACTTCCACCCATACTGACTCAAAAGGGGATCCTGCTACATTACCCACCCTTTCTGCAGCTGTAATAGTATCCCTGACCAGTAATGCCACCCCTCCTCCCCTTTTTCCCCCCTCTCTATCCCTTTTAAAGCACTGAAATTCAGGAATATTGAGAATCCATTCCTGCCCTGGTGCCAGCCAAGTCTCCGTAATGGCTACTACATCATAATTCCATGTATGTATCCAAGCTCTCAGTTCATCACCTTTGTTCCTGATGCTTCTTGCATTGAAGTATACACACTTTAGCCCTTCTACCTTAATGCCCTTTATTCTGCTGCTCTTTCCTCAAAGCCTCTCTATATGTTAGGTCTGGCTTTACTCCATGCACTTCTTTCACTTCTGTATCGCTCCGGGTCCCATCCCCCTTGCAAATTAGTTTAAACCCTCCCGAACCATGCTAGCAAACCTACCAGCAAAGATATTGCTCCCCCTTGAGTTCAGGTGCAACCCATCCAATCTGTACAGATCCCACCTTCCCCAGAAGAGATCCCAATGGTCCAAAAATCTAAAACCCTGCCCCCTGCACCAACTCCTCAGCCACGCATTCAACTGCCATCTCCTCCAATTCTTACCATCACTATCATGTAGTACTGGCAGCAATCCTGAGAACGCCACCTGTGAGGTCCTGTTCTTCAGCCTTCTGCCTAGTTCCCGAAACTCACACTTCAGGACCTGCCTATGTCGTTGGTCCCAACCTGTATCACGATTGATTAATTCACTCAAAACTGTTTACATTCCCTTAAGAACACTGACTTATAGTATTTTCTCCAATTCATTTTAAAGCTATCTATTTAATTGCATTCAGATTCATCCAAGGCGGATCTTAACTTCGCTAGCTGAGCATCTGACTAAATATAAATTAAAAGCCAAGTCAATGACTATCAGAGAAGAATTCCTTACATGTGCACTTGAGATGGCTTTGGGATCATAGTGTAATTTTAACTGTTGCTAAGAATATCTAGGTATGTAGCAGAAGCCACACCTGATACGTTTAAAATATATTACTGAAAAAGGAAAGATTCTTGCCTTTCACAAACCTTTCAGAATGTCTCAAAGTGCTTCCCACCCAATGAAGCCAATTGTTGCAATCTGAGAGCCAATCAGCGTTCACTTCTAAAAAGCAATGTAATCATCTTCTTTTGTATAGCTAGGGCAGAATAAGTGGATGTTAAAATTGCATACTGATCTCTATGAGACAGCTGATGATATCCTAAACAGTACTTCAGTCCATCTATGGTATGCATATTCAAACATGAGGCTGCAGTGTGCATTAGTGCATCTTTTATTAATGAAATATTTATACTTTCTGTGACTTATGTAAATGTGTCATAATGTGGTGCAACATTTATATGGTTCAATGATTGAATCTCTGACCAAATTTTTGTTGGACAGTGTTGGTACAAATCTGATTTTGCACCATCAACTTTCTGTATCCAGAAAAATCATCAGAAAGGTTTCTGAAGCTGCTTCTTGGCAAGAGGCCAGTATTGTCCCAGAATGAGAATTCGGGGTCAGCTACAATCATCTCATATTCTTCAAGTATGATTCAGATCCTGTCTGACCATGAACTGGTAATGATGGCAGCCACAGAACTGGTGCAGGTTTTACATCATGGCAATGTTCATCTCTATGTTCACATATTGAGTGTTATTTCTTTAGCTCCAGGTGAAAACACAGCAGGAAAAAAGGTGAAAAGTTTGGGTTGAGCCTTAGGTGATAGGAACATTAGGATGTACTCGAATTTTTTGGTCTAAAGGTTTCAGATATCTTGTAAGTTATGCATTATCTTGACGGAGACATGACAACAATATGGCAGTTATTTCCAATCTAATATCACTTAATGCATACCATTATCATAAGGAAACAAGCAGGTGATGGTTAAGACCTATCACCATCTTCTGAAGGAATTGTACAAGACATTGGTGAGGCCACATCTAGAGTAATATGTACAATAGTAGTTACCTTGTTATAGGAAAGAGTGTAAAGAAGATTTATGAGAATATTGCCAGGGCTGAGTTACAGAGACAGGAAAGGCAGGCTAGAGTTTATTCAGTGGAGTGTAGAAGTCTGAGAGGTGACCCTATATGGGTGTATAAAATAATGAGGCACAAAGTTACTTTGAATGTACACAGTCTTTTTTTTCCCAGGGAAGGAGAATCAAAAACTAGAGGACATAAATGTAAGATGACAGGAAAATTAAAAAAAAAACTTGGGAGGCAACTTCTTCTTGCAGAGTGTGGTGTATGTGGAATGAGCTATCAAAGTTAGTGGTTGAGGTAGATACAATAGCAATATTTAAAAGACAGTTGGACAGGTACATGGATAGGAAAAGTTTAGAGGGATATAGGCAAAACATGGGGACATTGGACTTAGATTAGATGGGCATCTTGGTCAGCATGGACAAGTTGGGCCGAAAGGCCTGTTTCCATGCTGTATTGCTCTGTGACTATTATTAGTAAGATATAAATTTATGCTTAAAATCACAGGAACAACATTTTTATTAAGTTCTTTAGTCTGGGATTTTTTTTAGTGGGCTTCCTATCCAGAACCATATGGTGAAAATTACATTGTCCCAGAAATGCCTCACAACATTCCTTCCATGACAATCTCTAATTTCCCTTGCAGTGCTTCAAGAAGCATGATGAATGGTAAAGAAACTACTTGATACACAGCCTAGTGAATAGAACTAAATAGTGATTCCATACCATTGCTGCTCTTGTACTTCTCAATAACATACAACATGCAGGGGTTATGGTCAGATAGGCTACAGTTTAAGTAAATGCTGAAAATGTTTTAAACCAAATGTACTTTGAGCATTATCTTTCAGCAGTCTATGAACATAAGAAATGAATTGTGAGGAAAGATCATCAAACCCAAAGTGATTATTCTAACCTTTAAATAGAGCATTCTCATTTTACTAACAAGCTACTACCCACCTCCGTGGTATCCCCATGACCAAACTCTCCAGGCTTAAGTATTACTAATGTTGGCTTAAGTAAATAGCTTGCTTCTCCAGTACAGTACAAAGAGATATTCCACCTTTCATCCAGGACATTCAGCATGGCTTTGTGTGTGGGAAATTGTGTATCATAACTGAGTTTTCTTTAAAGAAATGACCAAGAGGATTGATGAGGGTGGGACAGTACATGCTACCTACATTGGAGGATCAGAGGGATCTTGGGGTCTGAGTCCATTGGACACTCAAAGTTGCTACGCAGGTTGACTCTGTGGTTAAGAGGGCATACAGTGCATTGGCCTTCATGAACCGTGGGACTGAGTTCAAGAGCTGAGAGGTAATGTTGCAGCTATATACGACCCTGGTCAGACCCCACTTGGAGTACTGTGCTCAATTCTGGTTGCCTCACTACAGGGAGGACGTGGAAACCATAGAAAGGGTGCAAAGGAGATTTACAAGGATGTTGCCTGGAATGGAGAGCATGCCTTATAAGAATAGGTTGAGTGAATTCGGCCTTTTTCCGTTGGAGCAACAGAGGATGAGAAGTGACCTGATAGAGGTGTATAAGATAATGAGAGGCATTGATCGTGTGGATAGTCAGAGGCTTTTTCCCAGGGCTGAAATGGCTAGTGTGAGAGGGCACAGTTTTAAGGTGCTTGGAAGTAGGTACAGAGGAGATGTCAGGGGTAAGTTTTTTTACGCAGAGAGTGGTGAGTGTGTGGAATGGGCTGCCGGTGGCAGTGGTGGAGGTGGATACGATCGGGTCTTTTAAGAGACTCCTGGATAGATACAAGGAGCTGAGAAAAATACAGGGCTATGGGCAACCCTAGGTATTTCTAAGGACATGTTCGGCACAGATTTGTGGGCTGAAGGGCATGTATTGTGCTGTAGGTTTTCTATGTTTCTATGTTTACATGGATTTTAGCAAGGCCTTTGATAGGTCTGGCATGGTATGTGGTCAGGAAGGTTAGATCATATAGGATCCAGAGTGAGCTAACCAATTGGATGCAAAATTGGCTTGGTGGTAGGAGTCAGAGGTAGGGGAGGGTTATTTTCAAATGTGAGGCCTGTGATCAGTGATTATTGTGACTACTGCAACACTGCAGGGATCAGTACTGGGTCCATTGTTGTTTGTTATCTGTAGTAAAAATATGGATGAGAATGTTTTTGGCTTGTGTAGTAAGTTTGCAGAACTTGGGGGTATAGTGGGCAGTGAAGGAAGTTACCTTAGATCACAAAGGGTTCTAGATCAACTGGGAAAATAGACCAAGGAATGACAAATGGAATTTAACTTGGACAAATGTGAAGGGTTACATTTTGTGAAGTTATACTAGGGCAGGACTTGCACAGTAGAGAGAAGGGCCAAGAGAAGTGTTGGAGAACAGAGAAACTAAGAGGTCTAAGTATATAGGCCTTTGAATGTTGTGTCACACAGGTGGGCAGGTGGTGAAGAAGGCATTGGGCATGCTTGCTTTCAACAGTTAGAGCACTGAGTGTAAGAGTTGGGTCTTAGTGTTACAACTGAGCAAGGTGTTCATGAGACCATGTTTATCGTACTGTCAAGCAATTGGAAGGATGCCAATAAGCAGGAAAGGGGGTAGAAAAAAATTAAACGCGTGATCAGGACTGAGAGTTTGAGTTATAAAGAGAGACTGAATAGGTTTGTTTTACCCTGGAACTGAGGGATCACCTTAGAGGTATACCTTAGAGTTCATGGCTAGAATGAACTCCTGCCTCAGCAAGGATCTGGACCAACTGAAATTTGCCTATTGCTATAATAGGGCTACAGCAGAGACAATCTCAATGACTCCACACGCTCTTAGATCTCCTGGATAATACAAACACCTATGTCAGGATGCTGTTCACAGCTCACATTTAACACCATCATTCCTACAGTCCTGATTAAAAACCTATAGAACCTGGGCCTCTGTACCTCTCTCTGCAACTGGAACCTCGACTTCCTAACCAGAAGACCACAATCTGTGTGGATAAGTAATAACATCTCCTCACTGCTGACGATCAACACTGGTGCACTGCAGGGATGTGTGCTTAGTCCACTGCTCTACTCTCTCTATACTCATGACTGTGTAGCTATGCATAGCTCAAAATCCATATATAAATTTACTAATGATACAACCATTGTTGGTAGAATCTTGAACAGAGATGAGAGGGCGTACAGGAGTGAGATATGCCAGTTAGTTGAGTGGTGTCGCAGCAACAACCTTGCACTCAACGTCAATAAGACAAAAGAGCTGATTGTGGACTTCAGAAAGGGTAAGATGAGGGAACATGGACCAATCCTCATTGAGGGATCAGAAGTGAGAGAGTTAGCAATTTCAAGTTCCTGGGTGTCAATATCTTGCAGGCTGTAACCTGATCCCAGCATATTGATGCAGCTATTGTCGTGATTACTTGAAATGACCTGGAGACACAGACAACTGTTCAAGAAGTTTAAACCTTTATTTGCAAACAAAGGCTGAGGCAATCAATGAACTTGTCACCGAAAGCCCACCGAGCTCCGATGTACAGCATTCTTTATAGTAATTTCTTATCTCAGTTACATTTCGGTTTCATCAGCATACCCAATCAATTTTTAGTTGCATATCATCTATATATTAACTAATCAATCGCTCTTGCCTAGCTCTCGGTGCGCCACCGTTATTTTTCACCCGTTCACATTGGGGCCCTATTCCTGGCCAAGGTTATTTTTTCCAGACAACCTCCCTCACATTACATTCCTGCTCGCACCATCCTGTCCGCCACCGTTATCTCTTACTAAACAAAGGCTGAGTGTAATACATGGAGTACATTTCAGCTAATAGTGCTGCTAGCTAAACAGGTGTTCTTTAACTGCCACAGTATGTAGCTAAGAGAATACAAGGTATCTAGTAAAACAATATATAGCAAAATGTGTCTAGTAAAATATTACATAGTAATATTCAGTACATAGGAGTGATTACATAGTATAGTAAATAGCTAGTACATAGTGATTATATTTCAGGTATATTTCTCAATACTATAAAGAAGGTAAGACAGCAGCTATATTTCATTAGGAATTTGAGGAAATTTGGTTTGTCACCTAAAAAACTTCTACAGATGTACCATGGAGAACATTCAGACAGGCTGCAACACTGTCTGGTGTGGGCTGGGGGGGGGGGGGGGGGTGCTATTGCAGGGGATCATAAGAAGCTACAGAATGTTGTAAAATTAGTCTACTCCACTACGCCTACTAGCCTCTGTGGTATCCAAAATATCATCAAAGAATGGTGAATCAGAAATGCAGTGTCCATTAGTAAAGACCCTCATCACGCAGAACATAGGAGGAGAATTAGACCATTCAGCCCATCGAGTCTACTCTGCCATTACATCATGGCTGATCCTGGATCCCAATTAACCCCATACACCTGTCTTCTCACCATATCCTTTGATGCCTGGCCGATCAGGAAATGATCAACTTCCACCCTAAATATATGCACAGACTTGGTCTCCACCACAGTCTGTGCAAAGAAAGCATTCCACAGATTTACTACTCTCTGGCTTAAAAAACAAATCCTACTTACCTCTGTTCTAAAGCATTGTCCCTCAATTTTGAGGCTGTGCCCTCTAGTTCTGAATACCCCCACCACAGGAAACATTGTCTATCCACCCTATCTAGTCCTTTCAACATTCGGTAGGTTTCAATGAAATCCCCCAGCATTCTTCTATATTCCAATGTGTACAGGCCCAAAGTTGCCAAACACTCCTCATTTGCTAACCCCTTCATTTCCAGAATCATCCTCATGAACCTCCTCTGGGCTCTCTCCAATGACATCACATCCCTTCTGGGATATGTGGCCGAAAACTGTTGACAATACTCCAAGTGAGGCCTTACTAATGTCTTATCTGGTCAATGTTACACTGCTATGTATTCAAACTTGTTGAACACAGATGGCTGCAGTATTTCCGATACTTTAGCTCTGAATTTTAAATAATATCATTACCTTTCTTATGCTTTGAGAGTCTCTGAGACCATGAAAGCTATTAAATAATTATATGCATTTCTATTTGCTCTTTGACATTCCTCCTCTAACGTTTCAATAAAAGCGAGACTCCTCTTACCTTGTGATGCACTATCAATAACTCTAGGAGACTGGAAGTAGAGTAAATAACGATAGGCTTTTATTAACAGCGAAAAGGAGCACGAACATGTTGAATGAGTGACGGAGGAGCAGTGCCTCAATCACCTTTATACAGGGGTCTGTGGGAGGAGCCACAGGAGCAGTCAGCAGAGGGGCGTGTCTAGACAGGTATACATGATTTACCACACCTTGCTCCTTTCTTATCTATCTAATTAATGTCAGATAGCTAGCTGTAATTCCTTTTGCTTATCTAATTTTATATCTTTCGTTCTCATACCTACAATTTTTTCCCAAAACTTGCCTCCGGAATATCATTAAAATACAAAAGTTTCCAAATAAACAGTGTTTACTTTTATAAAGTAGGCCAAGAGCCTGCTAAAGTAGTCGCATCACCAGCTTGCTGGATCACCATATTAGCCTTCAAATGTCACACTGTTTGGATGATATCCACTGCTGGATTTGCTTTAGATAAAACTGGAAAATTAAGCCAATGAACTGGTACTTATTGTCAATGGTGAGCTCTTCGAACACACATTTCAATGGGTGACTTACCTTTTGCAGATCTGCTATTGATAATGCACTCTCAGAAGCCTTTCTAAATTTTAATTCACATGGCCACTTCAAAATTCTGTTTCCCGCATGTGTTACTCAATATTTATTTATGGTAAAAACCTATTGGCATTTTACCAGCCTGTTTATATTATCCCAATTTCAGTTGCTCATGGCCACATTGTTTATTGCATATTGAGTCCAATATCAATTAGATTTTGAAATTATGCCCTGTATGTTCACATAGAGTAGATTGAAAATAGCAGTGATCTCAATGCCAGTTCCCAAGAATCACCCACTTTTTACTTCCATCATCTTAAAAAAAATGGCTCCTGAACCACTTTTGTATCCATGCTGTTCCAGTATTATTAGATCCATCTATCCCAGAAAAGTGAAAAGATACTTCTGAAATCTTCTAGTATTGAAAGATTCTGAATAGACCCATTGCTTATAGAAGCAGTATTGGGTTTATGTGCAAGTAGATGACATACAGGGTATAGCTTCAATCATTCTTGTCTTGTTTTGGGTTTGATAAATTCACAATATTCAACTCCATTTGCAACTCCTCGGGAAATAAACTGGACTATACTTGCATACTGCAAGAATAGACTGGCTAATGCCACAACAAGTGAGAGTCCAACCATCTACCCCTAACATTCAATGACGTTACAAGTTTGTCATCCTGGGGGCAGATGACCATTGACCAGATGCTCACTGGACCAACCACATCAATTCTGTAGCTACAAGAGCAGGACAGAAATTGAATATCTAATGCAGGTGACTCACCTTTGACATCTCAAAGCCTTTCTGCCAATTAAAAATCGAAAAGCATGAGTGTGATTGAATACTCACCACTTGCTTAGATGAGTATAGCTCTAACAACTTTTAACAGGATCAACAACATTGAAGACAAAGCAGACCGATGCCCCATCCACTACTGTAAATACTTATTCCCTGCATCAGTATACACCATAGATGCAGGCTGTCAGGGCATCAATGGTTTAAAGAATGCATTGGAGCTGCTCATCTAGGCCACACCAGAAGCTCCTCACAAATCCGTGATCTCTATCACCAAAAAGGACATGGGGAAACTGGCATATTGAAACACTATCACCATTCCAAGTCATATACTATCCTTATTGGAAATACACTCAGTGGCCATTTTACTAGGTATACCTATACATGTGCTCATTTATATAAATATCTAATCAGCTAATCATGTGGCAGCAATTCAATGCATGAATAATGCAAATGTGGTCAAAACGGTCAGCTGTTCTTCTGATCAAACATTAGAATGGAAAAGAAATGTGATCTAAATGCCTTTGACCATGAAACGATTGTTGGTGCCGGACTAGGAAGTTTGAGTATCTCAGAAACTGCTGATTTCCTGAGATTTTCGTGCACAATTTCTAGAATTTACAGAGAATGATGCACAAAACAAAAAAAAAAACATCCAGTAAGTGGCCTTGTTAATGAGAGAGGTCAGTGAGGAATGTCCAGACTGGTTCTAGCTGACAGAAAGGCGACAGTTAACTCAAATAACCATGCGTTACAACAGTGGTTTGCAGAAGAACATCTCTGAATGCACAACATGTCAAACCTTGAAGTGGATGGCTATAGCAGCATAACATCACAAACATACACTTTATTTGTTACATGAGGTACCTAATAAATTGGCCACTGAATGTAGGTTGTTATTCTTTCATCAAGTCTGAATGCCGGAACTCCCTCTGAAAATGCTGTATCTTTCTATCCTCCTGTGTCATTTTATGAGCACAAGAACAAGGGCTACATTACATGCTCCTCAATCCTGTTCCATCATAGTTCACACTATATTTCAACCATATCGCATGATTCTTTTTCAGCTCAAAAACCTGCCTTGATATACTCTGTAACATAGATTGGATCGGTAATTGCAAATATTCAAACCCACTGAGTATTTTTTTCCTCGCTTCTTTATCCTCAGACAATGACCAACTTTTGCAGAGTCAGCAGTCACAGAAAGTCCCTCCCAGGATTCTTTTATTAAACTCAGCCAACTTTCAGAATGTTATTGGCATTTATCGCCCATCTCAAATTGCTTTAAGGAAATGATGGTGAGTCACCTTCTTCAACAGCCATTGTTCCCATGTTGTTGAGATGGGAGATTCAGGACTTACATTCAACAATGATAAAAGAATGCCAATATTTTCCAAGTCAGGATAGTATGTGATTTGGAAGGGATCAAAGGGTGGGGGCAGGAAGAATATTGAAATATTTCTATTACTCTTGTCTTTCTTGGTGGCAGAGACAATGAGTTTGAAAGGGGTTGGCAGAGTAAACTAGTTTCAATGGTTCAATTAAATATCAGAGAATGTATAACAGTACACAACCTGAAATTCTTACTTTTCACAGACATTCATGAAACAGGAAACCCCACAGAATAAATGATGGAAACATCAAAACCTCAAAGCCCCCTCCCCTCTCCCATGCACAAGCAACAGCAGAAGAATCGACTCTCCCCTTCCTCCGCTTCTGCCAGTAGAAGCACAACACACCCCACCCCTCCACCATGCAAGCAAATAGCAAAAGCACCCAAGGAGACCTTGATCCAGCACTTCAGTATCTCAGACAGGTTCCCTCTCTCCACCAAGGTCTTCCAGAACATTCTTGGAGATAGCGAAGAACCAGGTCACACAGCCAGTCTGAAAACCCACTGCTTGCGAAGAACAGTAGTTTGAACTGCAAATCACAGACTCAAACTGAACCCAACCACCTTGAAAAGAAAAGAAAGACATAAGAGAAGAAGTTATAGTTGCAATGAATTTTGAAGAGTGTACTATCCTTTGGTTATGGAAATGTTTTTCTTCATTTCAGGTTTAAAAGCCCTACTTTCAGATTATGACCTTTGGTTCTGAGTCCTTCGCAGGGACTGGACACCCACTGTATCCTGATAAGCCCCCATGCATTTGGACTAGTGAATCACAAACTTTCTTCCAACATTAAAAAGAAAAAAATACTTCATTAATTATCCCAATATTAATAATAAGTAAACCAAGATTCACCATTATTTACAATTAAGCAGCTGATATTCTTTAGAAGGGCATACCCTTTTGTTATTGTGTTTTCTGCAGTGCAGTTCTTCTTGTGGGTACATATTTCTTTTGAAGCTGTCTTTTGTAATGCCCACTTACCTTTCAACAGCTTATCAATCAAGGCTCCACACTCTAGTTAAAAATATATATGAACAAACTTAATAGCTTTCAATGCTGAAAAACTGAAATGTGATTTTTCAGGTGACCAGGCTATATTCATTGTTGAAAAGGCTGAATAAGAACACTATTGCCTTTGCCAGATCTGAGTATTCCATTGGATTTTTATTCATCTCCTGTAAATTATTGCATCAACTTTCAGAAACCAATATATTCCTGAGTTCGAATCAGACATCAATTGGGAGGTTGTTGGTTTTGTGTTTTCCCATTGATCAGAAAGGCAATTATTGTATGCCAAACTTAGGGTAGCAATTCTGATTTCTCAGATGGTGAAGCCCCTCTGTATATCATTCCACTCTGGTGTATTCCTGTCTGAAGCCAACTCAAGCACTTCAGTGCATTGATTGAGGCAACTCATTAGTCCTGAGAAAGAACTCTTCACGGCATGAAAGAATTACTGTATGCTAATTTTCCTCTCCTCAGCCAAAAGAAAGCCTTTGTGCCTGATTTGATAAATGTTTTTCTGAGCCTCTCTGCAAAACTTTCTTTGATTTGCAGAGCTATTTCAGTCACTAACAATTCATTTTTATTTCATTAGCCTCTACCATTTTCTGAAATGTGACTATATGGAGACCTAGAGAAGTCAACCATACTCTACTGATGTTTTCAATAGTGTTGAGCACTTTTCTTGATGTAGGAAGTATGACTTAAATTTCTCAAAAATATCAATAAAATTCTGCTTAGTGCTGATCCAAGAGACAGGAACTCATGCTGCTATTTTTAGCTATTTATAATTCTCAAGGTTTAACATATTAGGAAAGGTGCTTCAATTCTTCTACCATAAACAGCATAAATGTGGAACTACAAAAGATACTGGTTAATTGGGCTATTGTTAATCAGGGAAACCACTTATTTAGGACAGCTCTTAAAGAACAGAAGCTAATTGAGAAAATAGCTGGGATGCCCTTTGTTTATTTAAGACACTATGCTGCTTAATTGGGACAGGAAAACATTGCCAAACTGTTTCTAAATAGCATCAGTCGTGTGCACTTGTCTAGCTGTTAGTCACTACACTGTGCGTCAGTTGCATGTATTTGTGTTAAAAAGCAATGATTTTTGTCACTGATAGTTGGCGAGAAATAAGTAGTAAATCAATTCCAAATTGTTTTGCCCACTGCAGTTTCAAGCATTCAGGCTTGGAGATGCCATAAACTGCTAGGATTGCAAATGAAATTATTTAATTACTTCAACAAGTTAGAAACTACAAAGAATTTGAAGGTATCGCCAATCATTTTGAATACTCCAATGAAAATGAAGATTTGGAGGATGCGATAGTCAACAGCATTGTATGAAGGCAGTTCATTATCTGCTCTTGCTGTCTGTGCTGATTTTGTTCGTTTACATTCAATCAAAAGAACATGGCAGTGTACACTGGATGAATTCCTCCATCAATAACTATTGGGAACTAATGCACAGTTTTATAGCATTGTAGTAGTATTAGTAGTGTTCTAATTTGTTCTGTATTTCATTTAAATACATAATTTATTACTCAGTTAAACATTAGTTTGTCTTTTTTCTGATGAAACTTTGGCTAATTGGGGCAGCTGCTTATATGGACCAAAATGTACTGGTTCTAAAGTGTCCCAACTAACTGGAATCTTTCCAAAGCACTCCTGGTCAAGTGTAGATCAGTCTGCTGATATTTGAGGGCAGTCATGGACAAAGTGAGCACTGGACCAATACCAAATATCTGGTTCCCTGGCATGTCCTGTAATTTTCAATATACATTGTTATTTTCCAGCTTGTTCAGCCCCACCATATTTTACATTGCAAGTTTCTGCACATAGCCCAACAAGTTATTCAATGAGCTGATTTTCCCAATCATTGATGAAGAAATTCACGCCATAAATCAGATGGTTCACCTGATGGAGAAGTGATTTACACTTTCACCCTAGTCATAGGAAGCAAATAACACATCAGATGTGGGAACAGCTTGTGGTTATTTTTTGTTTGACACATCCAATCCAAGTGAGATAAGCAGACAGTTCTTTAGATTACTCAGTAATTCTTCTATGGATAGTAATGCCAATACATTACAATTAATTTGCCTTGCTTTTTGGACAAAAAAAGTTCAGTTGGTAAAGACTTTTAATCAAGTTCAGTGTCTATTCACTTAATCTAAAACTATCCATGGTAAAATAATTATAATCAAATAGTCCTTTGCTATCACAAATGTGATCATCTTCTACCTACTACTTTGCAGAAACATGTGAAATATGTAGTTACACATTTCCTTCTTTCAGTTTTTCAGTTTGAAGGCATTGCATATTATATCTTCAGACATGCTGAGAAAGTGGTTTCCTCTACATAATTCACAAATTACACAGTAGCTTCAGCAACTGACATATCTCTTCAAATGTTGCATTTGCTTTAAAGGTAGTTATTATAAGAACATGGCAGGTTTTGTGACATATTTGCAAAATTATCAAGATTACTGCCTGGCACAGTATGTGGAGTGTAAGTTCAACAACAGGCAATTTTGCACACCAGCTACCACACAAACTGGCAAGGTACCAACTCAAGTGGAGTACTAATTCTGCTGCATACATATTAATGCTCACAGCTGGGTAGGGTTGTGTGTAAGTGCCACTCAGCACTTATTCTTTCTCTCTGACATACATGCACACCGTGTTATTCAATACCTTCCCCTCTCTCAATCTGTCCCTGAACTTTATCCTCAATTCTCTATGAACCATTTCACCTGCTACCCCTGCTCTGGAACCATACCTTACACTCTGAGTTTCTCCCACTCCTTTCCCATCAAATCTTATACCCCTCTCTCTCTATCTCCAGGTACACTATACATTTGACTGCACTTAGCCTCATATTGTTCTGCTTCAGCTGCTTTCCATCAGTATACCAGGCCCTGTTCCCTGCTTCCTGCACAAATGGGCCTGCTCTCAGACACATTTTGCCCGGTCTCCGAACACATCACCTCCATGTTACTGCTGAGAGACATTTTTGAGTTTTCCCAACAACATGCTAAAGTTGATGGCTGGCAGAAGAAATGAATGTATCCAACTGGGTTCAACTATTTACAGCAAACTCTCAAAAATCTAGCAAACTCTGGATTTTAACCAGTTGGGCTGAGAAACATTCCCAAATATTTCATGTAATTAATATCCAATACATGTTTTTTTTTACATGTTTCACTTCTTTTGTAATAAAGTTTCCAGTGAATCCAGTAGGTTTGAAAGGGAGCATGGAAGCCTGGACTCCATTGAGTCACAGGGGAGTGCAGGAAATAGAACCCTGGAGAAGTGTGGAAATGAGTCTCTGGTGACATTCGGGGCAGCGCAGGAAACATCAACTGGTGGGTCAGATGCCAATTCATGGGAATTACCAAGGAGTCAGATAGCAAACCATCAGTTTCACTATCAAGCAGTAGTAAATCAAGGCAACTGGACTTGCTGTGTTGTCTAGAAGACGTTTCACAGCTCATCCGAGAGGCTTCTTGAGTTCTGATCCATGGTGGGTAGTTTTCCAGCTTATGAACTCAGATGAGTGGCGAAACATCTTCTAGACAACACAGCAAGTCCAGTTGCCTTGATTTACTACTGCTTGGTATACAGTGACCTGGATGACTGAGAACCTGCATAGTTATCAGTTTCACTAGCTGTGTTGTGGACGTGGCATGTGGCAAAATCGATCTCCAAACTGGACAGGTCACGACTTACAAATCTGATCTGAGATTCTTCTTCCAGGAGGTGACAAAGGTGATTGATAAGGGTAGAGCAGTGTTGTCTACGTGGATGAATCCCTTCTGTCTGCATATCATCCACAACATTCCATTCCCTTCACGTTCATATGTTTAAATATGAACATGCAAAACAACAAACTTCTCACCATACAAGAAAGTGATGATAAATCTGATTAACTGCATGCTTTATAGAACACCAAACACAGCTTCTATCCTGCTATGGTAAGACTTTTGAAAGGTCCTCTAGTATAATAAACTGGACTCTTGATCTCACAATCTACTTTGCTATGGCCTTCAACCTGACTGTTCCCTTCCACTACACTTTCTCTGTAACATTGTATTCTGCATTCTGTTATTGCATTCCCTTGTACTAACTATTACAATGAAATGGTCTATGCAGACTGCATGCAGTTTTTCACTATACCTTTGCTCATGTGACAATAATAAAGCAATGTAAATGTAAAGTTCAAAGTAAATGCTATTATCAAAATACATATTTGTCACGATATACAATCCTGAGATTTATTTTCCTGTGGGCATACTCTGCAAATCTACATAGTATCTATAACAGGATCAATGACAGAGTGCAGAAGACAACAAACTGTGCAAATGCAAATATAAATAAATAGCGATAAATAACAAGAACATGAGATAAGGAGTCCTTAAAAGTAAGGTCGTTGGTTGTAGGAACATTTCAATGTTGGGGCAAGTGAGCGTAGTTATTCCCTTGTATTCAAGAGCCTGATGGTTGAGGGGGTAGTATTGGAGAATATGAATATTATGGAGTATAAAACTTTATGGAGTATAAAACTTAATGCTAAAAACTATGGTGTGTTGGTATATGCTAGGGAGAGGTGGCTGGGAGCGGTCGCCAGCTGTGAAGTTGCTGTGTAACCAAAACTGTGTGAAATGCTAAAGGACAATGATGTGTCAATATATGCTAATCAGGTATCCAATTGAATGTAGAGACAATATGTGTTAATGAACAGTAACTCAGGGATCTTTGAACATGTCGGCTGTGTAACTAAAGCAATGTAGAGACAATATGTAGGGATATTTTGCTTTGAACTTGTCGGCTGTGTAACTAAAGCAATGTAGAGACAATATGTAGGGATATTTTGCTTTGAACATGTCTGCTGTGTAATTAAAACTATATAGTCGACTAGAACAAATAAGTCAATAGGTAAAAACAATAGTAACTGTGATATGCACCGCTTGGATATGTTAATGCAGCTAAACCAGGTTTGCTTAAAAAAGCGGCTGTATCCGAGAATCGGGAGGCAGTCAGCGACCAGCTCAATGACTGTCTCAGCTTTGATTTGCAAATTAAAGTTTAACCCTTCTTGAAGAATCTTCTGCGTCTCCTGGTCATTTGAAAAGCACGAAAAACCACGACATAATTGGCGTCAGTCGGCAGGATAGGGCAGAGACCCGCGGAAGGGAAACGGCAGATTGGGAACGCTTCCCGGTCCTCTAGGGACCCCCACAAGGCTAACAGAATTATGGGTGCACCCAAAACAAAAGGAAAGCGCTTTTTTGCGACAATTTGGACTAAGAATTCTGTTGGCTTTGAGGAGGTCTTGGAGTCTCGGAAATGTGGAACCGCTGCCAAAGAATCTGGCAGAATTTGGGGTCAACGGAGGAGGCTCAGAGGATTGCTCAAGAACACTGCAGTGAGGGTAAGTACGAATAAGTTAGTACGTTAAGAAGAAAGTCCTCGCGGTTACCGCCTCGAGAGAAGGGTCTGCTCGGGCGAGGTGTTAGAATAGAATTAGGGAAAAAAGTCCTCGCGGTTACCGCCTTGAGAGAAGGGTCTGCTCGGGCGAGGTGTTAGAATAGAGTTAGGGAAGAAAGTCCTCGCGGTTACCGCCTTAAGAGAAGAAGGGTCTGCTCGGGCGAGGTGTTAGAATAGAGTTAGGGAAGAAAGTCCTCGCGGTTACCGCCTTAAGAGAAGAAGGGTCTGCTCGGGCGAGGTGTTAGAATAGAGTTAGGGAAGAAAGTCCTCGCGGTTACCGCCTTAAGAGAAGAAGGGTCTGCTCGGGCGAGGTGTTAGAATAGAGTTAGGGAAAAAAGTCCTCGCATTACCGCCTTGAGAGAAGGGTCTGCTCGGACGAGGTGTTAGAATAGAATTAGGGAAAAAAGTCCTCGCATTACCGCCTTGAGAGAAGGGTCTGCTCGGGCGAGGTGTTAGAATAGAATTAGGGAAAAAAGTCCTCGCGTTACCGCCTTGAGAGAAGGGTCTGCTCGGGTGAGGTGTTAGAATAGAATTAGGGAAAAAAGTACATTAACAAGAGAGAATAACATGACAGGTAAAGGAACAGCAGTAGAGATTCTGAGCAAAAAATTCCCATTTTTTCAAAATGAGATCACAAAAACTTCAGAAAAATGGGAAAAAAGAACCAAAAACCTGGTCACAAAGTGGCCAAAAGAAGGAACATTTGATGTAAGTTTGTGCGCAGAAATGGAGGAACTAACTAAAAAGTACAAATCAAAAGATAAATCTAAGAAAAGGGAGCAAAAAAGAGAACAAGAAATGGAAGTGCTAAAACTCTTTAGAACGGAGGGAGAAAGGCTGAGGAGGACAGGTAGAATATTGATTGCAAGTGAGAAAGATACAGAGGTGCTGGAGAAACTGTGTGTGTGTGTGTGTGTGTGTGTGTGTGTGTGTGTGTGTGTGTGTGTGTGTGTGTGTGTGTGTGTGTGTGTGTGTGTGTGTGTGTGTGTGTGTGTGTGTGTGTGTGTGTGTGTGTGTGTGTGTGTGTGTGTGTGTGTGTGTGTGTGTGTGTGAGAGAGAGAGAGAAAGGTACAGTGAGAGGTTGGCAACAGAAAACCCCCCTCCCTATAATGAGGAAGGAACCCCTAAGCAGTGCCCCCTGCTAACGGGAACAGTAAACATGCAGGGAGAAGTACAGGTTTGGGATAATGAGGGGGAGAAAAAACAATATGAGAAGGAAAAAGCGGCGATATGGCAGGAGATGCAGGCAGAAAAGATAAAGATAGAACAGGTACAGAGAGAAATGCAAGAACAGATTGAACGGATGATATACTTGAGGGAGGCGAAGGAATATGAGGAGTACCGATTATACCATAGGAATAAACAGACTAGAGAAGGTGACTCATTTGAGGAGCAAGAGTTAAGTGGAGAGAGAGAGAGGGTGTGAGAATTTATGGGGAAGAGGTAGAGGGCAGAAGCCTAGAAGTGCAGAAGGAGGCAGTAGGGGAGCGGCTTGCGGAAGTAGAGAGAGAGTCAGATAAGTTACAAAAATGGGATTACCAGGAGAGATGTGAAAAATATTCAAGGGGCCCACCAGGCATTGAATCAAGACAGAAAGGAAGGACTCCACAGGGAGACCGAGGGAAGAGCAGAACCCCGGAGACATTTGTGTGGGAGGCAGTAAAGACATACCCAGAGACAGATGGGGAGTCAGGGGAGGAGGAAAGCCAGGGCAGGTGGGAAGGAGGAGGAAGAATGATGCCGTTGTTAGTTAAAGGATCAGGACAAGTGCAGTATATCCCTTGGGGATCCCAGGACCTAGAAGGGCTGAAAAACACTCTGCCCAATTTACATGAAGGAGCAGGGAAATGGATGAGAGCCTTTGAGGAAGAAACAGCAGGACGATTATTGGCTATGGGAGATTTGAAGGCACTGTTGATAAGGTTGATGGGAACCTCCAAATTTAACGAACTAATGGAAATGGCTGGCATAGTAAACTCGAACTACCCAAGAACTGATGGAGACGGGTTTGACAGAGTGAGGCAGAGGGTATGGCAGGCCCTCAGAAAGCTTTATCCGCCCAAAGTGGACCCCAAAGCCTTAAAAGGGGATCCACTGGGAGACACTGAAAACTCAGCAGCCTACGTAGAAAACCAGTTGAAAAGGTGGAGACTGGAGACTGAGCAAGAGGTGGAGAATAGCTTATTCATGACCTCACTGTTCCGACATAGCATTTTGGATGCAATGCCGCCACAAGTAAAATCCAAACTGGAGGAGGTGGTTGGGCTAACGTCAAAGACCCCACAAGAATTTAGAGACCACGTAGTCCATGCCGTTGAGAAATACCGGAAAGACAAACGAAGGTTGACTGAGCAGCAGGAAGAGGTGCAAAGAAAGTTAACACAAATGCAGCTCGAAGAACTCAAAAAGAAGGAAAAAGAGAAAAATAAAAAGATGCTGCCAACAACCACCGGTTCGAGAACAGCCATCGAACTGGACAAAACACTGCTATATGGAGGGGCCGATCATACTGTAAGACAAGGGCTGGAAAACCCCATGCCAATAATTAACTTTGAGGGAGCATCCCCACAAATGTTCTATCAGGAACAAACTAAATTCAAACAGCCCAGACAGGACTGGAAGTCCCAAGGAGGGGGACAGAGGAGCTATGGGCAAAGGAGACCAGTGAGAAGACAGTGGGAAAGAGAGGTAGAGAGATTGTGCTGGGAATGTAATCAGCCAGCCACAGTTGCCCTTCACCTTCCCATGTCAGGAAAGTTTATTAAGACGGTAGGGTTATCGGGAAAACACAGTTAACACAGTGCACGGCTCCAGTGCGGTTGAGAATGGGAAGTAAAGAAATTGTTTTGCCGGTGCTAGTACTTAAAGGAACTCCGATTAATTTGTTAGGCAGAGATGCCTTGTTGAAACTGGAATTAAAATTAGAATGCTCCAGAAATGGGCTGAGTGTGAAAAGAGCAGGGGTTCAATTGATAGTGCAAGAAGACAAGAAGGCTAATGCCTTTTGGATAGGAGACATTGCAGATCAGATTCAGGAAACCTGGGAAAAATGGAAAAAAGGCGTGCAGGCTGTATTACCTAGGGCTGTAGTGCCCAAATCTGAGCTACATTGTACAGTGATTTTTGACGAGACTCAGAACAGGGAGTTAGAGGAGCGGTGGCACCTAGAGGTATGTACCCAGCAGCACCTGGAAGGGGAGGCTGTGATGATTGGAAAGCAAGGGGCAGCTCTACAAGTTAAGTGGAACACCTTTTTAGAAAAATGGTACAGGATACCGGAGGCTGCGCCCCACGTAACGTTGGTGATAAATAAGGGATATCAGTCTAAAGACTTAGGACCTTTAGTTAAGAGTGCTGAAACCGTAACAGTGTGGAGGAAAATCACGCCAGAGGTGTGGATATCAGAAGACAACAATTGTATTAAAATAATGGTAAGTGTAGATATGGTAGGGACAGTGAGAGAGGTCGAAATAACTCCCCAACCACACATGCCCTTGCTGGGAAAGGAAAGAGGCCAGCAGAAAGATAAAAGGTTAGATGAGTTGCCGCCTATTCTGTGGTCACAGCATGACGCGGACGTAGGGAAAATAAAAACAGCTAGTCCGGTGGAAATAAAGCTAAAGAGAGGAGCAATTCCACCCAGGAGACCACGATACCCACTAAGACCAGAAAATAAAGAAGGAATAGCGTCGACAGTGCAGGGGTTGCTTAAATAGGAGTGCTTAGTATTTGTTTGCATTTACCTACAGAGGCGCCCAGTATACCTATACCAGAATGCCGCAAGGATTTAAACATTCACCACACATTTTTAATCAGGTATTGAAGGCAGACCTAGAGGGCATGCCGTTGGGAAGTACATTGTTACAATATGTGGATGACCTGTTGATTTGCTCCCATAGCGAGGAACAGTGTAAGCAGGACACTGTAACTCTGTTAGAGAAGCTAGCGCACGGAGGACATAAAGTATCCAAAAAGAAACTGCAATTCTGCACGCAGCAAGTGGAGTACTTAGGCAGGGTAATATCCAAGGGAGTGAAGGCGATAGCACCAGATCAGATTGAGGCAATAGCTAAGGCCCCAAAACCCCAGACTGTAGGGCAGATGATGACATTTTTGGGAATGGCAGGGTACAGCTCAGATTGGATAGGAGAATATGCTGAGATTGTGGCATCTTTAAGAAAGATAATGAAAGAAGCAGGACATACAACTTTGAAGAACGGCTTACAGTGGACTGGAGAGGCGGAGATAGCTTTCAATACTATTAAGCAGGAGATGCTATTGACATTTCCTGACATAACTATACAGAGATGCACTACCAGTAATATAGCCGATTTTATCCCTTTAGACTATGAAGGAGAACCCCATGATTGTGTAGGGAAGACGATGGCATTTGCCAAATTGAGAGCAGATCTACGGTCAGAACCACTAGAGGATATAGATAAACAGGTTCTGTTCGTAGACGGCTCTTGTTATAGGGATTATGATGGAAATCATGCAGGGTTCTCAGTAGTGCAACAGGATCAGTCGAGCTATAAGATTATTCGGATGGAGTCCTGTCCCCAACCGTGTTCCGCCCAACTAGCAGAACTCAAAGCTTTGACAGCTGCGTGTGAAATGATGGAAGGTGAGACAGTAGACACCTATACTGATTCAGCATATGCTCACGGAGTATGCCATTTGTTCGGGGCAGTGTGGACGCAGAGAGGTTTTTTAAAAAAAAGTAGCGGAGCTCCCATACAACATTGTCAGCAAATTCTAGACTTAATAAAAGCCATAATGAAACCTAAAGCATTGGCTGTGGTCAAATGCCAGGCACATAAAAAGGGAAACGATGTAATAACAAAGGGAAATCAAGCTGCAGATGAGGCAGCTAGAAAAGCGTCTGGATGTATGTCAGCCGTCATTGCCCCCCAGGTAAGCCTAACTCCAGAACCTGACGTGGAGGACCTAATTGAAATACAAGGTAAGGCAACTTTGGCAGAACAGACAATGTGGAGAAAAAGGGGGGCCAAGCAGAACCCGGAAGGCTTGTGGAGCACGGAAGACGGCTTGTTGGTAGCGCCCACCCCTCTACTGACGATTCTGATTTCAGAAGCGCATGGGATTGACCATTGTGCAAAGGGGGAAGTGATAAGGAAAATAAAGAAGGATGGTTTTTGGTCACCTTATTTACAGGCTTCAGTGGACTTTGTCTTATCACGGTGCGAGGTATGTGCACAAAATAATGTTCGGAAGGGAATTACAACCCCAATAGGCCACATTCCCGTACCTGAAGGACCATTTAAACATTTAATGATCGATTACGTAGACATGATAAAGACAGTGGTGAAATTCCTGACAAATGAAGTAATCCCCAGGTTTGGAATACCTACAGAAGTTAGCTCAGACAATGGTTCAGCTTTTATCCAGAAAGTGGTCAAACTGGTACTACAGGCGCTGAGGATAAAGCAAAGGTTTGGATGTGTATACCGCCCTCAGTCGCAGGGCATGGTAGAGAGAATTAATGGAACCCTGAAAGCCAAATTAAACAAAATTTGTGCAGATACTAAACTTAATTGGGTCGATGCTTTACCGTTAGCATTGATGAGTTACCGCATGCAAACCAATCGAATAACATGCCTGACACCGCACGAGATGCTCACTGGGAAGCTATCATACCTGTGATAGGGGTAAGCAAAACTGTTGAATGGATAAACTATATATACTATAATCAACAGAGGTTCATCAACTACACCGATGATGCACTGGAGGCCTTAAGGCAACAGCTAGCTGCAACTAGCAGGGTGGCGTGGCAAAACAGGTACTGGTTTGGCTTTTGGCAGAGAAAGGGTGTGTGTGTGTGTAATGTTTGGAGACCAATGCTGCACTTTCATACCGAACAATACTAGCCCAGAAGGGTCTTTCACCCGAGCAATGGATAAGTTAAGGAATCTGCGGACGGAGGTCCAACAGAATGCAGGGTTCGGACATCAGTTCTTTGATTGGTTAGAAAGTAGACTCGGAGGATGGGGAGCATGGATGACTAAAGTAGCAATAACTGTCAGTATTGTGTTGTTGAGCTGTGTGCTTGTGCTGTGCTGTTTTCTTCCTTGTCTCAAATCTTTTGTAGTGCGTGCTGCAACCAAACAGTTTCCGATGCTCGTGACGATTGCTGAAGCTGGCGTAGTGGAGACAGAAACACCAGAAATGTATCGTTACAGCCTACAACACCTGCAGGATGAACAGGAGCAGAACGACAGTGTGGGAGTAGATTGTAAGGGCTTTTGAGTCTTTTTCCCTGTCTCAGGTACAAAGGGACAGGTTTTTGGCTCAGCGGCCCAGGGTAACAGGGAGAGAATACTTTGAGGTCTTGGCGCAGGAAATTTTAGTTTAACCCGAGATTTGGGAATAAGTGCTTGAGTTTATTGGGGCTTTTGTGCGCAGACTCTTAGTCTTCTCTCTGTGTGAGTGTGAGACCCAGAGGGGTCTCAAAGGGGGAATATATTGGAGAATATGAATATTATGGAGTATAAAACTTTATGGAGTATAAAACTTAATGCTAAAAACTATGGTGTGTTGGTATATGCTAGGGAGAGGTGGCTGGGAGCGGTCGCCAGCTGTGAAGTTGCTGTGTAACCAAAACTGTGTGAAATGCTAAAGGACAATGATGTGTCAATATATGCTAATCAGGTATCCAATTGAATGTAGAGACAATATGTGTTAATGAACAGTAACTCAGGGATCTTTGAACATGTCGGCTGTGTAACTAAAGCAATGTAGAGACAATATGTAGGGATATTTTGCTTTGAACTTGTCGGCTGTGTAACTAAAGCAATGTAGAGACAATATGTAGGGATATTTTGCTTTGAACATGTCTGCTGTGTAATTAAAACTATATAGTCGACTAGAACAAATAAGTCAATAGGTAAAAACAATAGTAACTGTGATATGCACCGCTTGGATATGTTAATGCAGCTAAACCAGGTTTGCTTAAAAAAGCGGCTGTATCCGAGAATCGGGAGGCAGTCAGCGACCAGCTCAATGACTGTCTCAGCTTTGATTTGCAAATTAAAGTTTAACCCTTCTTGAAGAATCTTCTGCGTCTCCTGGTCATTTGAAAAGCACGAAAAACCACGACAGTAGTAACTGTTCTTGAACTTGGTGGTGCAAGTAGGACTCTTCTGTTAAAAATGGGACCATAAGGCCATAAAATATAGGAGCAGAAGCAGGCCATTCAGCCCATCGATACTGTTCCACCATTCAATCATGGCTGATCCAATTCTTCCAGTCATCCCCACTCCCCTGCTTTAACCCCATACCCTTTGATGCCCTGGCTAATCTATCTCTGCCTTAAATACGCCCAATGACTTGCAAACCTCCAGCATACCTATAGAATTCCCTCCACGAACTTCCTTCCTCCTTTCAGGCTCTTAACTGATTTATCTGCCTTAATACTTAGTGTGTCAATGTCATCGCATAGACACACGTTGTGGCGACCCAATTCCTAGCGCACTCGAACCGGCTCACAAATAGCCAGCGCGCCGGCATAAAGGCCAGGTCTGCTTCACCAACAAAGGGAAAAGCTCGTCCAGGACTGTGAATACGTGTCCCCTACAGCATCCACGCCCGGGGAGGGTGGGATCAGGGAGGCTTTAAAGCGAAGCGGCGAAGTTTGAATAAAATCTTCTTTAACTGCAGTAAGTTTAAGGGCTGCGTGTAGCACCGCTACAACGTATTAAAATCAGCGGGTATTAAAGGAGCTCTTGGCAAGTGCTTGCTTTTATTGAAAACACGAATGTTTTCAAGACAAAACTTGCATTAAGCCGCTGCTTGGGATGTACTTGTTGCTTCACGAACTCAGAGCAGTCGTGGGTGGATTTCGGACCGCCGTATGTTTCTTTGTCTCAGCGGCAGCCGCCGTTCGGGGCTATAGTGCGCATGCTCAGGGCCCCGGCAGCCGCCGTTCGGGGCTATAGTGCGCATGCTCAGGGCCCCGGCAGTGCGGAGCCGAGCGTTTGAACGGCGCAGCGCCGAGTCCCGACTGCAAGCGGCGGCAAATGGCTTTCTGCGCTTTTTCCGGCGGGGAGGTTTACAAGGAGCACTTCAAACCAGGTGAGTTCGGGCCAGTGGGGAGCGAGTCGGCGATCGCTGGAGTTGATGTGCTTTAGTTCGGCTCCGGTAAAGCCGTACAGCGCGGAACTTCGCCGTCGGCATTAGTTTCGGTTTTCGTCACTTGCCGTGTGGAGGACGGTTGTCCGATTCTTTCGGGGGTGAAAACCCAGCTCAGCGATCAATCGACGGGCTGACCGAATCACTTCCGACTGCACTGTCTAGAAACTTCCAAACCAAGGAAAAGCAGTCGTGATCTAAGGGGGGGGCGGGAATCTTTTTCTCCTTCACTTCTGTAATGTGTAGTCGTCAAGAAATTGGCCTCGTTGGGCACTTATTATTGGTAACAAAATGTTGTGGCCGGCTGCAAATAGCGGCTGGAATTGGCCCAGTGAAGACAGCCGAGACCAGATGATGTCTGCAATTCCTCTCCCCCCACCCCGGCTGTCCGTCTCCAGTGGTCAGGATCTTATAACTTCTGTAAAAAAAACTTCCAGCGGACTATTTAGTAAGTTTACAGAAAACACAGGGATTGCTGGAGTTGTGGATAGTGAGACACAAGAGACTGCACAAGTTAGAATCTGGAGGAAACGAGGTCAGACAAGGGAAAATCTGCAGATGCTGGAAATCCGAGCAACACACGCGAAATGCTGGAGGAACTCAGCCAGTCATGCAGGATCTAAAGCAGGGGTGGGCAAACTTTTTGACTTGTGGGCCACAAAGGGTTCTAAAATTTGACAGGGAGATGGAGCAGGAGCAGATGGACGGAGTGTTTTGGTAATACACCTCATAAGAGAAAATAAAATATCATGGGATATGTAGAAAACATGTGCTTTAATTTCAATTGAAAATGAACAAATGCATTACAACAAAATATCTATCTTTGAAGTCCCATGGTATTTAGCTATTTATTGAAATGACTTTTAAAACACTGAAAATTAAATGAATAAAATACAGCTTTTTTTAATAGTAACAGTTATTATTTTAAAGCACTGAAAATTCTGTTATCCTTCAAGATATTATCATCGTCACTCTCCTCCTGACTGTCTTTATTTCAAAAACGGTAGGAGATGCAGGTCTACTTGTCCTGCTCCTTCTTATTCAATTGTCCCCTGTGCCAAAACTCAACAACGACCAGCACAAGGACAGAACAGTGATTGATCTGGAGCGCATTTTTTATTTTGAGAACGTACGTGCACCTGCGCACTACTCATGTCCATCACTTAACAGAAATGACATGTAACATGTAAGGCTTATTGAAAAAAATATTTTCAAATGCATTTTTTACATAACACAACGAAGAAACTTATTTTTAATTTCAGTGGGAACAGTGTTGTTGGTCTCCCTTTTTAGCCAGCGCATCAAAGTCTGGATTTAGTTTTGTTGTGGCGATTCTCAGGATGGATCTGAGGTGTTAACAAGGTTTATTAATATAATTTCATCAAGTTCTGCGGGCCGGATTAAAAAGCTTAACGGGCCGCATATGGCCCGCGGGCCGTAGTTTGCCCATGCCTGATCTAAGGGGTACCGTCGATGTCTCGGGCGAGACCCTTCTGCAGAAACATGCTGTACTTTCTTTTCCTAGATGCCTGGTCTGCTGAGTATCTCCAGCATTTTGTGTGTGTTGAAGTCAAAGTTGAGTTTATTTGCATATGCTCAAATGCATCTGGCGCAGTGAAAAACAAGGTGCAGCATCCCAGGCAGATAGTATCTGAGACCTGACATTCACATGAAAAACATGAATAACATAAATAACATAGACTATACAAAATTGTACAAGAAAGAGCCCAATTAGAATTAAAAAAAAATTATAATGCAAAGATGCTTGGATTTTCAGCAGATATTCTCTTGTTTATAGTGCAAAGTGGTCACAGTTGTGTGATTCTGAGGTTGTATTTCCTCTCCCCCACCTTTTTTTTTCCTGACTTCTGTCCCAGTCCTTTTGGTCTTAAACATCAACCGTTTATTCCCCTCCATAGATACTGCCTGAATTGCTTAGTTCCTGCAGCATTTTGTGTGTGTTACTCCAGATTTCCAGCATCTGCTGAATCTCTTGTGTTTCTAATGTAATTGGCAGACGGGGTACCTTGGGCTAACATTTCTGTATAATTTGTCCTATGTAAGCGGCAATAAAATGGTGTGGCCTGGATGGCGGATATTTCTGATGAAAGCTGTTGTCTTCTTGAGCAGACCAAGTCTTCTCAAACTCCTAATGAAATGAGCCACCTTCGTGCCTTCTTTGTAATTGAATCAATATGTTGGACCCAGGATAGATCTTAAGAGTTGTTGGCACCCAGGAACTTGAAACTGCTCACTCTTTCCACCACTGATCCCTTGAGGACTAGTGTGTGTTCCCTCAACTTCCCTTCCTGAAATCCACAATCAATTCCTTGGTCTTACTTACGCTGAGTGCAAGATTGTTATTTCGACAGTTGATTATCTTTCTCCTGTACACCTCCTTGTCACCATCTGAAATTCTGCCAACAATAGTTGTGTCATCAGAAGATTTATGGATGATGTTTGAGCTGTTCCTAGCCACACAGTCGTAGGTGTGTAGAGAGAGGGTAGAGTAGAGTAGTGGGTTAAACACGCATCGTTGACGTGCGCCAGTGTTGATTGTCAGCAAGGGGGAAATGTTATTTCCAATTTATAAGATTGGATGCAGAGGCTTTTACTTGGTCAACCAAAGGTGTTACTGTCTTTTGTAAGCATACTTTATGACTCCAAAACCCTGCTAAACATTAAGAACATAAAGCACTACTACAGCGCATCTTCAACATGAGCCTGGAGCAGAGAAGAGTACCCAGACAGTGGAAAACATCCTGTATTGTCCCGGTACCGAAGAAACCACAACCAAAGGAGTTGAATGACTTCTGACCTGTTGCCTTGACGTCGCACGTGATGAAGACCATGGAGCGGCTGATAATACAGAATCTGAGGCCACAAGCCAGGCACGCCCGGGATCCTCTTCAGTTTGCGTATAAGGAGAAGGTGGGAGTGGAGGATGCTATCACGTATTTGCTGCACAAATCCCACTCTCACCTAGATGGGGTCAGTGGTGCTGTGAGGATTACATTCCTGGACTTCTCTAGTGCCTTTAACACCATCCAGCCCAAGATCTTAAGGCACAAACTAACGGAGATGGGAGTAGACTCTCACATGGTGGATTGGATAGTGGACTACTTGACAGATAGACCTCAGTATGTGCGGTTGGGAGACTGTAGGTCTGACACGGTGGTCAGCAGCACAGGAGCGCCGCAGGGGACCGTGCTCTCTCCGGTCCTGTTCACCCTGTACACATCAGACTTCCAATATAACTTGGAGTCCTGCCATGTGCAGAAGTTCGCTGATGACACGGCCATAGTAGGGTGTGTCAGGAATGGACAGGAGGAGGAGTATAGGAAACTGATACAGGACTTTGTGATATGGTGCAACTCAAACTACCTGCGTCTCAATATCACCAAGACCAAGGAGATGGTGGTGGACTTTAGGAGATCTAGGCCTCATATGGAGCCAGTGATCATTAATGGAGAATGTGTGGAGCAGGTTAAGACCTACAAGTATCTGGGAGTACAGTTAGACGAGAAGCTAGACTGGACTGCCAACACAGATGCCTTGTGCAGGAAGGCACAGAGTCGACTGTACTTCCTTAGAAGGTTGGCGTCATTCAATGTCTGTAGTGAGATGCTGAAGATGTTCTATAGGTCAGTTGTGGAGAGCGCCCTCTTCTTTGTGGTGGCGTGTTGGGGAGGCAGCATTAAGAAGAGGGACGCCTCACGTCTTAATAAGCTGGTAAGGAAGGCGGGCTCTGTCGTGGGCAAAGTACTGGAGAGTATAACATCGGTAGCTGAGCGAAGGGCGCTGAGTAGGCTACGGTCAATTATGGAAAACCCTGAACAACCTCTACATAGCACCATCCAGAGACAGAGAAGCAGTTTCAGCGACAGGTTGCTATCGATGCAATGCTCCTCAGACAGGATGAAGAGGTCAATACTCCCCAATGCCATTAGGCTTTACAATTCAACCGCCAGGAGTAAGATATGTTAAAGTGCCGGGGTTGATTGTATTTAATGTATTTAAACTACTTAAGAACTTTTTAAAAGCTATTATTAATGCTTTTTGAGAGAGTGATTTAGATGCATATCATATTTTTACTGAGTTAAGTATTGTATGTAATTAGTTTTGCTACAACAGGTGTATGGGACATTGGAAAAAATGTTGAATTTCCCCATGGGGATGAATAAAGTATCTATCTATCTATCCATCTATCCATCTATCCATCTATCCATCTATCCATCTATCCATCTATCCATCTATCCATCTATCCATCTATCCATCTATCCATCTATCCATCTATCCATCTATCCATCTATCCATCTATCCATCCATCCATCCATCCATCCATCCATCCATCCATCCATCCATCCATCCATCCATCCATCCATCCATCCATCCATCCATCCATCCATCCATCCATCCATCCATCCATCCATCCATCCATCCATCCATCCATCCATCCATCCATCCATCCATCCATCCATCCATCCATCCATCCATCCATCCATCCATCCATCCATCCATCCATCCATCCATCCATCCATCCATCCATCCATCCATCCATCCATCCATCTTTCCCATCAGTCAGTTGCTCATTGGCAGCGAAACTGAAGGAGTTGGACTAGGTGTGGAATGTGCTGTTGCCTGCATCAGAGAAAGAGCAAAGGCTGTGTGCGGTCTAACAGTGAGTGATCGTCTTAGTCGATTTTCATGTGATTGCAAGACCCTGTTGGACACTGGTGGTGGGGGGTGCTGCAAGCCCAATTCATTGGTTTATAGGTGAATGGTGGGGGCACTGCGTGGCTTTGGTTGTAACAAGGACTAATCCTCAAGCTGCAGTATTGCTTGTTTGCAGCTGCCCGGGGGAGGTGCCAGAGTCGTGCACTCCACTGTAGTGCTGGAGGCGGTCAGGTGTGGCATCCATGCTGTTGGTGCTGACCCCAGTCACTCGGTAGAAGAAAAGCTGTGTTGTGTTCAATTGCAGACCACTGCAACATTCATGGACTCTGAGACTTGGACTATATTTTTTGTGTGACTATATTTTACTGCTATCTTATATGTGCTATATGTGCCTTGTGTTGTGCATGACAATTGGTACTGTGTTTTGCACCTTGGCCATGGAGTAACATTGTTTTCTTTGGTCATATTCATGGGTATTCATTTATAGTTGAGTGACAATTAAACTTGAAGTTCATGTGGTTACCTGATGAGGAAATCAATGATTCAGTTGCAGATGGAGGGAGAGGGGCCCAGGTTTTGGAGCTTGTTGATTAGAAGTGAAGGTATGAATGTGTTGAGCGCTGAGCTGTAACAATAATACCTGATGTAGGTATTACTATTGTCCAGATGATCCAAGGTGGAGTGGAGAGCCAGTGAGATTGCATCTGCTGTAGATCTATTGTGCTGATAGACAAATTGCAAGAAGTCCAGCTCCTTGGTTAGGCAGGAGCTGATGCTAGCCATGACCGGCCTCTCAAAGGTCTTTATCACTATAGATGTGAGTGTCATCGGGCAATATTCACTTGCCACAGTTATTTAGGAGTCCTACCCTGTGTTCACCGGACTTTCCTGTTCTCACGTTGTATTCCTACAGTCACATTGCATTCTCACTGTCCCAGTCATGTACGCTCAAGGCCACAGATACAAAGATTAACCCTTTGCAATAATTCCAGTCCTTAAATATTGCAATCCGGTTATGTCCAGTCCGCAGGCTTTTATATACCCGCCCCATCATATTAAAAGTCAACTGTGAAATGACTAGGTATTAAAGCAGAATGTCTATAGTAACATTTCAAAGCACTCTGGTAGTCTATCAGCCTCCTAGTGCTCCAGAGGGTCACCAACTCACTCCCTGGGAAATAATTATTATGGAACTGATATCCCACATTAAGTATCTTATCTACCGTCTGTTGGATATGGTCAGCCAAATCTGTTATATTCTTTGACTCATCAGTACTCCTGCCCCATTATGGCGCAGGCAACTCCTTCCTTTGCCAGGATATAGTCCTTTGCCATTCTGTTCTGCAGGGTCATAGTCCTCCTGGCTACCATCTTGGTCAAAAGCCGTGTCAGCGCAGTCTCAATGGCTAACGCTTCCATGGCTGAGGCCATCAGGATGACCTCCTTTAATAACTGGGCTTTACCACATGGGGGAAAAAAGCTATCGTGCAGAACCGATCAGCCTCCGTGAAACCCCCTTTCTGCTGTCTTGCTGTGGATCAAGTGGTCAGCGAGATCGTCAATATGACACAACACATGCCAGGTAGCAGGATGCAGACCAGCCCATGGGGATACTTTATACTTTATTGTCACCAAACAATTGATAACTAGAGCATACAATCATCACAGTGATATTTGTTTCTGCGCTTCGCGCTCCCTGAAATACAAATCGAAGTAAATATAATAAAAAATTAAATTATAAATCATAATTAGGAAATAGGGAAAGTAAGGTAGTGCAGGTCAGGTCCGGATATTTGGAAGGTACGGCCCAGATCTGGGTCAGGATCTGTTCAGCAGTCTTATCACAGTTGGAAAGAAGCTGTTCCCAAATCTGGCCGTATGAATCTTCATGCTCCTGAACCTTCTCCCGGAGGGAAGTGGGACAAAAAGTGTGTAGGCTGGGTGGGTCGTGTCCTTGATTATCCTGGCAGCACTGCTCCGACAGCATGCAGTGTAAAGTGAGTCCAAGGATGGAAGATTGGTTTGTGTGATGTGCTGGGCTATGTTCACAATCTTCTGCAGCTTCTTCCGGTCTTGGACAGGACAACTTCCATACCAGGTTGTGATGCACCCTAGAAGAATGCTTTCTACAGTGCATCTATAAAAATTAGTGAGGGTTTTAGGGGACAGGCCAAATTTCTTCAGCTTTCTCCGGAAGTAAAGGCGCTGGTGGGCCTTCTTTGCAGTGGACTCACTTGGTTAGACCAAGTCAGGTCATTTGTGATATTCACCCTGAGGAACTTAAAGCTTTTGACCTGTTCCACCTGAGCACCACCGATGTAGATGGTGTTGTGCGGTCTGCTACTCCTTCTGAAGTCAACAGGGATCCAAGGGTGATCATGGGAGCTGCACACCAGTGTCTACCAATTAACATGGGAAACAAACAGTATATTCCCACTGTAGTGGTGTCACACCGATCTGTACCATGGAGGCACACAAACTATTCATACGGGA
This sequence comes from Hemitrygon akajei, assembly GCF_048418815.1. NCBI lineage: Eukaryota > Metazoa > Chordata > Chondrichthyes > Myliobatiformes > Dasyatidae > Hemitrygon > Hemitrygon akajei. The sequence goes on along the minus strand of NC_133134.1, from coordinate 43,257,311 downwards.
GAATGAGGAGGTGATAGAAAGATAGGATCAATGAGGAGGTGATAGACAGGAGCTACAGGGAGGTATTCACCCCTAGGTTGCAGGAGAAAGGTAATTAACTGGGTGACTGTCAGAAGAAGTAAGGGAAATGCACAGCCAGTGCAGAGTACCCCTGAGACCATTCCCCTCAATAATAAATATACCACTTTAGATACTGTTGAGGGGAATGACTTAACAGGCGGAAGCCACAATGACTGGGTCCCTGGCATTGAGTCTGGTGCCATGGATCTGAAGAGAAGAGAGGTATAGAAGACTGCAGTATTGATAGGAGATTCCAGAGTCAGAGGAATAGAGATGAGATTCTGTGGTGCAGTAGACACCAAGATAGTATGTAGCCTCCTAGGTGCCAGGGTCAGGGAGGTCTTGGATCGAGTCCACAGCATTCTAAGGGCGGAGGGTAAGCAGCCAGAAGTCCTGATACATATTGGCACCAATGACATGGTTAGAAAAGCTGAGGTCCTGAATAGAGATTTTAGGGAACTAGGTAGAAAGCTGAAAATCAGGAGCTACCTGTGCCACATGCCATTGAGATTAAGAATAGAATGATTTGGCAGGTGAATGCGTGACTGAAGAACTGTTGCAGGGCTTCAGATTTATAGATCAGTGGATCTCTTTTGGGGAAGGTACAGCCTGTACAAAGAGGATGGGTTACACCTGAACTTGAGGGGGACCTGTAGCAATGCTTTGGATCCTGGTGGAAGCCACTCTTGAAGTCCAAGTTCCTCTGTGTGTTGGTATGTAATATGTTCAGGGAGCCTAGCAAGGAAATTGAAGAACTTCCAAAAAATCCATGAATTTATTTTAGGATTTATTATTATTGATAGAAATGGAATCAAATAAATGCAGAAAATGTGACTCTTCAATCCAGTTCTAAGCAAAAAGTTTTGGAAAATTGAGTTCATGGGAACCACTGCAATCATAAACAAAATTAAATGTACTGTTGTATGTTCGTTGCTCATTTACAGTTTGGTGAGTGATGGCTTCTTTCAACATTTATTTTATCTTAATCAGGTATATACATCTGTTCAAAGTGTGGACATGAATTGTTTTCAAGCCATGCCAAATATGAGCACTCCTCACCATGGCCTGCTTTTACCGAAACCATTCATCCAGACAGCGTGTCCAAAAGAAAGGAAGGCCATAATACACTTAAGGTAGAGTATCAATGTGACATTAAATGGAAAATTTGGAACAGTTTTATGCGTATCTGTTATTATTTTATATTATTTTGGCAATAATGCATGGGCAGTGTACTGTTGCTCCACAGCACTCTTAAAATAACCTTTTTAAATGGACATCTTGTTCAGTTCAGTATGTAGTCATACAGCCCAGAAACCGGCCCTTCGGCCTAACTGGTCATGCCAACCAAGATTCCCATCTTCACTAGTCTTGTATGTTCATATTTGGCACATAGCCTGCTAACCTTTTGCTATTTATATAGTTGTACAAGTACCTTTTAAGTGTTAATGTAACTGCATCAACCACTTCCTGTGACAGCTTATTCCAGATACTGACCGATCTCTAGGTGAAAGTTGCCTCTCAGGTTCCATTCAGTCTCTTCCCCTCTTAAGCCCACATCCTCTAGTTCTAGATTCCCAAACCCTGGTATAAAGACTGTGCACATATTTATGCCCCTCATAATGTTATACACCTTGTAAGGTCACCCTTCATTCTCCCATGCTCCAATGAAAAAGTCACTGCTTAACCTCTCTCCATATCTCAGTCCCTCCTGTCCTGGCAACATACACATACCCGGTAAATATCTTGTGCACTGTTTCCAGCTTAATGGCATCTTTTTGGCTGGGTGACCAAAACTGAGCGTGATATTCCAAATAGAGCCCCACCAACGTCTTGTACAATGCAATGTAATATCCCAACATCAGAATCTGTTTTAATATCACTGGCATAAGATGGGAATTTATTTTGTTTTGTGGCAGCAGTATATTGCAATACATAATTTAAAAAACTATAAATTACAATAAGGTGTGTGTGTGTGTTTTTGTGTGTATAGGATGTTCTGATGATGTTGACCCCCTCAGACAGAGGTCACAGGGTCATCAGATGCTGTGGGGATTCACAAAGATGTAGTTTTATTTTCCCTTGCAAAGCATGCATAAAAGGTGTTGACGCTAATCTGGGAGTGAAGCATCACGGCCATTCCTGATGTTAGGTTTTGTTTTGTAGGAAGTAATAGCCTACAAACCCTGCCAGAGCTGATGTGCATCTGATTTTGTCTGTAAGCACAAATGGATTTGTTTTCTTTTCTATACCCAGTGTCTTGACTGTCAAAGTCTAGTGTGCCTAAATCCACCTTCACCACCCTGTCTCCTTGTAATGACACTTTATGGCTACTATGTGCCTGTACCCCAAGGTCTCTCTGTTCTACAGCACTCCCCAGTTCCCTACCATTCACTGTGAAATTCCTGCCCTCATTTGTCTCCTCAAAATACCACACCATGCACTTACTTGAATTAAACTCCAATTGTCTGTCTTCAACCCCTTTACCTAGCCAATGAAAATCCTGACGACCATCTTCTCTGTCTATCTTACCATCTATTTTAGTGTCACCTGCAAACTTATTAACCATGCCTTGTACATTCTCATTCAAATATTTGATACAGATGACAAATTGTCTACAGAGGGCCTACTACCGCACTCTGGGGAACACCACTAGTTATAGACCTCCAGTCTGAAAAAATAACCTTCTACCATCGCCAATTCTGTATTCATTTAGCTAATTCTGCCTGTATCCCATGTGATCTAACTTTCCATGGCATCCTACCATGCAGACCTTATCAAAACACTTAATGAAGTCCATTGACATTTATTATAATTCCAATACTCAATGTCGTGGTGTAATATTCTGCAGACTGGCTTAGCTCAACTAACTTTGTCAATTTTAATAACAGATAAATTACATAAACCAGCTGAGCTTACCATTAAGCACAACATGAGAAATATGATCACCTGTGTTTTAATCGGGTTTGCAAATTGTCTATTATTTTCAAAAATGGGAAGAAGATTGCAGGCATAAAGAGAATTTGTAATTTAGAAATATACATTTTTAATAATGAATGGAAATAAGTTTTCTACTATCATGGAATTTACTAAAATATATGGATCGATGAACAATGCTTTTGTGCTTAATAGCAATGAAAGAAAATCCATCATTTTAGGCAAACTCACTATCATCTTGTAAGTCTAGGAAATGATTTGGTGCACTTTGCAAAGATGCTTGAATAGATTGTTACTATAATGTGTTACTTCAGGTTTCTTGTGGAAAGTGTGGGAATGGTCTTGGTCATGAATTCCTTAATGATGGACCCAGACGGGGCCAGTCACGTTTCTGAATATTCAGCAGCTCGTTGAAATTTGTCCCGGAGAGGTATGTGCATTATGGTTATTTGGCTTACAAGAACTTTGTATATATTCTAAACAAAATGACATCTCATACAGTAAATGTGTTTTTGATTTTTCTCTCCTTATTTATTTTATATATCAATTTCAAATTAGATTTTATAAATTTCAATCCAAATCCACCTGAGTAGTTTTGCTCATACTTGAGTCAAGAAGAAATAATGTAAACAAGATATTAATGTACTTAATCAAACTCCTGTTCCACTGAATCTGAACTTCTTGGCCAGGAATCTATTGGTGTCAAAGGCGACAAGATTGTGGGTTTATTGCAACAAAATTCATAAACACATAAAATGTGAAGTGTTTTTTATTGAATTGTCTATCAGCATTGCTTTTATGCGTTATACCGTTGCGGTGCAAATGAAGAAAAGCATTTAAATGAGTTGGGGTGGGGGTCGTAGTGGTAATGAGCTAGTTGAGAGAGAGTTGAAGTGGTCTTTGGTTAACTTGGTTGTATTGGACCCAGGGATCAGGGTGTCATTCGGGTATAGGAAGGGGTGATTGGGGAGTTGTGGGTTAATTGTCTGAGCAGAAAACAGCATTGAGGGAGCATCTGCTCTCAGGATGATCTTCTCATTCCAGAGCTAAGGAGATGTCCTTCTTAAAAGAAAGGGGCTTCCCTCCCTCCATCATCAATACTACCCTCAACCTCATCTCTTCGATTTCACGCATGGCCTCACCCCATCAGGGACAGGGTTTCTCTTGTCCTCACCTAGCACCCCAGTAGCTTCCAAGTCAGGCACATAATTCTCAGTAAATTCTGCCATTTCCAATGGGATCCGTCATGCATCAAATATTGCACCAGTCTTCATTGTGGAAGGCTTTAGCAGTATGCCCAATGTTGTAGTGTGTGAAGGAAGAGAAATGGGTGCAGTTACTATTACAAGAGAGAAGGTGTTCAAAAAGCTAAAAGACCTAAAGTCACCCGGACCAGATGAATTGCACCCTAGGGTTCTGAAAGAGTTAGTGGCATTAGAAATGATCTTTCAAAAAATCATTGGACTCTGGCATGATGCCAGAGGACTGGAAAATTGCAAATGTTACTCCACTCTTTATATGCTGTGTGTGTTGCTTGGATCTCCAACATCTGCAGATTTTCTCATTTGTGATTGAGGGATGATTTGCAGGATGAGAGTGAGATTGATAGATTGGTAAGGTGTGAAATGGAAAGAGAGATGCAAGAAATCACATTCACCTCAATCTTCACCCCCTCCCAGCACCCACCAATCCTTCCTCAGATTGGTGAAAAATGTTTTCCTTGAAATGCCATCCAGATTAATTTTAGATTGACTTTTGGTTTGCATCCTTAGTAGGGTAAACAGAAAAGGGCATAGTTCTCTAGTTGTAACCTTAAAGCATTTCATACAGCTTCAACATAATCTCTTTTCTTTTTAAATGCTTTATCCATTATTTGAATCTCAGGATCATATCTGCTTTAATAACCACTCCATTAAAATGTCCTGCTGCTTTCAACACTCAGGCCCCTCTGTCTCGGCCATTTAATGTATAATGTATTTGACTTTTTCTCCCAAAGTGTTTCTTTCCTGTATTAAATTTAATCTGTTACTCACAGTGTCTCCTAAAAGAATTCAGCCCCCAATCCTTTGTTCACATAAATGAGTATTCCAACCAGGGATTTTCATCAATTTAACTGAGAATTTTTATTTGTGAAACACATGCTCCATTTTTTTTCCACAATAGAGCCCAATAAACAGGGAAAATTGTAAACCATGAAAAGCTAAAAATTCAAAAACTAAAATGTCAGCAGATCAAAAGTATTCATTATTTAGCTCCGTATTTAGTTGAACCAACTCTCACAGCTATTACAGCCAGTAGTCCTTTTCGTTAAGTCTCTATTGCTTTATACAATGCGATAGAGCAAGATTTGCTCATTCTTCCTTACAACTTGCTTAAGCTGTGCCAGATTAGTTAAGGAGTGGTGGTAGACAGCAATGTTGAGGTAACAGAGCAATTCTATTTTGGTCCAGTCTACAATTTTCCATGCTGCTGAGTTTGAAGTGAATTACTAATGGTTGTTTCTTGAACACCATGTTTGTAGCTACTCAGAAATGAATTTCCATGCTCCACTCACCCAGTTATATTTTCCATGCTTTTGTAATAGTCAGCAGGTTCTTCTCCCTGCGCCCCTTCTCTTGCCTAGTTCTCTTTCCTGCTCCAACTCACTGATCAGTCAACCAGTTACCTTGAAGAGTTCTCACATATAGACCAGGAAGTAAAAATAGACTTTTTAAACAGTTTATAGAAAGTAATATACAATATTGTGATTTTAAAGGATTTAAGATAGAAACTGAAATATTGTGAATAACTTTGTTATTTAAAAACCATCATATTTCATATTTTTAAAGAATGGGACTCACAGGTATAGAATTTTGATTTTTTGGGTTCAAAGTTGTTTTACAAATATGATATGTGATATGCTTTTAAAACTAATGTACTCAATGTTTTTAATAAAATGATGGTACAGATTTTGAAGTTCAGATCCAATCTGATTTTATGTTGGTTGTATTTGCAAACATAAAGCAATTATAGTATTTGGACCTAAAAGTCAATGATGTGCTTTTATAGAGAAAAAAAAGATATTACAGATGTAGTTTAAACTACAGAGTAATTCCCTCAGTTTTGGCACAATTGTTATAAAAACAATTAAAATCTAGAGTGGTCCAAAAAAAGCCAATATTGGAGCACAAACGTGCATTTTTGGACTGATTTTATAGGAAAATGAACATGTCTGGCCACTCAGCTTTGAAACTATGATTATGATGGAGCTTAAGAACATTAACACACAAAATGCTGGAGGAACTCAGCAGCATTTATGGACATGAATAAACCGTCAATGTTTTGGGCTGAGGCCCTTCATCAGGAGTGGAAAAGAAGGGGGAAGAGCCTGAATAGATGGTGGGATGGGGGAGGGGAAGGAGAACAAGCTAGAAGGTGGTAGGTGGTCAGGTGGATGGGCGGGGGGAATGAAGTAAGAAGCTGGGAGGTGATAGGTGGAAAAGACAAAGGGGTGGAGAAGGAGGAATCTAATAGCAGAGGAGAATGGACCATGGGAGAAAGGGAAGGAGGAGGGCACCGAGGAGGTGATGGGCAGGCGAGGAGAGAGAGGCAAGAGGCCAGAATAGGGAATTGAAGAAGAGTAGAGAAAAAAAAAAGTTTTTGCTGGAAGTTGGAGAAATCAACATTCATGCCTTCAGATCGGGGGCTACTTTGGAATATGAGATGGAATATGACCCCAAATGATTCATAGGTTGCCTCACTTGGAAGGTGTATATGGGACCCTGCATGGAGGTGAGGGAGGAGGTGAATGGACAGGTGTAGCACTTCTGCCACTTCCGGAGTAAATACCAGGAAGGAGATTGGGGGGAGGGATGAATGGAGCAGAGAATCATGGAGAAAGCGATCCTTGTGGAGAGCAGTGGGGGGAGATAGAGAGTCTGTTAAAGATGGCATGGAGATTATCTCGTTAGGAAAGTTAAGATGCTTTAAAGGTAAATTCATAATAAGTTCAAAACTGCTTGGAATATTGTTATTTCAGTTCAATTTTCAATTTGTATCTAAAGTGACTAGTATGTTCGTTGTAGGAGATGTCTGATTCCTAGATGAACCCTTAAAATATCAATAGAGCAAAAATAATATGAAAGGCTGTTAATGTGCAAAAGATTGATTATTATTTTTCATTTGCAGTCAGCGGAGCTCTTCTGGATAGATGAAACGAGCATGGTACTGACTATTTAATCAGCTGGAAGAAGCAGTTTGTCTAAAAATGCCATGCAGTCAAGTATACTGTTTCTTTTGGAAAGCAGCAGCAATGACCTCTGTACACCAGTATTTTCTGTTGGTTAATCATTATATGAAGTTTTCTGGATAAACTTCCTTGAATGTCCTGAAAATAGAAATTTGCATGATTATCCTGTCAAAAATACATGCTGCTTTAGAATGACTTTTAAAGCTTGTATTTAAATCTCTTTTGATAAGATTGATTAAAACAAATATTGATTAGAACTTGGGAACACTTGGAATTTGGAACTTCTTTGAAATGTGTGTTTACCTCTGGTACTTGCACTAGAAAACGGTCTTAATAGTTTGTTCAAATATGTTTTGTATCACACAGCACATCTTCGAGTATATTAAGAAAATGCAACACTTTGGTTTGACTTTCACTTAAAGCAGGGGTGTCAAACTCATTTTAGGTCACGGGCCAGATTGAGCAAAATGCAACTTCATGCGGGCCAGATCAGTTGGACGCGTGCGAACGCAGCTTTCATTGCCTCCGTTTTTTCAGCCTGCTCTCATGTGTCTCAGTCTCTGCTATAACTACAAAGTGTTTCACTTTACAAATTCCGTTTCTTATGAAGAAGACTGCCGAATAAACACTAAAAACCCTGAAAACCTGGTACCTGAATAAACTCAGCATTAGCCATATCATACGCCATAGGTGCTTCGATTACTGGGGCCAGATTTAATAATAATTAGATATTATCTCGCGGGCCAAAGATCATTCCACCGCGGGCCGGATTTGGCCCGCGGGCCTTGAGTTTGACATATATGACTTAAAGTAATCTTCTTAGAATCTTAAGTAAATTATAGATGTGTGATATTGAATTTTGCCAAACACACAAAAACAATATTGTTTTAGCATTACAATCATAGACAGTATTTTAATAAATAGTTGTTGCTTGTGAATATTGTAAGACGTACTCTATAGGACAGATGGAAACATGGGTGATTCTTAGTATTTGACAGGGAAGCATAGTCCTGTATTGTTATGATCCCAGCCCCCTCCTTTGTGAGAATCGCAAGAGCCCTAGTGAAGGGGGGGGGTCAATGACCCAAGAGAAGAGAGAGATACGTGCGGTGTCCCTCGTTTCACGGCGAGGCAGAAGCTGGCGACTGTGGTCATTGTCTCGTGGAGACACCTTTGTGAATTGGGAACTGTACTACGTGTATACCCTCAGGGCAACGTGGGTGGAGAGACGGAGAGAGATTGCATCATCCCAACCTGATTGACATCTGAGACCCCGTGAGTTCAGATAAAAGAGGGGTTGTAAAGACGGCCCCCCAGACGCACCAGAAGACACGCTAGAAATCCTGTGACAGCGTTTAATAGCGACAGCCGGTGGGGGGGTTCGTGTGCGTCTTTTCCCTGCCTGGGATTGGCGACCTCACCACGAAAGAACGGCTTTAGCTACAGGAGAGGCCACAAGTGAACGGCCACCCCCCAACGAGACTCCGACGGATCAAACTCCTAAAGGTTGGAAAAAACCCGCCGGGTAACTGTTTCATTCAATCTCTATCTCTCTCTCTCCAACAAAAGTGCACCACCGCGACACCCCAGAAGACGGCAGCTGGTGGAACTGCAGTGACCGCAAGAGACTCTTAGATATACAGCGGACAATATATACCTTACCCCTAGACAACGATAGAGCTTATTTCTTATTGATTATTACTATACCTGCGCTTTAGATTGAGTATTGACGACGTATGTTATCTGAATGTTTGTATTAACCTTACTTTTGTGCCCCTTTATAAATAAAACCATTTAAAAATGGTACCATCAGACTTCAGCGGACCTCTCTATCTTTGCTGGTAAGTGATCCAGTTACGGGATACGTAACAGTATAAATCTACATGTAGTGACCAAGTTTGAGTTCATTTCTCACAAGAAAGAAAATAAAGAGCGAAGATCATTTGATTAGGCTATAATTGATCACATTTGCAACTTGATCTCAAACAGTTATCAGTTTGCTCACAATTAGTACTGATAATTGTACTCTGACATCAATGTTTAAAAATTGGGCATTTGGAAATAGGTTTGAATATGAGGAAGGGATTGATAAATTAGAAGGTGAGGCTCTCCTTTCACACACTACACTCTTGGACTAATTGTTTCTGGTTATACAGTGCTTTAAAAGCAAAATGTATGATATAATTTAAAAGAATAAAATTATTTTGAATCTTCATTTTCTGTTAATTTCTTTTGCCTGCAAATTTATGTTCTTTTTAAATTACACATTTGTCCCATTTAAGTTGAGGAAACCATACTTAATAATTTTCCTCATTCTCTTTAATATAAATGTTGGATGAATTTGCCTAATGATTCAGAGGGTAAATTCAACGCTTTTGGCAAGGTGCCTAAAGCAGCATCGCACTCTCAATCTTGCTCCACAATTCGTGCTAATTCCAGAACAAAAGGAAACTTGTTTACTTTCTTGCAAATCTAGATGTTAAGTAAAGTCATCAATATTTCAGCTTTATAAAGACTCTTTGATCTTTGTGTAGCCAACAAAAGAAAAAAGCTGTTGCTGCTGGAAATCTAAAATAAAAACACAAAATTAGTCAACATGTCAGACTGGGTCTGAAAGTGAAATAGTTAACATAAAACATAGTAAAGTACTGCATAGTATGGACCTTTAAGACCTATATAAACCTATTCCACAATCAATCCCTCCTATATAGCGCATAACACATTTTCTTATGTCCATGTGCCAATCTAAGAATTTCTTAAATATCCTTATTATATCATTCTCTACCACAAATCCCAGCAGTGTGTTTTAGGCACCTAACACTCTCTGTGGTTTAACAAAAACATCTACCTCTAGCATCACCCCTAAACTTTCCTCCAGTGCCTTTAAAGGATGTCCCCTGATGGTCATTGCCACCCTAGGAATAAGGCACTGACTGTCTACTCCATCTATGTCTCTCATGTTCTTATACACATCCATCAAGTTGCCCTTCATCCTCCTTCACTCCAAAGAGTAAAGTCTTAGCTCACACAACTTTTCCTCATGAGGTGTTCTATAATCTAGGCAGCAGCCAGGTCAATCTCCTCTGTACCCTCTTGAAAGTATCCATATCTTTCTATAATGAGATAATGGGTACTGATTACAATACTCCAAGTGTGGTCTAACTGGAGTTTTATGGAGCTGCAACATTACCCCATGGCTCTTGAACTCAACCCTCTGGCTATTGAAGCCCAACACACCATAGGCCTCTTAACTACCCTATCAATATGTGTAACAACTTTGAGGGATCTATGGACACTGATCCCAAGAGCCCTCTATTCCTCAATGCAGTAGAGGAAATCTAAAACAAAAGCAGAAAATGCAGGAAGCATTCAAACGCACAGGCTGTATTGGGGAAGAGAATCAGAGTCAATGTTTCAAGGTGTAAGACAAACTATCAAACATCTTTCAAGATATTGTTCTTTTTGCATCCTCAGATCAACATTTACTGCCATGCATCAGCTTGTGCATGCTCTTGACCTCTCTCTGCATCAACACTGCCACATCGTCTCAAAGGAATAGAGTTTCTTATACTCTGCCTTCAAGTGCGACCTTCCAAAGTGCATCACTTCATCAATCAACGTTTCAGATTGACTCCATCTGCCAGTGTTTCGGAATGAAGACCCTCTGTCAGAACTGGGGAGAAAGAAACTTGTTGAGCTACAGAGGTGGTAGGGGAGGAGAGGAAATCTCAGATAGTGTAAAGGTAGGTGACTATAGGGGTAAACTGTAAAGGTATCTGGTCAGTGAGAGGGAGAGAATGCATAAAAAGGAATGTGCTACATGTTGTTCCCGAGGACAAGTCCAGCAGCCCAGGCTGGGCATGTCCTCCACTCCCTCAGAGGTGAAGAAAAAGAAGGAGGGATGGGGGAATAAAGTGCTGAGCTGATGTTACAGATGGTTAACTGATACAAACTGTAAAATTAAGTTACGTGAAGCTGTGAAGTTCAATTTTGAGACCAGAAGGCTTCAATATGCCTCGATGGAAAATGAAGTACTAAATCTCAAGCTTGTACTGGGTCTTTCTGACGGTATGGGAGGCTAAAGACTGAAAGGTCAGAGTTGGATTGGGATGAGGAATCAAAGTTGCAGGCACCAGGAAGCTCAGGTTAACCTTACGAATTGAATATTGGTGCTCTGCAAAGCAATCTCAGATCTGTGGTTCGTTTCTCAGAAGTAACAGAGACCATGTTGTGACACTAAATGCAGTGCATTTTCTGAAAGAAGTGCAAGTGGATGGCTGCTTTACTTTGAAAGGCTGTTTCGGTTCTTGAGTGCTGGGAAGGGAGGAGATGAATGGACAGGTGTTGCAGTTACAAGGGAAAGTGCTGTAAAAAAAAGTGGGTAGTTGATACGAACAGAAAAGTGGATTAGGACTCGTGCAGGGAACAGTTCCTGAAATATGCTCAATGTGGAACAGCAAGGAATAAATGTCTGGCCATGGGATCTCGGAAGGTGGCAGAAATTGTGGAGAATGACCACAATTGTGGAGGAAGATGAGGACCAAAAGAATGTTTTCCTTGTTTTGTCCTGAAGAAGACAAAGTGAGAGCAGTGATATGGGAAATGTATGAGATGTAGTCAAGGCTTTGTTAACAATAGTGGATACCAATCCATAGATTGGAGATAAAAACATTTGAGAGGCACCTGTATGAAATCTGTGGAGCAAATAAAATGGTGACAGATGTACTGTGAAAATGGAATTATAGTCCAGGAGGCATTGAGTGATGAAAAGTAGTCAAAAGTGTAACTGAGCTTGTAATGGACATTAGTAGCTAGCCTGTCCCTTGAGATAGCAACAGAGAGATCCACAAAAAGAGTCAGTGATTGACCATGTGAGCATGAAGGCAGTGGGTAAATTAGCAACAAAGGTTTTGCAACTGTGGAGTTCTGCATGAATGTGGGTTGGGAGGGGTGATTATGAGCAGCAGAAATGCAGTCATCGATCCACTGGACAAAGAGTTAAAGCAGTGGGCCAAGGGAAGACTGAAAGAAAGACTGTTCCGCATATCACAAAATGTCATGTTGAACTCAAAACTCATTTAGACAGGGACATTAAGGGATAAAGCTGCAGTCTCTTGAGGATTGATCATTTGGGATCAGTGAGGGGAAGATCAGAAGGGATGTTGAAAACCCAGTGGAGGGTAGGACCTGGGGGAAAGATGAGGCCTTAGAAAAGTGAAGATGCAGGGAAAGATCTGGAGCACATTTAGAATGGAGGTGCTACTGGAGTTCATGATCTTTGATGTTCAAAAGGAAGGAAACATCATCTATTACGATGTGTTGAAGGATAAAGTAAAACTTGGAACACAACTCCTTTGAGACAATGAGGCAATGTTGATGCAGAGAGAGATCAAGAGCTTACACATGCTAATGCATATGGCATTAAATGTGGATCTGAGAATGCGGAAAGAACAATTATCTTGAGAGATGTTTGATAGTTTGTCTGACAAAGGGTAACCACCTTGGGACATTGACTGATTGACTGATCCCCACTGATGCGGCCTGTGGTGTTGAATATTTCCAGTACTTTCTGTTTTTATTTTAGATTTCCAGCATCTGTAGTGTCTTTTTTCACTTTACAGTGCTGATTCCTGTCTATGCCAGTCAATGGCAATCATGCAAACATGTCATCTTGAACCTTCCAATGAGCATGATCTTGTGGTGAGGTACCAGAATGCTGCTGTCTACAATAGACTTGATGTACACTGTATTTGGCTGTCATTGTTGCATTATGCCACTTTTTCATCCACTCAGGAAACCAAAAATTCTCTGCAGTTCCTCTTAAGAGCTCCCATACTTACACCTGTGGGATTATACAGCGGAATGTGTCACAGAGAAGTACAGAACAGAGACAGGCCCTTCGGCCCACCTAGTCCATGCTGAATAGCATTTAAATTGCTTACACCCAATGGCTTGCACCGGGACTGTAGACCATATCCCTACCATCCATGTACCTATCCAAAATTCTCTTAAACATTGAAATCGAGCTCACATGGACCACTTGTGCTGGCAGTTCATTCCACACTCTCACGACTATCTGAGTGAAGAAGCTTCCCCTCATGTCCCCCTTAAGCTTCTCGCCTTTCACCTTAAGGACCCTCAAGAGTCCTCTTGAGAGGAACTATGGAGAATTATGTTTTGCTCGATGATTGGAGATGAACATGGGAATTCCGATTTAAGATGGTGCTGCTGAAGGTGAGCACCTACTTATTGGTGGTTAACCAAGCAAGGAATGCAACTAAATACTTCATGAATAACACTTATTCTGTAAAAAAAAAATCTATATGGGGCAAAGTTGTGGCATGTTTGAGTGGAAGTCGAGGCATATTTGAGGCAAGCAGAGAGACAGAGTTGAGACCTGTCCTCCTAAGCTGAGGGTGAGGTCAGATCAATCTAAGCGCTAGGCCAATCTGGAGAGGTTAGGTACGGGCCAAGCCATAGAGGCCCGGAGCTTATCGATGGGACAGGGCCCGGGTCTCAGAGCGAGGAATGACCCGATGTTTGGACGATTTAAATGCTGGGCCAGAAGGACTGTAAGGGCTTGATGTTGGGACCAGAGGTGAGGGTCGGGTTCATTCTGCTCGCTGCTCAGCGACGTTTACTCTGCTACATGTGAACTGAGGCTGAGGCTGTGGCTTGGTCCAGCTGCTCCGGGATTCGTCCCGGGGGACTCAATTTCATTCTAAATGTCATTTGCTTCCTTTTACTGTTTGCATGATTTGTTTTTTTTTTCTCTCTGCACTTTTGGGGGTTTGTTGTTCTTTTTAATGGGTTCTTTTGGGTTTCTTTGTCTAAATGGCTTGTAGAAAGAAGCTGTCCCATAGCCAGTTGGTCCTGGCTTTAATGCTGTGGTACCGTTTGTCAGAGGGAAGCAGTTGAAACGGTTTATGGTTGGGGTGACTGGTGTCCCTGATGATCTTCCAGGCCTTCTTTCTGCATCTGCTGCTGCAAATGTTCTCAATGGAGGGAAGTTCCCATCCACAGATGCTCTGGGTTGTCCCTACCACTCTCTGCAGTGCCCAGTGATCAAGGTTGGTCCGGTTCCCGTACCAGGCAAAGATACAGCCAGTCAGGATGCTCTCACTGGTGCCCCTGTAGGAGATCTTGAGGATTTGGGGGCCAATGTTGAACTTCTCCAGTTGCCTTAGATGGAAGAGACGCTGTTGTGCTTTTTTTTTGTCACAGAGTCGGCGTGTACAGTCAGTGATGAGTATATCGAGGAACTTGAAACTACTCACCTTCTCAACTGCAGGCCTGTTGATGTTGATCAGGCCGAGCTTGTCTCCATGCCTCCTGTAATCCACAATCAGCTGTTTTGTTTTTTGGACACTGGGGGAGAAGTTGTTATCCTGGCACCACTGTGTCAGGGTGTCAACCTCTCCTCTGTAGGCTGTCTCATTACCACTAGAAATAAGGCCGATCAAAGTCGTGTCATCTGCAAAGTTGATCAGCAGCTTGGAGCTGTGTGTGGCAGCACAGTTGTGAGTGTGAAGGGAGTAGCGGAGGGGTCTCAGAACACAACCCTGGAGGGCACCGGTGTTGAGGGTCAGAGAGGCAGAGGTGAGGAAGCCTATCCGTACCACCTATCAGTGATATGATAGGAAGTCTAGGATCCAGCTGAACAAGGTGGGGTGCAGGCCGAGGTCTCTGAGCTTCCTGTCAAGTCTGGAAGGAATTATGGTGCTGAATGCTGAAGTGCAGTCCAGGAGCAGCATTCTAACATTTGCATCCCTCTTCTCCAGGTGAATGAGGACAGAGTGTAGTGTTGTGGCTATGGCGTTATTGGTAGACCGGTAGGCAATTTCTTGGGGTCCAGTGTGGGTGGTAACATGCAGCAGATGTAGTCTTTAACCCGCCCCTCAAAGCATTTGCTTATAATTGAGGTGAGTGCAACAGGGCGCCAATCGCTCAGGCATGCTACCTTGGTTTTCTTAGGTACAGGGACAATGATAGACGATTTGAACCAGGAGGGCACCACACACTGGGCGAGGGAGCGATTAAAAATGTCCGTAAGCACACCAGCTAGCTGTTCCGCACACACTTTGAGGACACGCCCTGAGATACAGACCGTCCCCGCTGCCTTGCGGCTGTTGACACATTGGTATGTTTTATGTAGCTCAGCCTCGGAGATAATCAAGGTGCAGGTCTCCTTTGGGGTTCATTCCTATCAACTTCAAATCGAGCGTGAAAAACATTTGGCTTGTCCGGGAGTGAGGCGGCAATGTTGGCTGTACTATTGCTTTTCCTCTTGAAGTGTGTGGTGCTGTGCAGTCCTTGCCATACGCTGCGTGTGTCGTCGTCGCACAGTTGTGACTGAATTGAATTGAATTGACTTTATTTCTTACATTCTTCACATACATGAGGAGTAAAAATCTTTACATTATGTCTCCATCTAAATGTGTAATGTGCAATCATAGTAATTTATAATAATTTATAATAAATAGAACAGTCAATGTAATATAGAATACACTCAAGTCAGTGTGAGTTCATCAGTCTGATGGCCTGGTGGAAGAAGCTGTCCCCGAGCCTGCTGGTCCTGGCTTTTATGCTGGATACACATAAAACGTATGTAATGTGAAGTGTATAAATTTTCTTTAGGTTTTGTATTTGACTTTCAGATCCAAAAGTGAATATATAATGGAAGCTAATATTCATTTTCTTCATAATTTTACAAAGCTTTTGAATTCCAATTTCTTATGCACAAATTGTGATATTAGTGAATATCTTCACAATGAAATCCAATTTAATTTAGTTACATTAGACAAATTAGAAACTAAGATGTGTTTATGAACTCACTTAAATCATAAGCATTAATTTTAAAATTATTGCTTTCTAAAATGAAAACAAAAAGATTTTGGTCTATGGTGTTTTCTACCTTGGTGCTAAGTTTATTGGAAAATAGATGTATTTTTCTTTCCCCTTTTACATGTTTTAGCTACTGAAAAGCAGTTTATACCCTCTCAATTAATGTTGGTTCATTTTATTATTTTGTAAACAGTACAGCAAAAGTTCTCTGCACATGAAAGTTCCACCATCAATACTGAGCTAAATGATCAATATTTACATTTAGTGATATTGACTGTGGTTTGAAGTTTGGTTAAAATAGTAAAGAAAACATCTTTGCTCCTCATATAGTGTCTGATTTGGTAGTCAGGAATCACCAAATGAAATGATAAATCAAAACCCATTCTGAGACCAAAATGCTTCTGTTGCATCAAGGCTGCCATCTATTGTGAGGAGTTCATAATGCATCTGCCTATGCCTAAAATTAAAATCCATACCCAATCTAAAGCATTGTTTGGAAATTTGACACCATAGTTGGGACTTAATAGGTTTTTGTCAGGTCTTTGGGCTCTATAGTGAAGTGATGCACCTAGAAATAGTTTTTAAAGTGTAGTCATTCTGAGTGTAATAAAACCTTGTGCATGGCAATGTTCCACAATGATAATGTACAATCACAAAATGCTGGCAGAACTCAGCAGGCCAGACAGCATCTATGGGAAGAGGTAGTGACGACGTTTCAGGCCGAAACATCGTCACTACCTCCTCCCATAGATGCTGTCTGGTCCGCTGAGTTCTGCCAGCATTTTGTGTTTTTACTTATTTCCAGCATCTGCAGAATCACTCGTGTTGCATAATGTAAAATCAGTTAATTATGTGCTGGCTTTTCTTGGTGGATAACTATAGGCTGCTATACAGTGTTGCTGAAAATACTCAGAAGTCAGACAATATTTGCAGAGTGGACCCACTTGACCATGACCTGGAATGCTGTCTTTTTTTTCTGTCCACAGTTGAAGTGCAACCTGCTGAGTATTTTCTGCATTGTTTATTGATGACTACTCCAGATGTACACCATCATCAGGAAAGGGGGCATTGGGAAAGATTCAACTTCTGGATAGTCAAGGTCAACAAGTCTAAATATCTCCAATTTGAATTGTCTCGCAGCAACTTTACGAGGAAAAATCAGGGGTATCTGGATTTCAGCCAAGCAAGAAATGAGGGTAAATTGATTGACTATTGACATCAGAGTGAAGGAAAACCACACCACATTTATAACAAGTAACTCATCCTTGAGCTCCTGTTTTAACCTGACGAAGGTGTCGGAGAGGTGAACTAATAAATTGTGATGGTAAAGGGCATAAAGTTATTCTCAAAATGTTGCCATGTAAGTTGAAAGGGTGGTTAAGAAGATGTATAGTATTTTCATTTAAACTACTGAACTGAAACTGGAGAATCAGGTTGAAATAACCAGAATAAATTTAAAGGTGATTTTAGAAACATTAAGAAACTTCTTCGTAAATATACTAACTTTCTAACAACATAATGTGGCAGTGGGAGGAAAAGCTTTGGGATTATTTAAGAGAGATTTGGGAAGTCAGATGGTGAACAGAGCAGCTGAGGCGAAGAGGGAACATTAGCATTTTTAAATAGTTGGGTTACATGACCAAATGGGTTCCTTATCCATAAGTACCTTGAGGCTACTTTTTGAAACACATCTTTTAAAACTAATTTTTAACTTTAAACATCAGAGAACGTTAAGACCTCTATAATGCATTATCCCCTATCCGGGAATGCTAATGGTTTGGCATTTTGCTCACCAGGTAATGTTTATCATACTCCCTTTCAATGCACTGGGTCCTTATACCCACAGTCCTCTGGGATTCATGCGACCCACGTTCCATTCCCACTCAGCATGGCCCAGGTTTATGTTTCTTTCTGTCAGCAAGGCCCTGATTCTGTGCTCTTTTTCAGTGTGTCAGGTCCTCTGCAACTGCAATCACTTTAAATTCACCGGATTCCCATGCCTTCCTTTCAGCTTACTAGACAAGTAATCCGCTGTAGGATCGCAACCTATCAAGCGGCATCTGTGGGGTGAGGGAAGAAAGGAATTGTTAACATCTTAGGTCAAAACCATGTGTGGGACTAAGTGAGGAATGGAGAAGTAGTTAATCTAAAGAGAATGGGGAGACTGAACTGCAGTGGTGGACTGAATGGGGTTGGGTTGGTGAAGACTGACAAGCAGATTGAGCCAGGCAGAGATATGGATGCAGCTTTTGTGTCATTTGGCAACGGGGCAGCATTTTAGCAAGTGTGGAATTAAGGTCCCCGGTAAAGCTGAAGTTACTCAGCAGAGGAACATTCCAGCGATCAGAGTCAAACTTAACACAAAGGAAGATGTGTTGTCAGAGGTCAGACATCCTGACCTTAGGATATCACTGCAGGTGTTTATCAGGGCAATGCCCTAGGTTCAACCACCTACAGCTGCTTTAGCAAGGACTTTTGTGTCCTTCTTCAGGTCAGAAATGGGGATGTTCATTGATGATAGTGCTATGTTCAATTCTATTTGTAACCTGACAGTAAATAAAACGGTATACATCTGCACGCCAAAAGACATAAATGCCATTCAGATACTGACTGATAAGGGACAATTAACATATATGTCCATAAAAGTGGGAGGCAATGACCATCTCCAACACGAGAGAGTTGAACTACTTACCTCTGATACTTAGTGGCATCACTAAGAGGTTGGGTGAGACTAGAACTAGAGATCATGGGTTAGGGAAGAAAGGTGGAATGTTTAAGGGGAATATGAGGGAGACTTCTTCATTCAGAGGGTGGTGAGGGTGTGGAACGAGCTGCCAGCAGAAGTGAAGGATGGGGGTTCGATTTCAACACGTAAGAGAAGTTTGGATAAGTACATGGATGGGAGGGGTATGGAGGGCTGTGGTCCAGGTGCAGGTTGATGGGTCTGGACAGAATAATAGCTTGGCATGGGCTAGTTGCCAAACAGTTCTGTACTGTGGAGGTCTATGAGTCTATCATTGCCCATTTCCCATCATTAATATCCTCAGGTGTGGGGGGGCAGGCTTCACTGTTGACCAGGAACTCAACTGAACCAGCCATATAGATTTTGTAACAACATGAGGCTGGATATTTTTGGAGCCTTCCACCACCAACAAAGCACAAACCAGGAACATGATTGAATACTCTCTGGATGAGTGCAAACCTAGGGCCCACAAGAAAAAGGATACCATCCAGAACATATGGAGAATGTTCATTTATTGTCATGCAACCATACACATATATATAGCTAAACAAAACATCATTCCTCTGGGACTAAGGTGCTAAACACAGTACATATGGTCACACATAGCAAATACAGGTATGACACAACACATATAGTTATGATAAAGCACAATACAGCCACAAAATGACAAGAAGGCAGTGGTAAGCCATGGCAACATTCTGTGGAATAGGTACAATACTTCTAAACTTATCTCTTTTGATTTATTCTCACTGCAATCTGCAGCATGTAATTTCTCTTTAAGCAATATACTGTTCTTTTAAATCAACTTACTGATCTACAGATTTCACTGTCTTCTGAAGGACTCAGTGGACCAAGCAGGTACGGCACCTTTAAGTGGACGAAGGTTTATCGCCATGACCAGGATTGGAAGCGAGGTGGGAGGGGGGGCTCCAAGCCAGGCTGAAATGCAGAGAGATGAGACTCCCCCCCCCCCCCCCCCCCACCAACCCAGCATGTGGTTAGAAAATATGCAGATGCTAGTGAACAAAATTGAGGACCCTGAGGGCAAAATTGCTGTTTCGGGGGGAAATGAGAGATTGTTGTGTACTATGCTTGAATGAGATGTGGCTTACTCCCAGCATGCCAGATGCAGTGGATCAGACATGCAGTCCTCTCGATTCACAGAATGGTCTAAACCACTGATTCAGAAAAGGCAAAATTGGACGTGTGTGCTTTACGATAAACTCTCGATGGTTCTACGATGTGGCGGTTTTGTCGAATTCATGTTCCCCTGACCTTGAACACCGAACAGTCAAAGGTCATCCATTCTGTTCACCTAGTGAGTTCTCCTCCATAGTCCTGGCTGCAGTTTACATACCACCAGCCATTGGCTATAATTAAGCGCTTGAGATAATGCATGATGCCGTCTCCAAACAAGAAAGAATCCATCCCAATGCATTTTAAATCATAGTTGGGAGATTCAACCAGGCATGATGAAGAAATCCCTGTCCAATTACCATCAGCATATAAACTGTAGCACCAAAGGTCAAAAAACCCTAGACTACTATTATACTAAGATAAGGAATGCCATGTCCAGACATCATTTTGGTAAGTCTGATCACTTGGCTGTCCTTCTCCTACCTGCGTATTAGCAGAAACTAAAGAGAAAAGCTATGGAGATTAGGACAACGAAGAGGGGGTTGCAGGAGGCCGAGGAGTGACTATATGATTGCTTTGAGCCGGTGAACTGCGCCGTGCTCAAGGATCCATCTGTGGATCTGAATGAATACACCATGGCTGTCACACACTTTATTCAAACTACTGTAGAAGAGTGTGTCCCCACAAAATCATTCAGACACTTTCCCAACCAGAAGCCCTGGATGAATCATGAGATCTGTAATCTGCTGAGGGCCAGATCAAAGGCATTTAAGTTTGGTAACAAGAGGTCCAGGTGTGATCTCCGGAAAGCCGTTGCACAGACAGTGGCAATTCCCGACTAAATTTGAATCAATGAAGTACACTCAACAATTGTGGCAGAGCTTAAATACTATCACCTCTTGTAAAGTTAAATCAAGCAACACAGGCAACAACAGGGCTTCATTTCCAGATGAGCTCAATGCTTTCTGTGTTTGCTTTGACCATCAAAACATGGAGGAACATCACAAACTCCAACAGCTCCTGATGATCCCGTGATCTCAGTCTCTGAGGCCAACACGCGAGCAGCCTTCAGGAGAGTAAACCCATGAAAAGCATCCGGCCCAGACACAGTTCCTGGCCAGATACTAAAGACCTGTGCTGATCGACTGGCTGGAGTGTTAACTAGGATCTTTAACCTCTCACTTTGGCAGTTTCAGGTATCCACCTGCTTCAAGCAGACTTCAATTATACCAGTGCCTAAGAGGCACATGGTAACCTGCCTCAATGTCTGTTGTCCAGTAGCACTTACATTCACTGTGATGAAGTGTTTTGAGAGGTTGAGAACATATCAAGTCTTGCCTGAGAAGCAACTTAGTTCTGCTCCAATTTGCCTTGCGTCACAACAGGTCAACATCAGATGCCATTTTGGAGTACCTGTCCTGGGCCCGGCACTTAAGTGCAACTATGAAGAAAGCAGGGCAGCACCTCTACTTCATCAGGAGTTTGCATTGATTTGGCATGACATCTAAAACTTCAACAAACTTCTATAGCTATACAGTGGAGAGTATATTGCCTGACTGTTATGGAAACAGCAATGCGCTTGAACAGAAAGTAGTGGATATGGCCGAGTCCATCATGGTAAAGCCCTCCCCACCACAGTGCACATCTACATGAAGCATTGTTGCAGGAAAGCAGCATCCATCATCAGGGATGCCAACCATCTAGGATATGCTGGCTTTTCACTGCTGCCATCAGGAAGAAGGTACAGGAGCCACACCTCCAGGTTCAGGAACAGTTATTAACCCTCAACCATCAGGCTCTTGAACGAAAGGGGATAACTTCACTCATCTTCACTTACCCCATCACTGAAATGTTCTCACAACCTATCGACTCAGTTTCAAGGACTCTTCATCTCATGTTCTCAATATTTATTGCTTATTTATTATTATTTATTTCTTTTCGCATTTGTACAGTTTTTTTTTGCACGCTGGTTGAATGCCCAAGTTGGTGTGGACTTTCATTGATTCTATTATGGTTATTATTCTATTATGGATTTATTGAGTATGCCCAGAAGAAAATGAATCTCAAGGTTGCATATGGTGGCATACAGTATATGTAATTTGATAATAAATTTACTTTGAATTTTGAACTTCCAAATTTTAAATAATATTAGCACATGCCCCTGAAGGTTGATGGTGCTGGGGATTTTAAAATCAGGCAGCCTTCTCTTGTCTGTCCTGTACCATTGTTTGCTAGATCCTTTCCAAAGGTGCGAAATGACTTCCAGCAGAGGCAATGAACGCAGAGCTGCAGTCAAGGTTCAGTTTTAAACAGCTTCAACTGTTGTTAGTGATTCTTGAAACTGCAATTCTTGGTAATTGAGTCATGCTAAACAGCACGGCTGCCCTGACTGACACAAATTTTAGGTGAGATCAAGATCATCTGACGTGGGTTACTTGCACAGTGTGCCTACATTGCACGTTTTCCAGCAAGGAAGCTTCATCTCCTTACCTCATCAGATTGAAGATGCAAAATGCCTAGAATGTGTTGTCAAAATAGTGAATTCAATGTGAAGACGTGACTGAAATGGAGGTGGAAAGAAATGTGAGGTTAAAAGAAAGGGATAAACATAAAAACATAGAAAACTTACAGCACAATACAGGCCCTTCGGCCCACAAAGTTGTGCCCAACATGTCCTTACCTTAGAAATTACCTAGGGTTACCCATAGCCCTCATTTTTCTAAGCTCCCGTGTACCTGTCCAGGAGGCTCTTAAAAGACCCTATCGTATCTCCCTCCACCATCGTTGCCGGCAGCCCATTCCACGCACTCACCACTCTCTGAGTAATGGTATTGCTGATGTTAGCATTCACTTCAAGAGGAGTAAAATATAAAAGTAAGCATGTAATGCTGAAGCTTTATAAGGCATTGGTTAGATCTCACTTGGGCTGTTGTGAGCAGTTTTGGGCCCCTTGTGTAAGAAAAGATGTGCTGGCATTGGAGAAGGTCTAGTGGAAGTTCACAAGAATGATTCCAGGAATGAAGGAATTAATGTATGAGAAGCGTTTGTATCCTCTGTGCCCGTATTAGCTGGAGTTTAGAAGAATGAAGGGAGATCTCATTGAAACCTATTGAATGTTGAAAAGCTCAGATAGAGTGAATATGGAGAGGATGGTTCCTACAGTAGGTGAATCTAGGACCAAACAGCACAGCCTCAGAATAGAGGGGCATCCATTTAGAACAGAAATGAGGAGGAATTTCTTCATCCAGAGAGTAGTGAATATGTGGAATTCATTGCCATAGATGGCTGTGGAGGCCAAGTCATTGGGTATATTTAAAGCTGAAATTGATAGCTTCTTAATTAGTCAGAACATGGACAAGGGAGAGCCAGTGGATGTAGTGTACCTGGACTTCCAGAAAGCTTTTGATAAAGTCCCACATAGGAGATTAGTGGGCAAAATTAGGGCACATGGTATTGGGGGCAGAGTACTGACATGGATTGAAAATTGGCTGGCTGACAGGAAACAAAGAGTAGTGATTAATGGGTCTCTTTCGGAATGGCAGGCTGTGACCAGTGGGGTACTGCAAGGTTCTGTGCTGGGACCGCAGCTGTTTACAATATACATTAATAATTTAGATGAAGGGATTAAAAGTAACATTAGCAAATTTGCTGATGACACAAAGCTGGGTGGCAGTGTGAAATGTCAGGAGGATGTTATGAGAATGCAGGGTGACTTGGACAGGTTGGGTGAGTGGGCAAATGTATGGCAGATGCAGTTTAATGTGGATAAATGTGAGGTTATCCATTTTGGTGGCAAGAACAGGAAGGCAGATTACTATCTAAATGGAGTCAAGTTAGGAAAAGGGGAAGTACAACGAGATCTAGGTGTTCTTGTACATTAGTCAATGAAAGCAAGCATGCAGGTACAGCAGGCAGTGAAGAAAGCTAATGGCATGCTGGCTTTTATAACAAGAGGAATTGAGTATAGGAGTAAAGAGGTCCTTCTGCAGCTGTACAGGGCCCTGGTGAGACCCCACCTGGAGTATTGTGTGCAGTTTTGGTCTCCAAGTTTGAGGAAGGACATTCTTGCTATTGAGGAAGTGCAGCGTAGGTTCACAAGGTTAGTTCCTGGAATGGCGGGACTGTCATATGTTGAAAGATTGGAGCGACTGGGCTTGTATACACTGGAATTTAGAAGGATAAGAGGGGATCTGATTGAAACATATAAGATTATTAAGGGATTGGACACACTGGAGGCAGGAAGCATGTTCCCGCTGATGGGTGAGTCCAGAACTAGAGGCCACAGTTTAAGAATAAGGGGTAGGCCATTTAGAACAGAGATGCGGAAAAACTTTTTCACCCAGAGAGTGGTGGATATGTGGAATGCTCTGCCCCAGAAGGCAGTGGAGGCCAAGTCTCTGGATGCATTCAAGAGAGAGTTAGATAGAGCTCTTATAGATAGCGGGGTAAAGGGATATGGGGAGAGGGCAGGAATGGGGTACTGATTGTGTATGATCAGCCATGATCACAGTGAATGGTGGTGCTGGCTAGAAGGGCCGAATGGCCTACTCCTGCACCTACTGTCTATTGTCTATAACATCAAAGGTTACGGAGGGAAGGCAGGAGAATGAGGTCAAGAGGGAAAATAAATCTGCCATAATAGAATGACAGAGCAGACTAGATGGGCTGAATGGCCAAATTCTGCTCTTAAGTCTTATGGTCTTGTGATTATTTAAAGGGTAAGTACTGTAAGTTCGTGTAATGCCTTTCATGTGAATGCCAAGTCTATGAATGAAATGTTGTTGTAGCAAAACTTATGCACAAAGAACAGAAGTGTATAACACGGGCACCACGGGTTTCTAAGTGATTTACTTACTACAGAGTGTGATGATAGCCTCTCAGTTCCTGTTCAGTTTGGCCATAAAATCTGACCTTTTGCAATGTTACAAAAAGTGATGGAGTACTGCAAACAACCACTAGATGGTACTGTTTATGGTTAATTATTGTCATGTGCTGAGGTACAGTGAAAAACTTGTCTCAATACAGATCAATTCATTACAGTACAACAATGCATTGAGGCAGTACAATAACAGAATGCAGAATAAGGTGTTACAGTTACAGAGAAAGTGCACTGCAGGTAGATAATGAGGTGCAAGGTCATAGTGAGGTAGACTGAAGCCAAGAGTTCATCTTAACATTCTAGGAAACTGTTCAATACAATTATATCAGCAGGATAGAAGCTGCCCTTGAGCCTGCTGGTATGTGCTTTCAATTTATATCTTTTGCCCAACAGCAGTGGGGGGAAAATAGAGGCAATCTTTGATTATATTGGCTGCTTTACCGAGGTAGCAAAAAAAGAGTGGACAACGTCCGTATGGAGGGGAGGCTGGTTTCAAAGATGTGCTGAGATGTGTGTACAACTCCTTGCAGTTTCTTGCGGTCACATTCAGAGCCGTTGCCATACCAAGTAGTGATGCATCTAGGCATGGTTCTTGCTATGATACACCAATAAAAATTGATGAGACTCAAAGGGGATATGTCAAAGTTCCTTAGCCTCTTGAGGTGCTGGTGAGCTGTCGTAGCTGAGACATCAATATGGTTGGACCACGACGGGCAACTAGTGATGTTCACTCCTAAGAGCTTGAAGCTGTCAACATCTCCAACTTCAGCACTGTCGATGTAAACTGCCCATTTTCCTGAAGTCAATGACCAGCTCCTTTGCTTTTCTGACACAGAGGGAAAGGTTGTTGTCATGACACCATGACACCAGGCTCTCTAGCTCCTTCCTGTTCTCTAACTCATCATTATTTGCAATGCAGCGCACTATGGTGGTAATATCTGCAAACTCACAGACAGAGTTAGAGTAGAATCCTGCCACCAAGTCAGGAGCGTACGGGGAGGGGGCTGAGGACAGAACCTTATGGAGTACTAATGTGGAAAATAATGAAGCAGAGGTGTTGCTGCCTGCCCTTATTGATGCATGCTGTTGTCAGGATGCCAAGAATCTAGTTGCAAGGGGAAGTGTTTTGTCGCAGGTGCAGCGGTTTGCTTGGAATTGTAGTATTGAAGACAGAGCTGTTACCAATAACTGGTAGTTTAAAGTGGACATCTTTGCAGTCCAGCTGCTCCAGAGATGAGTGTACGGCCAGGGAGAAGCCATCTGCAATAGACCTGTTTTGGTGGTAGGTGAATTGCAGTGGGGTGGGGAGGGGGTTGAAGCTGTAGGTTAGGATTAATGCGTGCCTTGACCAGCCTCTTAAAGCATTTCATGATTGATGAAGAGTCACTGGGCAGTAGCTCTGTATAAAAGTTATATTAATCTGTTGTATAGAAGTAGTTATACTTCAATGTTTAGTCAAAAAACTCATTTGAATAATGATCAAAATGCTAAACAGGTTAATTTCTTTATAATAAATACACGTGTTGGCATCATATGTAAAATGTAATTTAATTTTACACTCTTTGTTCCCTTTATGAGACGCTTGGTAAACTGCTCAGATCTTTCAAGTCAAATTTAATCTAGTTCTGTATTTCCTGTTTTAAATTCTGTCATATTCTCTTGGGATATGAATATTGCCGGCAAAGATAGCATTTCATTAGGAATTTGACCTGGCAAAATAGAAGGATGGTACCTGAACTGGAGGGGCCTTGCAAGTAGTGGTATGCCAATTTAAGACCAATAATCTTACCTTACATTTTGAATTTGAGTTCTTCAAATTGACCATATGTTGCTTACATGAATTCCCGAGATGTCTCATTAAATTGTTAGTTAAACTGATTGAATTTGCTTCAAAATCAGAAGCACTGGAAATGCTTGGCATTTGTGGAAGAAGAAATGGAGCTAAGGTCAAAGATCCTTTATCACAACTGGGAAAGAGAGGAAACAAGTTAATTTCAAGTTGCAAAGATTTGAAAGGGCATAGATAAGACTGTGGGAATACATTCCACAGAATGAGGCCAGGATTGGTGATAAACTAATTTGTTTTCTTTAACAAAAGAGAGCACAACATTTCCTCATTACTGCTCTAGACACTAGCTTGGATTTTGTGTTTAAGTCTCTCAAAAGGGACCTTCTGCCAGAGTCTTTGGACTAAGCCATGAGAATGCTGTCTTCTTGCCATTAGTCCTTTGAGGTTGAAGGTGAATTGTTCTTATGGTCTTATGATCTTCACTAAGGTACTGTGATTGATGAAGCTCATGGGGCCTGTGGTCTCTGTCGCAGGTTGGACATTTGGAATCTGGCTGAGTGGGTAGGCAGGTTGATTGGATTTATTGCAATCTACTTGTGTTCGTTTCCTGACAAAAAGACATCAAATTCATGGTGCTTTTCTAGATGGTCCTCCATCAATCTGAGTAGCATTGGGCTAGGGTTTCCCCTGAGCTAGTGAAATCATCACCAGTTTTCAAATAGGCCATTCTTGCAGCATTCTCTTGGTCTTCCTGGAACTCATTTGCCATTATGGAGATTAGCCTGCCTATTGAATCTGATTAAGTGTACCTAAAGCCGCTGTGATGAAAATATTGGCCTGGAAGAGGGCTCTAATATTGCTTGAAATCTCCTGGCAATGGATTTTGAGGACTGGTGGAAGCAGCTTTGGTCGTACTCTTCTTGTACTTTGAGATGATTATTGTAATTGTCTACATCCCAACGCATAGCAGGAGGAAAGTGATGACTATGGTTTGGTTGATCACGAGCTTAGCATTGGGTTTGCCTCTGTGCAATGTTTTGCACAGGAGGATGTAAGCAGAACCGGCACATTGGAGATGCTGATGGGGTTTGGTGTTGATGTCTGCTCTTAATGAGCAGTTGGTATCTGAGAAGGGTGGCTTAGTAAGTTTGCCGATGACACAAAGAGTGGCTGTGTTGTGGGGTGTCAGAGGTTACAGCAGAACATTGAGAGGATGTAGAACTGGGCTGAGAAGTGGCAGATGGTGTTCAACCCAGATAAGTGTGAAGTGGTTCATTTTGGAAGGTCAAATTTGAAGGCAGAATATAATGTTAATGGTAAGACTCTTGGCAGCGTGGGATCAGCAAGATCCATAGGACACTCAAAGCTGCTGTGCAGGTTGTCAGTGTTGTTAAGAAGGCATTCATCAAACGTGGGATAGAGTTCAAGAGCCATGAGGTAAGGTTACAGTTATATAAGACTTTGATCAGACCCCACTTGGAGTAATGTGTTCAATTCTGGTCACCTAGCTACAGGAAGAATTTGGATACTATAGAAAGAGTGCAGAGGAGATTTGCAAGGATGTTGCCTGGATTGGAGTGCGTGCCTTATGAAAATAGGTTGAGTGAACTTGTCTTTTTCTCCTTGGAGCGACGGAGGATGAGCGTTGACCTGATAGAGGTGTACAAGATGATGAGAGGCATTGGTCATGTGGATAGCCAGAGACTTTTTCCCAGGGCTGAAGTCGCTAACATCATGGGGCATAGTTTTAAAGTACTTGGAAGTAGGTAGAGAGGGGATGTCGGAGGTAAGTTTTCCACACAGAGAGCGGTGGGTGTGTGGAATGCACTGTCAGTAATGGTTATGGAGGCGGATACAATAGGGTCTTTTAAGAGACTCTTAGATAGATACATGGAGCTTAGAAAAATAGAGGGCTATGTGGTAGGGAAAGTCTAGGCAGTTTCCAGAGTAGGTTACATGGTCGGCATAACATTGTGGGCCGAAGGGCCTGTAATGTGCTGTATATTTCTATGTTCTATATGGAGAGTGAGGGTCTCAAAATGGATCTTGCTTGTTGGGAGTGGTGCAGTCCAGTGCGGGCAGGCAGTAGGAGGACGGGCTTTCAGTCATTTACTAATATACACTTCCTCTTGTTCATTTCAGTAAAGCAATGGACAATGGTTTGGAACTCAGGCACAGAGTGTGCTGCATGAGACTAGAGTTGGTGTGGGTTTGATTCTGGCCAGTACTACCTTTGGAGGCATGACTGTAATCTAGTTTATCGTGAAGTAATGCTAGAAAAGCTCTTGTCCTGATCTAGAGCAAAAAATACAAACTGCCAGAGGCAATCAATGGGTCAGGTAGCATCTGTGAGGCATAGGAATGGTGATAGTTTGAGCTGAGATACTGCATCACAGATGAGGGGGTAAAGAGGGAATGGCTAGTATTAAGAAGTGAGGATAGAGCTGGCAAACTATAGGTCGATCCAACCCCTCTTCACCTGGGTCTACCTATCATTGTCAGCTCTTGCCTTACCCTCTCCCCTCTCTTTACGATCTCAGCCCTGATGCAGTGTTTTGACCCATGATGTCTCCACAGATGCTGCCTGACTCGTTAAGTTCCTCCAAAAGTTTGCTTTTTCATTTACTATTGTAGGTTTACTTGAATCAGTTGGTGAAGGGACAGAAAGAGCCTCCTTTTCATTCAGTCTTATACAGTTTTCTACCCACCTGACAATACTCTTAGTAGGATGTTAAGCTGAAATGTAAAATTGACATTGCACTAGCCAGGAGAATTAATATAAAATTATCCCCAACGGACCAAATTTATAAGAGAAGAGTTGTACATTGAGTAAAGGCTTAAAGGTCTACCTCCAACCATTTTCAGAATAGGTGAAAATTAAAATCACTTGTGATCGGTTAAGTTTCTGAAGTGTTATAGCCACTAGTGTCATCGTTAGTTTCTCCATTAGCCCTGTCCTGATCTTCCATCATTCTCCTTCCGTGTACTTTTGCTTGGTTCTGCACTATCCCAGTTAACCATCACACCAATTGCCTTTGGCCCGTATTGGCCCAATTCCCTGTTCCACGTTCTTGCTTCACACAACCTCTGTAACCTCTTCCTTCCTCGCGTAGCTTTTGTTGCGCTAACCAGAACATTTTGTTCCTTCCCCACCCTTCAACAAACAATGTATCTGAGAGAACATTGCATGATTCCTTCCTGACGTTAAAAATTAGAATTAAATTATGAATTACAAGGCGTCACTTTTATTTTACTTAATGAATCATCAGACTTGCCTGTGAATGAATAATGTGTTGTTCAAAAAATTGCTGCAATGATTGTCTTCTATCTTTTACATTATCACAATCACTTTGAGTAATGTCGTCTCCGATTATTATGCCTGTTTTGTGCTGATATTCCTAGTTTGATATTTGAATTAATCTATCTCTATTTGAGTCCTTTTTTGACTTATTGAATATAGAGCATAGAACAATACAGCACAGTGGGGGCCCTTTGGCCCATGATCCTGTGCTAACCTTTTAACCTCCTCTAAGGTTAAACTAACCCTCCCTTCCCACATTGCGCTTCATTATTTTTTCATCCATATGCCCATCTAAGAATCTCTTAAATGTCCCTAATGTATCTGCCGCTACCACTATCCCATGCAGCGCAGTCCACACAACTACCACTCTATGTAAAAACCATGCACGGACATCACCCCATGCATCTTCCAACAATCACCTCAAAATTATGCGCCCTTGTGTTAGCTGCCCCTGCCTCTGGCTGTCCAGTCAATCTCTGCCTCTTCTCATCCTGCACACCTCCACCAAGTCACCTCTCATCCTCATCCTACTAAGCTTCCATTAACAATCAGCCAATGATTGGTGGTGTTTTTGAACTTTTGAAAACGTTTTCTAAGTATATTGTCCATTTATTTGCACTGTGTTAAATGTTAACATGCTGAATTGTTCTCTGAACCATTCATTCGTCACTGACATGTTAGTAGCATGACTTCAAAGATGCCTCTTGGTGAATATTGATTAA
Source organism: Hemitrygon akajei (assembly GCF_048418815.1). Lineage (NCBI taxonomy): Eukaryota > Metazoa > Chordata > Chondrichthyes > Myliobatiformes > Dasyatidae > Hemitrygon > Hemitrygon akajei. Next base: position 43,226,674 of record NC_133134.1, on the reverse strand, counting down.
ATTGATTTCAATGCAAGGAAGCTAGCAATTAGCGTGACAAAAAAAAAACCTCCAATACAAATCCATGACTATGATTTCAAATTTACAGGTTTGAGAAACTATAGATTTGTCTTTCGTTATTCAATAATTATGTGAGATAACAAAGCAGGGGCAGCAGGAAAGATGCCCTTTGGTAGAATGTAGAACTGTACAACATGGGAACACGCCTTATGGCCCAACATATCTGCACTGACCCTGATCCCAATTTAAACTAATTCCATGTGCCGGCATACAATGTAGCCCACATTCCACTATTCCCTGACTGTCTGTGTGTATGTTCAAAGGCCTCCTGGATATAGCTAAGTACAGTGCCTATAAAAGGTATTTACCTCCCCCCCCCCTTTGGGGGAAATCTACAAAGTGATCTAAATTAATATAAAATACAAAATTATTAATTGCATTAAGTATTTTAACTTAACACGCCAAATCATCACTGGTGCAGCCAATTAGTTTTAGAAGTCACATCATTAGTTAAATGGAGATCACCATATGTAGGCAAGGTGTTTCAACTGATCGTAGTAAAAGCACACCTGTATCTGGAAGGTCCAATGGCTGGTGAGTCAGTATCCTGGCAAAAACTGCCCCATGAAAACAAAAGAACTCTTCAAGCAACTTCGTGAAAAGGTCATTGAAAAGCACAAGTCAAGAGGAGGATACAAGAAAATTTCCAAGTCACTGAATATCCCTTGGAGTACAGTTTAGTCAGTCATCAAGAAATGGAAAGAATATGTCATAGCTATAAATCTACCTGCCCTCAAAAACTGAGTGACCGTGCATGAAGGGGACTAGTGAGGGAGGCCACCAAGAGACCTATGACAACTCTGGAGGAGTTACAAGCTTCAGTGGCTGAGATGGGCGAGACTGCGCATACAACAACTGTTGCCTGGGTGCTTCACCAGTCACAGCTTTATAGGAGAGTAGTAAAGAGAGAGCCTCTGTTGAAAAAACTCACATGAAATCTCATCCAGAGTTTGCCAGAAGGCACATGGGAGACTCTGAAGTCAGCTGGAAGAAGGTTCTATAGTCTGATGAAACCAAAATTGAGCTTTTTGGCCATAATCTAAATGCTATGTTTGGCATAAGCCAAACACCACACATCATTAAAAACACACCATCCCTACTGTGAAACACAGTAGTGGCTGCATCATGCTGTGGGGATGCTTCACTACAGCAGGCCTTGGAAGGCTTGTGAAAGTAGAGGGTAAAATGAATGCAGTAAAATACAGAGAAATCCTGGAGAAAACCTGATGCAGTCTGCAAGAGAACTGCGACTTGGGAAATTTATTTTCCAGCGAGACAATGACCCCAAGCATAAAGCAAAAGTTACACAAGAATGGCTTAAAAACAACCAAGTGACCAAGTCAGAGTCTTGACGGCAATACAATTGAGAATTTGTGGCTAGGCTTGAAAAGGGTTGTTCACTCATGATCCCCATGCAATCTGACAGAACTTGAGCAGTTTTGTAAAGAAGAATGGGCAAAAACTGTAAAGCTGATAGAGACCTATCTGCACAGGCTTAAGGCTGTAATTGCTGCCAAATATGCATCTATTAAATACGGACTTGAAGAGGGTGAATACTTATGCAATAAATTATCTTGTGTTTTATATGTGTAATTAATTTAGATCACTTTGTAGAGATCTGTTTTCACTTTGACACAAAAGAGTCTTTTGCTGTGATTGGTCAAAAAAGCCAAATTAAATCCACTTTAAGAGTTTAGTCTGACATGATGATGTATTACTTGCAGTTCTCTTACCACACTTCTTGTGTTCAGTGTTTGGAGTACAATAAATGAGTTGTTTATGGGTTTTCTTAAACATAACATGCCTCACATTGCTTTATTGCAAAAACCTACACTACCTCCTCCATCGGCAGAGTGTTCCAGGCACCCATCACATTCTATATAAAAGAAATTGCCTCACAAAATTCCTTTAATTCCCTAATCCCTCACCCCCCCACTTCCTCGACATCAAACCTGTGAACCTGTGCCCTCAAACATTTGACATTTCCACCCCAGGAAAATGGCTCAATCTACCCCTTCTATAGCTATAATTTTATATTCCTCTACCCCTCAGCCACTAATGAATGACCAGAGAACAAAATCCAAGTTTGTCAAACCTCTCATACAGCTAAAATGCTTCAATCCAGGCACATTGTGGTGACCACTCTCTTCTGCAATCTAATAATGAGATTTCTGTTGGTTCTGAAAATCACTCTCCAGTCCTGATCTTTAACCTGGCAAATTACTCCAGGACATCCTTGTATGTCAATACTGTGGGACAGTAAATGTAAATTTGCAAAGAAAAATACAAACAAACTGATCCTCTAAGGAAAATACTGTTTCCTTTCTTTTTAGTGTGTTCATTAATACAGTTTCTACCTTAAAGCCATTATAAGTTCTAGTAAACATTTAAACCAAAATCAATCAATAGAATATAATAAATTTAAATAGAATCTCAGCCCTCTTATGAAAGCAGCTGACTTCATTAGCAATGCTCTGTCTGGAGCTGGCTGATGGAGAAACCCAGGCAGTATCATCCACTTTTCAATGCATGGCTGCTGACGTTTTTACTTCATTCAACTGACTTAATTAACGTGTACATTTTCAGTGACAATGGACACAGGTGGGACATATTAACTAGTGTACTGGGTTGCAAAATACTTTTGCAGTCTGGTGCACTGCCTAATATGTCCCACGTGGGGCCACAAAGATATGAAATCCTGCCTGCACTTCAGTCAATAGACAAACAAAAGAAAGGCAAATGTCACTGTTCACAGGATAACGTTATGTATAAGAACTATCCAAAATAAGCCCCAACTTTCCCCGTGCAGTCTCCATTAAACCACTACCCAATGTCTCATAGTTTTGCATACAACAGGATGACAACAAGATCTGCTTCACACAAAATGAGAGAGATATGCAAAGATTCAAGATCTCCTCTATTCAGATGGTCAGAAATGGTTAATAATTTTACTAGTAAAAGCACTCTAGAAGCAATTTATGCAAAAACCATATACATTTTTAATACATATATATATCAAATCACAGAGCATTAGGACAAATTAATCAAACTCCAAATACACAGCCACAAACTGTTTGAATGGGATGCAAGGCTTCGCCTTTACTACCCTTTCAGACAGTGAGTCCCTGAACCATAACGCCTCCTCGTAATAAAAAAATTAATCATCATCTCCCTTCTGATTTTACCACTATTTTAAGTCTGTTTTTTTCCACTTCTGCTAATGGGAGTGTCTTTCCTATTTACTGAACATCGGCACTTCAGAATTTAATAGGTCATAATCGAATCCTTCCTTGGCCATTATTGTTCTAAAAATTGATCCTTGTTCACACAATTTTTTCTCAATTTTCCATTTATGGAACATTCTTGCAACTTTTCTCTTCATCCTTGCTGTATAATGTGGAGGCCAGAACTGTGCAACGATCCCAAGCTTTGGTTAAATTGGTGATGTATACAGTTCTAGCATAATCTCACCGATAAACAAAAAAAATTGCAGAACTTGAAACATTAATTCTGTTTTTGTTTTCAGCATAACCTCCTTTCTCTTATATTCTATGTCTTAGCCAATAACTTAAAGCATCCCAAATGTCTTTTAAACAACATTATTTTCATGTCCTGCTCCTTTTAAGACCCAAGAGCCCTTATTCCTCTATGCCACTTAACCTTCTGCCATTCATTGTACAGCTCCTTGCACTCCCACCAAATTCTTTATCTAATACTTCGTTAGTTTGAGGCATTCAAAGCTTCACAGCACCAAAAATTCTAATCGCTAAACTGAAATAATTGGAAATATCACTGAGTGAATGCAAAATATGGTCAGTGTTCCCAAAGGAGCGCTGGTGGAGTCAGGATTCGGTGATGAGGCACACAGGTGAAGCAAGGCAAGATGTGTTATACTTAGTGACTGGTTGTACCATTACATAGGAACAAAAGAAAGAAGCAGGAGTAGGCCATCTGGTCCATCGAGCCTGCTCCACCATTCAATAAGATCATGGCTGATCTGGCCATGGACTCATCTCCACCTACCTGCCTTTTCTCCATAACCCTATGCAAAACTATGCAAAAATCTATCCAACTTTGTCTTAAATATATTTACTGAGGTAGCCTCCACTGCTTCATGGGGCAGAGAATTCCACAGATTCACCACTCTCTGGGAAAAGCAATTCCTCCTCATCTCCGTCCTAAATTTACTCCCCCGAATCTTGAGGCTATGTCCCCGAGTTCTAGTCTCACCTACCAGTAGAAACAACTTTCCTGCCTCTATCTTATCTATCCCTTTCATAACTTTATGTTACTATCAGACCTCCTCTCATTCTTCTGAATTCCAGCGAGTACAGTCCCAGACGACTCAATTTCTCCTCATAGTCTAACCTCCTCATCTCTGGAATCAACCTGGTGAACATCCTCTGCACTGCCTCCAAAGCTAGTATATCCTTCCTCAAATAAGGAGACCAGAATTTCAGGCAGTGCTCCAGGTGCAGCCTCACTGGTACCCTGTACAGTTGCAGCGTAACCTCCCTGCTCTTAAATACAATCCCTCTAGCAATGAAGGCCAACATTCCATTTGCCTTCTTGACAGCCTGCTGCACCTGCAAACCAACCTTTTGCAGTTCATGCACAAGTACTCCCAAGGCCTGCAAGGCAGCACGCTGCAGTCTTTTGCTATTTAAATAATAATCTGATCTTCCATTATTCCGTCAAAAGTGGATGACCTTGCATTTACCAACATTGTACTCCAGCTGCCAGGCCCTTGCTCATTTTCTTAACCTATCTATATCTCTCTGCAGACTCTCTGTATCCTCTGCACAATTTGCTTTTCCACTCAATTTAGTGTCATCAGCAAACTTAGATACACTGTTCCCTCTTCTAGATTGTTTATGTATTTCGTGAACGGTAGCGGGCACAGCGCCAACCCATGGGGCACATGACTTACCACTGATTGCCAACCAGAGAAACACCCATGTAACCCAACTCTCTGCTTTCTATTAGTATCTTATGGATAAAATTTTTATGTGGCACCTTATCGAACGCCTTCTGCAAATCTAAGTAAATAATGTCCATCTGTTCCTCTCTATCCACTGCACTTTTTATATCCTCAAAGAATTGCAGTAAGTTTTTCAAACAGGACCTGCCTTTGTCGAATCCATGCTGTGTCTGTCTGATGGATCCATTTCTTTCCAGATGCCTCACTATTTCTTCTTTAATGATAGCTTCAATCATTTTCCCAACTACAGATGTTAAACTAACTGGCCTATAGTTACCTGCCTTTTGCCTACATCCTTTCTTGAACAGTGGCGTGACATTCGCCTTCTTCCAATCTGCTGGGACCTGCCCAAAGTCCAGAGAATTTTGGTGAACTATCACCATAGGCCCTACTATAACCTCTGCCATTTCTTTCAGTACCCTGGGATGCATTCCATCAGGACCAGGGGACTCAACTATCTTTAGGTCCACAGATTTGCTTAGCACTACCTTTTTAGTGACAGCTATTGTATCGAGGTCCTCACCTCCCATCACATCCATATCATCTCTCTTTGGCATGTTAGATGTGTCCTCCACCCTGAAGACTGACACAAAATAGTCACTCAAAGCCTCGGCCATTTCCTCATTGCCTAATATCAAATCCCACTTCTTGTCCACCAAAGGGCCTACATTCACTTTGGCCACCCTTTTCCACTTTATATAATTATAAGGACTTTTACTGTCTGTTTTTATATTATGTGCTAGCTTATTTTCATTATTTAACTATAATGCTGTCAATGGGGCCTGAAGAAGTGATCAGCCCTCATTTACAGTAGTGGGAACTGCTAGAGGTAATGGATCATCTGCATTCTGCCTGATACCTTTCCTTTGAAACCAATGAAGTTGGTGTATGATGAGGAATTCTTGAAAGTGATTATTATCCAGAAGCAATTCTCATAAAAAGGTAAATATGGTCATTCAACAGTAATTGCACACATATTGAGCCTATTTCTATGCTACAGTATTGGAAGTTGCATAATATTCTGTGCTTGTTCTATTTTAGTTGAGTCCGATCAACAGTTGATGGATTTTAGGCTCTGTTGTGCATCTAATAACCATCATAATCATACAGAACAGGACATCATGATATCAATCACCATGTAATGCTGATATGAAGCTAGGGATGACCTTTTCCAGCACCACATCTCACTCTCTACCCAATCTCAACATTACACAGCTGATCACACAGTAAGTACATGGGGAGCTTCTTTGCTGTTACTTTAAAGGATCTTTACCACTTACACATTATTGCTGGATTATTTCACCCAACTATTGATATATTGTTCAGATTTTGGGTGTTTTTCCATATCTAACAGAAGTTGTAATAATGAGTGATCTGACTGCTACTGAATGATTTTTTTGTTGTTGTTAAGAATGCCATTTGCAGAAAGCAATTTCCTTCAGATACGAACAGCCTAATAGAGCTTCCTCTTGTACTTGGAGTTGCCTGAATATCTGAAGTTAGTCAATACTGAGAACAGGAAGGAGGAAGTGAAGAGCAGGAAGAGTGGATGAAGGTAATGATGTATAAATTCTTTGGACTGGTTGGTAGTAAAAATTCATTGACCTTGACAATTCCTGTAAGATTACTAAGCATCTTCCTGTACTGTAACCAGATTCCTGGATACAGTTCAGGGAGATGCTTCGTGATGCTCTGTCACACTCTTCCATTACTGTCGCTGGGGCACGTATCTGGAGATCTCTGGGGGTAAATGACAAATTTCCCATCTCTGCATCTTTCCTTGAAACTTCCAAGCCACTTTCCTCCATAATGAGCCACAGAACATTCTTGCTCGGCGTAATTTGAAAAGATATTCACACTTCCTGCCACTGCTCCCAGGCCCTCCTTGTAAGAATGCAGCCTGGCAGAAGGAAACCGCACTGATGCCTGAAGCTAACGGACAGCATGGAGGAGTGCTAACTGCAACTTCCAATGCAAAGAGAATTTTACATGTAAGAATGTAAAGACAGAAGTTAAAGTTGCCTTTGTGCAGAGGATAATGTGTACACAGCAGTGATTGTTCCCAAAACAGTCTAATATAGTTCTCATTTAAAAGAGTCAGAGACTCTTTTAAAGCTGAAAGGACAGTGGGAATATCAAATCATTTAATCCCACCTGAAGATCTAATGTTAGTTCAATTAGTCTGAGAATAGAAAACATTAGGCCTTTGATGCGGTAATGAAGTGTGAAGAAAACATCTGTCTGACTGAAGACTGTTTCAGTTTTGCTGATGGAATCAAATAATACATCTGTCATTGGCGGCATTCTCTGTGAAGCTTCAGAACTTCATTCAGGTCACAGGTGGCTTTTGATGCATTTGAAGTAAGGTTAGAATGAAATTTAAACCTGAATGTAAAGCGCATACACTCAGTGGCCACTTTATTAGGTACACCTGTGCACCTGCTCATTTATAATGCAAATCTCGACTCAGCCAATCATGTGGCAACATAAAATCATGCAGCCTTCCCTTCAGGACAGAGGTGAGGAGGGATTTTTAGCTGGAGGGTAGTGAATCTGTGGAATTCATTACTACAGACAGCTGTGGAGGCCAAGTCATTGGGTGTATTTAAACAGAGTTTGATTGGTTAGGGTGTTAAAGGATATGAGGAGAAGGCAGGAGAGCTGGGTTCAGAAGGATAATAAATCTGCCAGGATAGAATAGTGGAGCAAGCTAGATGGGCCAAATGGTGCAATTCTGCTCCCATGTCTTGTGGTCCTATAAATTTGATCTAAGTGACTTTGACTGTGGAACGATTGTTGATGCCAGATGGAGTGGTTTCAGTGTGGAAGCTGTGATGACAAGGGTTAAAGACAACATCCAGGTGAGTTTGACTAAGGCAGTGTGTAAGTCAGACCCAGACAAGGGAGACCTGTGAAGTGAGACAACCAGGGCCAATCCTGCTCAATGCAGGCAAATGACTGTGACAGTGTGTAATCAACCTCGAAGAACTTAGCTTCCCTTTACTCAGTAGGGGTGCCAGAGACAGACGAGGTAAGAATAATGGAAGGATGTGAAATACACCCAACAAAGAAGGGACAATTGCTTCCCTCACTTCAAAATATTATTGATTGTCTGCTTGTGGTTACTATAGACTCTATTGTGAATGGTGATAGATCTTCCAAGTAAGGAATTCCAACATGTACAATTGACCAAATGGTCAATATCTGTAACAGATAAGCCAATTTTGTATAAAAGAACAATTTTCTGTTCAGACTTCAGAACAGTGTAGGTGACAGGCCAAATTTGATAACACTGTCACCAGCACTATATATGACAGAGTTTACTTTAACTAATCTGTTCCTGAACTGTCCTCGTACAATTTTAATTTGGCCCTTTGTAAAATGTCACCTGATGTAAGACTATGTCACTTTCTTGGCTTTTCCTCCACCTCATCCAGCAGCTGAGGCAGAACTTCTATCTTCCCTCCTGTTCTATTCAAACAGCTGAATTTTTAACCTTTACGAAAGCCTGCATCCTTTTGCTGTAAAATATACACTCAATTTTGTTATGCCTTAGGTTTAGTATATGACAATGGACAATCATGGAAACTATGTGGGTTTTTCACCTCTTCAGAACTCTGACAAAACATGGTGAACTAACTATGAACCTTTTCCTGCTTTTCAATTATTGACTGCAGTTATTGTTATCAACTATGCAGCTCATACTGACGGGAAGGATGAAGTGACTAGAGGGAACAAATGAGCTAAGGCAGATCATTATAACCACATAGCACTCCAGTGTGATCAGGCTGCCGATACTTTCCAAGATCTTTGATGAACTCGTACAATTAAAGGATGATGCATCAGTGGCTGAAAAAACTTTATGGACTAAAGCATACCATGTATAAGACTATAAAGGATGATGGTTATAATTGAAAATGAGAGATTCTCAACCACAGCAAGAAAAGTAGCAGCAACTATTAGATTTACCAGAGGCTTAATCCTGAAAGACATTAATGGGCCTTCCCCTGGAATTAATTTGTGCATCTCCAAATGGACTTTATGCAGTTACCTAAACATATGGGTTGTGATTATGCACTTGTTATTTCTTTTGTTATCTTCATGGGTAAAAGCTGATCCAGCTCAGAGAAACGATATTGGAACTGTTGCTAATTTTTATTATGAGAATTTATTCCCAGGTTTGGGATTCCCGAGTCAATCTCAAGTGATGGCGGGCCTCACTTTAGCAGTAAAATTATATAGTTGACAAAAGCCTTGTAGTGTAAATATCATTTCACCTGCCCCTAGTATTCTCAATCTTACCAGGCAGCAGAAAGACAGAATGGAGCCCTGAAATGTAGGTTTATCTAAATTGCCCAATGAGACTGAGCTAAAGTGGCCGGGGCGCTTCCACTAGCCCTTGTGACAATGTGCTGCACTCCAAACTGCATAACAGGCCTACCTCCATGTGAGATAGTTTTGGGATGTCCATGCACTTGCCAGACTCTCCTCTCTTCTTAATCAAAACAGATGGACATCCATATCACGAGTGGAAGCATATTGCACTACTGTATAGCATCAAGATAAGCTCTTAAAGGTCCCCGCCTACAAATGCTTAAAGCCAAGAAGACGTGCTAGTTGTAGAGTGCCATGTCTACCAGCCATGAGATTGGGTACTAGTGAGAGCCTACCAATGAAAGGCCTGCCCAGAGCCCTGCTAGGAAGGTCCACTCCAAGTGTTGCTGATTACATATACTGCTTTGCAGATCCATGGAAAGCTGACGTGGATACATACCTCGCATGATGCCATCAGTGACATGAAGAATATTGATGATAAGGACTGATGGACTGAACTCTTCACCTTTGCTAATTGCCACCTTAAGTAATCACTATGCATTGCAAGTTTTGGGAAATTTGAGCATCTATTTTCTACCTAAATGCAGATGTATCTCCCAACACTAATTCTCCTAACACCATTCTTCACTTTAGCTATGAATATTCATCGAGTACTAACTGGTCAGGTTTTTGGGTGCGCTCTGGAGAGCGTCCAAACTTTCAGGAGGTGTCTTGCTATTGCATTGCACTACTAGCCCTGGATTGTAGTGAGTTTGATTCTGTGTTTTACTTTCATCACAAAGCTAGAACTGTAAAGGGACTGCCCTGCCGGTTGGAAAGTTTTGAGGGACAATATCAATCTGTTGACGACTGCATAAGTGCCCTGCCCTGAAGCTGCTTCGTGGGGATGGAGGTGAAGTATGTTACTGCAACCATTGAGGGAAGGGGCTAGCATCCTCATCCACATTGTGCATTGGGATACCTAACTAATGTTTCAGAATCAGGTTTAATATCAATGGCGTGTGTTGTGAAATTTGTTGTTTCGCAGCAGCATTAGAATGCATTACATAATAACTAACATCATAAATTGCAATATAAGTGTATATACTGTGAAAAATAAATCCAATAAGTAGTACAAAAAGGGAGGAAAAATAGTGAGGCTGTGTTCATGGGTGTATTGTCAATTCAGAAATCTGATGGAGGAGGGGAAGAAGCTGTTTCTGAAACATTGAATGTGTGTCTTCAGGCTCTTTTACCACCTCTTTGATGGGAGCAATGAGAAGAGGGCATGTCCTGGGTGATGGGGTCCTTACCGATGGATGCTGCCTTTTTGAGGCATCGGCTTTTGAAGGTGTCCTCAGTGCTGGGGAGGCTAGTTCCCATGATGGAGCTGGCTGGGTTTACAACTTGCTGCAGTTTTTTCCGATCCTGTGCTGTGTCCCTCCATACCAGACAGTGATACAACCAGTTAGAAGGCACTTCATGGTTGACCTATAGAAATTGCCGAGTGTTTTTTGTGACATAAACAAGTCCCCTCAATCTTTTAATGAAATATAGCTGCTGTCATGCCTTATTTGTAATTTCATCAGTATGTTGGGCCCAGGATAGATTTTCAGAGATGGTGACACTCAGGAACTTGAAACTGCTCACCCTTTCCACTACCATGGAGATCATCAGTGACATGAAAGTGCCTGCAGCAAGCCAAGAACAACTCTCTCCCTCCACCTCACCAGACATTTTGTTATCTCCCAGGAATGTCCTGAGATGAGTGGGGATATGGAAATTTAGGATGGACCACATCTCCAAGGGTGATGATCAAGAAAAACTGTTCTTGATTTTTTTAGCCAATAAGACATAGGAGCAGAATCAGGCTGTTTGGCCCATCAAGTCTGCTCTACCATTCAATCATGTCTGATCATTTTCTCCCCTCCTCAGCCCCATTCCCCAGCCTTCTCCCCGTAATCCAATCAAGAACCTATCAAGCTCTGCCTTAAATACACCCAATGACCTGGCCTCCACAGCTGCCTGTGGTAATAAATTCCACAAATTCACCACCCTCTGGCTAGAGAAATGTATCCACATCTCTGTTTTAAATGGACACCCCTCTATCCTGAGGCTGTGTCATCTTGTCCTAACTCCCCCACATCTACTCTGTCTAGGCCTTTCAATATTCGAAAGGTTTCAATGAGATACCCCTTGTCCTTCTAAATTCCTGCGAGTATAAACCCAAGCCATGAAACGTTCCTCATATGACAACCCCACCCCTCCACCAATCTTCATATCATCTGCAAAACTGAACATCTATTCCCTCATCTAAATCATTGATACACAGCATAAAAAGAAGTGGTCCCAACACCGACCCCTGTGGAACACCCGTCACTGACAGCCAACCAGGAAAGGATCCATTTATTCCCACTCGCTGCCTCCTACCAATCAGCCAATGCTTTAACTGTGCCAGCAACTTTACTGTAATGCCATGGGCCCTTAACTTGATAAGCAGCCTCATGTGTGGCACCTTGTTAAAGGCCTTCTGAAAGTCCAAATATACAACATCCACTACATCCCCTTTATCGATGGTGTGTATATTCTCCTCAAAGGATTCCAAAAGGTTTGTCAGACAAGATTTTCCCTTAAAGAAACCATACTGACTTTGTCCTATCTTGTCCTGTGTCACCAAGTGCTCCATAACCTCTTCCTTAACAATTGACTGCAACATCTTCCTAACCACTGAGGTCAGGCTAACTGGTCTATAATTTCTTTCTGCTGCCTTCCTCCTTTCTTAAAGAGCGGATTTGACTCTTTTTATCTACCTTTATCCTGTCATGTGATGCATCCTATTAGGTACAGTGCTCCGAGTTATTTTTGTGTTAATGCTGCTATTGCTTTCTAAAGTATTCATTGCATTAACCACGATATGATCTGAAATTCATGTATCCTGGAATTGTAGGTTGTTTTTGTTTCATAAATGGAAAAGTGTACTTTGAGTGCACTTGACTATTAATATTTTATTACAGTATTCCAGTTCGCACCAATTAATATTACAAAATCTACTTGCATCTGGATGAAATTAACATGTGTTAGAGAGATAATAACTTCATCCATCTTCATTTATTTTCACATTAGTCCCAAAAGAATTCTTATTCATAATGGAAAACATTATTTTTGTTGCTTACTCATAATGTATAATAACAATTTAGCATAGAGTGGCATGGGAGCATTATAAACATTCTGCATATTAAAATTAAAATTAAATTGAAATTACAACAGCTGTTAGACGTGAACTTTTTTTCAAATTAATGGTTGGATAACAATTAATGTTCCAGCTTTTAGCAACTTTCTTGATGTTTTTGTATGAAACTCCCTTATTGCAGAAGGAATTCTATGTTAGATAAAGTTCTAAATCATCATTTCTTAAGCATCAGAATGATTGGTTAACTGGAAGGTTAACCTGGCTTCTCCCTCCACAGATGCTGCCTGCCCTGCTAAGTGTTTCTAGAACTTTTTTTTCGGATTTGCTGAGATTCTTCCATTGGGAGCAAGGCCATTTAAACATCACTTTATTGTCTCTCCCCTAATCCTTTTCTCACTAAGAAGTGCCAGAGAACCCTCCCTGAGATCTTTGCCCAAACCTCTATTTATGATTGTCAACAAAGGATAGGAAAATCTTTGCATTTATTTAATATTTTTTACAACCTCAGATCTACCAAAGCTGTCTGAAAGCAACCCAGTAATCCCAAAGTCTGTTTACTGTTGAAAAGTGGTGGGCCATGGCATTATTTGCATCTATCAAAACCAATTTCAAGTGGCGTATCTTCTTAGCTGCTATGATACTGCCTGTAGACGACTTCCAGTAAGACGATATCCAGTTTGAATGCAGCACCCTCTCAAGGACCAACAAAAGGTGCACTTTTCTTTTTAAAATGCATTTTCACTGTCATAAGACCGTACTGGACTCCAAGAACTAGGGGTACAGCAGGTCTACCGTGACTGCTCGGTATTCAGAGCAGCCGGTGGTCTGGCTGGAGGAGGAGAAGCCGGTGGTCAGGCTGGAGAGGGTACAGAGAATCTGACCTGGGTGCAGACTGCTACTCAAAGGCACCAAGAAGTAGTGTGCAGTGTAACCATGAGTGACTGTCTTGGAATGTTTCTCTTGTGATCACTAGACACTGTTGGACATTGATAATGTAAGATGCCATAGGCCTGTTTCCCTTGTTTGATGGCTAGATAGGCGGTGCAGTGACAGCTTGGCCTCAGTTGTAGTGAGGACTAGGCCTCAAGCTGTGGGCTTGCCTGCTGCTGCAGCTCAGGTGAGGAGACTCTGGAGGCGGTGTAGCATGGTGCCTGAGCTGGCCTCTCCTGTCAGTGCTGCCCTCCAGTGTTTGACCGGTGGAACAACAGGCTAGATTGCTGGGAGCTGTACCATCACTTTGCATGTCGCTCTGAGTCTTGGACTATGCATGTGTTTTCTTGCGTAACGATATGTATTTTTTTCCTCTCATACTTTGAATGCATGCTATGCACCTTAGCACCAGAAGAATGCTACCTTGTTCAACTGTATCTATGTATGGTCTGAAAGAAATTAAACTTGATTTGATTTGACTAGTCATGCAACAGATCATTAAGCAATTTAAGTGAAGTGGAAAGTTAAGAGCAAGTGCTGAATAATTGCACACCCAGCCATGGTTTAGAACTTTCCATAGCTATTGTGCTGGTATATACTCTGGCAAAATACTGAAGCTTCAGTCCGCTGGGCAGCTCTGTGATGGTCGCTTGATATTGCTGAGCTAATCTGCCTGAAATTCAGCTGAATCTGAACTTCAGAGACATGTCAACCACAAGTCTTTTATTCACGTAGCCCCTTGGAATAACCCAGGAAGAGAGATGTCGCACCCAAAGCACTGCTGCAGTAATATAGGCTGCCACCTCTGCTCATTGTGAAATGGTGAGGCAATCCAGAAGCTGCTAATGAACACTAATACTGAAATAATCTGACAATGCTTAAGCATTGGACTACTCACAAGGATGACAAAGCAACCACAATGGCATGCCTCCACTACCCGTGGCTCTAGTTATGGAGTCTAGTCAAACTTTGGTGGTGAATGGTCAGACAACTAATGAGATGACCCATCCATAATGATAATTGAACCCAGAAGGTAATGACTGATCATCATTCACTTATCTACTCATCAATCATCTGCTAAATGATGTGAACTGTCATCAGCCCTCATCAATAATGTGCTTACTGACAATAAGAAAGTTGGTGAATAATGAGATGAACCATGTCAGTACCCATAGCTGTAGGAGTAAAATAATCTAATTATTGTTTTAATTAAGTCAGGTATTAATCTTCAGAGCACTGGTTAACCATCTATGGAGAAGGGAAAGGGCTGCTAAAATTTTGGGCCAGAATTCCCTGGAATGTGTTTGCATTTCTGTACCGAACTGTCATCATTTTGCTGAGTCAAAGGTGGTGACAATTCAGCGTAAAGGAGGGAGATTGAAAATCTGGCTGAGTGGTGTCACACAACCTCTCTCGTCAGCAAAACCAAAGAGCTGAGCGTCAAAGTGGACAGGGTCGGTGACTTTAAATTCTTTGGCATTTTCATTTCAGAGGATCTGTCCTGGGACCAGCAACGTATCTGCCGTCACAAGGAAGGTAGTGCCTTTACTTTCTTAGAAGTTCTGGGTGTCATCTAACACTTTGGCAAACTTTAATAGATGCACAGTGGAGAGTATCCTGGCTGGTTGCATCATGACCATGTATGGAAACAGCAATGCCCAAGAACAGAAAAGCTTTCAACAGATGGTGGATACAGCCCAGTCCATTACAAGCAAAGCCCTCCTCACCACTGAGCACATCTACAAGGAATGCTGACAGCATCATCACCAAGAACCCCCACCCCTAACTGGGAAGCCCTGAAGGCAGTTTTGAGGGGATATACTATTCAACATAGCTCTTATATAAAAAAACGGAATAATTAGAAAATTACAAACTTAGAAAATAAAATCAAAGAGATTGAGACAAAATTGAAGCAGCGGATGTCATCCAAAGATTTGAGAGAACTAACACAGCTGAAATATCAATACAATCTAATATTATCCCAGAAAGTAGAATTTTGTCTTTTCAGGGCAAGACAAAGGCAATTTGAATGGGGGAGAAAGCTGGCAAGCTTCTGGCAAGGTGTATAAAGCAGAGAGAATCAATATCTATCATCCCAGCTATTAGATCAGCAACAGGGGATACTTTCACGACACCTAAAGATATTAATGATGCATTCCAAGAGTTTTATAAGGACCTATATACATCAGCCTCCAACTCTAGTGAGGAAGAAATTGATAGCTTTCAGAGGCCATTAGGGTTACCTAAGTTGATGAAAGAACAACAATACCTTGGTTCCACTATAATATTGGAAGAAATTATATCAGTGATTAAGACCTTACCCACTGGGAAAGCTCCTGGCCCAGATGGATTTACAGCAGAATTTTTAAAATGCTATGCAGAGGAGCTAGCTCCTCTACTGCTGAATAAGTACAATGAATCTGTAGAGCGGGCTAATTTACCCCCTACTTTATCACAAGCGCTAATTACATTGATTCTGAAAGAGGGTAAAGACCCGTCTGAATGTAAGAATTATAGATTAATTTCCCTAATCCCAATAGACATGAACATTTTATCAAAGATCCTCGCAAACCGTTTAGATACAGTAATAACATGGTTGATACACAGTGATCAGGTGGGATTTATCAGGGGCTGCAGCTCATCTGATAACATCAGGTGTCTGGTGAATATTATGTGGTCGGTGGCCGATAATCAGTCTCCTATAGCAGCTACCTCACTCGATGCTGAAAAAGCATTTGATCAGGTGAAATGGGGCTATCTGTTTAAGATTCTTCAATTTTTTGGATTTGGACCCATCTTTTTAAAATGTATTAGACTGTTATATAATAACCTTGAAGCAGCGGTTCATACTAGTGGGTACATTTCACCTTACTTCTCTCTTAGAAGGGGTACCCGACAGGGTTCCCCACTTTCCCCAGGGTCTTTGGAGTTCCTGGCAGCAGCTATCAGAGAGAATGAGAACTTTACAGGGATATCTGTGGGAGGACAGGTTCATAAACTGATGCTTTATGCAGATGATATTATTTGTGTCGAACCCTAGTCGGTCGGTGCCATGTCTTTTTAACATTATAAAGTCTT
Organism: Hemitrygon akajei; assembly: GCF_048418815.1. Lineage (NCBI taxonomy): Eukaryota > Metazoa > Chordata > Chondrichthyes > Myliobatiformes > Dasyatidae > Hemitrygon > Hemitrygon akajei. The sequence continues at coordinate 43,210,121 of NC_133134.1, read as the reverse complement.
ACTCTAGATTCTCAGGGTATAAGGTTAATTGAACAAAATCGGAAGCACTACTGTTGACTGCATATTACCCTGCATCTGCTTTTTACCCAGGCCAATTCCACTGGCCAAAGAAGGGTATATGATATTTAGGTATTAATTTTCCCCCTCAACTGAAGAATTTCTTCTGATGTAGACAGATGGCCATCATTGGATTTGTCAATGTTGGGAAAAGTAAATGCCCTGAAAATGAATAGCATTCCAAAGGTTAATTATCAGTTCCAATCGTTACCAGTTCAAATCTCATTAACATATTTCAAGCAATTTGATAAAATAATTAAGGCTTTTATTTGGAATGGTAAATGCCCATGCTTAAACTTTAACAAATTATAATTGCCAGTTGGAAAGGGGGGGGGGCTTAGGTTTGGCAAAGTTAATATACTATTACTATACCTTTACTCTTAAGCATTTAGCACATTGGTCTCTCCCTCCGGAAAGAGCGCCCTCTTGGTATCGTATTGAGTGCTCTGCTCTTCCTCCCATCCCTCCATTACAATGTTTGTCTATCAAGTTACCTCCTGAGGCAAGGTCTCACCCAATTATATTGCATATGCATTTGTTCTGGAATAAGCTAGCCAGATTATTTAAATTTAATCCATATCTGAATGAAGCCTCGAGTATCTGGATGAATCCAAAGTTGTGTGTTGTTAAGGCCCCTTTCTTCTGGAGGGAATGGCAAGGGAAAGGTATAATTAAATTGGGAGACCTTTATAATGGTGATAGTTTAAGATCTTTTAATCAATTAACCCAACAGTATGATATCTCTAGGTCACAATTTTGGAGATATCTTCAACTGCGTCATTTGCTACATACAACTTTTGGTTCTACACAGCAAACCCCACAAGTTGCTATGATACTGTCTACTGTACTGGCTGCATATGGTAAAGGTCACAAAGCTTCAACTTATTATTCAGCTTTAACACAAATCTCCGGGGACAAATTTCTGTTGGGTCTTAAAAGAGCATGGGAAAAAGACCTGGGTGTGACTTTTGAAACAAAGGAGTGGGACAAAATTTGCAAAAATGTCAAAACCATGTCAAGGGACCTGAGGGTGTGCCTTATTCAGTTTAAGATCCTACACTGTTTTTATTGTACTCCAGCAAGGTTACATAGATTAGGGTTGAAAAATACCCCTGAATACTGGCGCTGTGAGGCGGATAAAGGGGACTTAGTACTTGCTCTCTGGTCCTGTCCCAGAATTCAAGAATTTTGGATTATGATACATAAGTATATTGGTGAAGTTTCAGGTATTCAACTCCCTTTCTGCCCCAGACTTTTTGTCTTGGGTGACACACTTGGGTTACTTGGGGATAAACAATCTCAAAATTGGATCCAGACAAGTATAATGGTAAGAAGACAAATTATACGTAGAGGTTGGAGGAACTTGGGGGGACCATTATTTCAGGAGTGGGTCACAGAAATAGCCAAAATGGCAGCTTTTAAACACATCTTACAAACAGTTTGACAGACTGGACATCTATACACAAAAATGGGGCGAATATTTAGATTTCCTGGGGGGGGGGGAAATAGTGGTGAAGGTAGTGGTGAAGCATATTGCTGAATGGCAGCCTTTTCTGTTATTAGAGGTCTAAATAGACACACATGATAATTATATTGTTATTTATTTCTGCCATATTTGTTTGTATTTTTTGGATAATTTTATGTTTTGTAAGCTATGATTTACATAATTTCAACACTGATTCAAGGGTTTGGGGAAGATTTGTAAAAGAATTCAATAAATCATTAAAAAAAGAACCCCCACCATACAGGCTGTTCTTGCTGCTGGCAACGGGAAGGAGGTACAGGAGTATTGTGTCTCACACCATCAGGTTCAGGACAGTTAATACCCTTCGAGTATCAGGCTCCTGAACCAGTGTGGATAGCTTTACTCGCCCATCACTGAACTGATTCCACAACCCATGGGCTCAACATCTCATGTTCTCACCATTAGTTATTTATTTATTTCCACCCCTATTTATTAATTAATTTGTTTGTATTAGAGTTGTTTGCTAGTATTTGTTTCTGTATAGTCTTTCATTGAGCCTATTGTAGTTCTGCAAGAAAATGAATCTCAAGTTAGTATATGGTGACATATACATACTTTGGTAATAAACTTACTTTGAACTTTTAACAGGATGTTTATGACAGGATGATACATAGGTTCTGAGTTTGTTGTCTAGACTATAGCAATTTTTCGGTTCCACTCACTTCCAGGGCCAGTGCATTAAATCAGTGCAGTTCCTCAGCAGTCCTTTTGTTGGAAAGGAGAGAAATGGCCACAAGCTGGAGGGCACATATGAGGTAACTTCTGATGAACTCCTGATGCAGTCCTGATGAAGGGTCTCAGCCTGAAACGTCAACTGTTTACTCTTTTGGAGTTCCTCCAGCATTTTGTGTGTCTTGTTTGGATTTCTAGCATCTGTAAATTTTCTCTTGTTTGTGAGGCAACCTGTTTTCTTTGAACTTATTGGTTCTAATGTTATAAAATAAACTGTCTTAAATGGGTTCTAAAGTGCTTGAAAGTGATTTAACCATTTCTTTAAACTTTTTTAAATGTTCTACGGTTAGTAGATAATTGTTAAATAGACTTTTAATAAAATTTGAATGTCAGGGATACTCAGGAACAAAGTCATCAAATATAGCCAGGGACACTTGTTTCAAATTATTGAAGTGTTTCTTGACTGTCCCATCTCTCATATGAAAGGATGTTCTACCAGAACGCCATTTACCAGAACGTTGTCATTGAGGGAATCACTGTAGTTAAGTCCATGGGTGGTATGTATGTCAGCAGTGAGCAGAGGAAATTCACTACTGGCACCAAGTTCTGGCCCAGAAGAGTTGGACTGCTTGAGTAGAAGGACAATTGGTAGGCCTTGATTAAATTTGCAGAGATTCAACCAATGAGTGTTGATTGTCCTGGTTTTGACTGTGATAGGACATGAAGGGATGTTTAACAGAATGCCTTAAGTGGCTGCTAACTCTTTCTGTTAGCAGCCATTCACTACAGGAAACCCATGCACCTTGAGGGAGGCCCATGGTTTGGGCAGATGACAAAGATGCCTGGGTGTTTTCCTGACCCCAATGTAGGCATCTTTGGGATTCAAAGTAGCCATTCAAATAGATAATTGTTGTCCCCATTTCTTTGCCATAGAAATAAGAATAAAAACTAGTTTTGCCTCTCTATTGAAGAGTTACATTGTCCACATAGAAATATGAATTTAACTAGCTATACTTTAGAAAGTTAAAAATATGATAACAAATACAATAAATAACGTTATGTGAAATGTCCAGGGAATGTTTTGAGGATAACAAAATTTCTAAAAATCTTAGCACTTGCAACAAATGAAAGAAGCCATGAGATGCCGGACAATTTATTGACCAGATTCTGTCTGTTGAACTTTGCTAGACCTTAACACCTGACCACATGAAGGATTGCCTCTGAGGAAACACAGAGACAAGCAGCAAAAAATATTCCAGGAATTTATTTTATAAAAGACAGATCAATTATCAATTGAATCTTTAGAAAAGAGGATGCACTATTTGAATTTTATATTGTTTTGAGAAAGGCACGGGAAAATTGAGCACGGCTTCTAAAGGTTCAAATACTAAGGTCAATGAGCTACACATTAGAAGCTAGAAGCAAGAAGGGAAACAAAGTGAAACTTTGTTTGCAAAGAAGGTAATAAAATTGAGGAGTAAGTTAACAGTGATGGCCTCTAAAGCAGATAACATAAATGGATCCAAGAGGCATTTAGATACAGTTCTGGAGCGAGGGCAGGGACTAGTGGGATTGCAATGTTTAACTTAAGGTTTTACATGTTTCTGAAAATACCTTTCTGCTTAAGCCCTTACTTAACTAGGTACTCATTTTATGTCTTAAGAGATCCACTAGCAAACAAAATGGTAAACATGGAATTACAAATAGCATTATAAAATGTACAGAAGCTTGTGGCAGGAATTAGGTTTCCTGAAAGTCAATTTCTTGCACTTCTTTAAGTTCTAATTTAATTTCCTCTTCTCTCAAACTGAAATATTGATCAAATCTTTTGGAATATCTGATGTTGAAAGACTCAAAATTTAGTGGTGCTCTTTTTTCATGGTTTCGTATGAATCTCAGCTATAGAAGACACATAGATGTTTATCCTTATGTAATCTGCTGTTATAAATATTGCTTAACGATTTCAGCCACAAAGACCATAGAGGGAGAAGCAAGTCAACTGTTATAATCTTTTTCCACTCTTATGAATTATGATGATGTACTAAATCCCCTTATTTACAACTTCCTTTAAATCCGTCTCTTAGCTTCTTTCCAGCAAGGTAAGCAGTTGACAACTGTAGATTTCTTCTTGGTCATCTTCAGCACTGTCGCTGAGCTGTTAGGAGAGACAGCTAGTGTGGAACAATATACTGTAGGTCATCATTCTCTGTATATCAGTCAGACAAGGAACAAACATGTAGCCTGTAAAATCTTCACAAATGCATTGTGGAACAGTGTAAAAGTAACAGATCCTTTACCTGTAAGAGAGCACCATTAAACCATCTACAAGTTAGTGCAGATTGAGCTTCTGTGACAAGATTACTTCAATACAGACACACCACAAGACTCTCCAATCCAATCAGAACCACAAATATATATACACACATACATACATATACACATATAGAAGGTCTATGCTTAAAGATTGTAAGTACTGACGAGCAGCCCAGGATAAGTTGTTAGATGTTATTTTTGTGAGAAAATGGGCATTTCTTTCTTAAATATAGCTCTTGTCTTATATGGAGCTGGGTAAGCAGTTTTGTGTCATTTTCGTCTTCTTTATGATTGAATAGAAAGAAAAGAGTTGAGCACAAAAGTAGAGGTTGGAGTGGGGAAGGGATTTCCTTTCACTTCGATACTGATACTAACAGTGACATTGACAAGAGCAAATGGTATCAAATTCAGTCAAAGGAGCAATTTTGTCATGGCATCATGCTTAAAATGTGCACTCCTTCAAAATGCTGAAATGGAAATAATTGAGATTGTTTTTTATTCAGCTATGGAGTATAGCACTCACCATAGCACAGCCATGCACCCAAGTCCAGCACCTCAAACCCTCAAGACTTCCAAGTCCTTATCAGACAATGCCGGGGAGGAAGAAGGAAACCCTCCAATTGAGGCTGCTGTTAACTTCCAATGCACCAAGGTTTGTGGTCTGGAGCAGGTAGCTAGGCTCAAAGATCTGTATTGTAAGAGTGTATCCTGAAGGCCAGCGCGAAAGAGCTGTCAGCATGTATGTCTTACTTGATGACCAAAATAACCACTCATTGGCCGCTCAGATGACTTTGAGCTGTTCAATGTTAAAAGCCACACATCTTCATACTCGCTCAGAACCCGTGCTGGTACAGTAGAGGCACTTGGGAGGAAGGCAGGATGAATCACTCGATGGTAAGGTCAGTCTTTCTCTCCTGTCACTAACTGAGTGCAATGTGGTACTCAGTGATCACTCTGAAATACCAGAGAAGTGTGGCAGCACACATTCCAGCACTCGGCCCCAATGCAGAGATCCTCATTTTGCTTGGGAGGGACATCGTAAGGGGTGTATAAAGTCATGTGGGAGGTCAACAGAGCACATGAAGCTCCTTCCACACAGAGACTGGATCTGGGCTGGGCGTTGGTGGGTGACGTGTGCTTGGGAAATGTACTTAAGCCGAGTGTGGACACATTCAAGTCTGGTGTGCTGGAGAATGGCCGTCCTTCTATCCTCTCTCCCACAACAGCTTCATGCAGTTGAAGCTGTGAGTCAGTCACAGCGGGGAGCAATGCAATAGCCCATCCAAGCTTAGCAGGGTAACAGAGGAAACACTTGGACAAACCATGTTCAACCAGACAAAACCTGACATCAAACATGCCTCATCCATCAAAAATACAACCTTCCTGAAAACAATCTACAAGGAATTCTACAGGGATGAGACAAATAGTTGTGTTGCTCCTGTCCCCTTTAAAGTTCCCCAGTGCTTACCCAACAATTGGAAACAGGCCTCACACTCAACAATTGGAAACAGGCCTCACCCATCTTACCTCTCTACAGTGAACTCAGAAAAGAAAGCCAGAGATAAGAGAGCAGCTTGTTGCCTTTACGGGTAAGATTTTTGGGAGTGATCATGCTGAGATAGCACCACCACAGTGAGAAAATGAAGAATGCTGCTACCTACCAATTTTCAGAGTCTGTCCTGCTCAAAAGCCTGGTCAGATCTAAGTGGTATTTGACTCCAGCGCCCATATCTCTCAGCGACGTGCTCGAACTCTATAACTTCCTTCCGGCAGGGTTTTGATCCTCATACAGAAGGGCTTGGTTGCTATTCTTGCAGACGTACAACAAATGTTCCATTGTCTTCTTGTCTGATTGACTACAGGAATTACCTCAGGCTTCTGTGGTAGAGGGACAAAGATGAGACCAAGGATGTCATCGACTATAAGAATGAAAGTCCACATTTTTGGCAACAGGCCCTCCCAAGCTGTCGCCATCTGTCGCTGATGAACATGGAGCCAGCACCGTTCAGTTGGTGCAACATCCCTTCTATGTTGATGACGGTCTTGTGTCTGTACCTACCAATGCTGAAGCTATTGACCTCCTGCAGAGGACCGAAGCATCTCTCAGTGAGTCAAACCTGAGGCTGCATAAGTTTGCTCCCAACAGTGAAACGGTTATGAAAACATTCCCACCTGAAGGTCATTTAGAATTTGTTAAGGACCTGGACCTCAGTGGAGAAGCCACACCTAAGCAACGCAGTTTGGGACTCCTGTGGGAGATAGTGACCAACACCTACACCTGTGCAGTATCAAGCAGAAATAAGCCATTCACCTGGTGCTGGGTATTGTCCATAGAGAACAGCATATTTGATCACTTGGGTTTTGTGTCTCCTGCCACTATGCAGGGCAAAGATCTCCTTTCGGGGACTTACCGCAGACATGTGAGAAGCTCCACAAGTGGGAAGCCTGGAGGGACTCACTGCAAGATTTAAAACAGCTGCACATTCCTCAAACCTACCCAGCAACCCCTCTCCAAGGCAGCACAACTAGTATTTGTTGTTTTGTTACTGTTCTTGTATTGTAACTTTGAAAATGGATGGAGAAGTTGCATTAGATCAGATTTCCATAAGTCAGGTCTTCTGTAACCACCCTTATAAAATTACAGAGGCTGTTAGAATATATGATTGTAAAACCTGACTTATGCTTGTTTTCAAATATTAGTTTGGGACAAGAGAAAGATTTGGAGGAAGTGCTTTATACCAATGCTCATTAATATTAAGGGGTGATACAGCCCAGGCACCAATTCATTCAGTGATTAAGCCATAAGTTAACTGCAATCCTTGAACTGTGCACAAATGTCAACCTAAATTTCAGAACCTCTGCATAAGGGTTGAAGTGTTCTGTATTTTTTAATATGCGACTAAAGATGAAGAGAAATCAAAAGAGTTGACAAGCCTGTCTGCTGGCCTGTCTGTACAAGAAACAACTTTATCATTGAAATGAAACAGCAAATGAAATACTACCAGAGTGTTCTTGAACCTATTCGCGTGAAAGTAATGTACATCAAGATCCTTACCCTGTGGCGCAAAGGAATAATTATGTTATTAATGTTTTTCATAAATAGTTTTTGTAAAGTCTATGATCCTCTCCCTTTCCATTAATATTGGGAAGACTGTGGGAAGCTGAATACTAGTATTTAAAATAACTTCTGGTCCCATGCCAGTTTAAACGGGTAATAATGCAAATTCCACTTCATTTCATTGTGAACCTGGAAATAAGAAATATCCATCAAATAGAATATCTCTTATTGTAGAGTAAAAACAAAGATTTTATAGTTCACAACAAATTAAAATGCTATAATTGTGTTATTTTAATGTAGATGCATTTGGTATTCATGAGGTTAAAAGGCAATATATTTTTGGTATTCAAGTTTTTCTATTCTTCAGGTCTGCTTCTAGAGCAACTAATGGAGCCTTCACAAGCTTAATTGGTCCATCAGAACTCTGTTCCTGAAGCCATTAACGATGAGATCCAGCCATTGATATTTATACTTCCGAAAGAGCTTGCTCTAACATTTGAACTCTGTGGTTGCAGGGTAAAGATACCTTTTAACCACAGGTTTGTGTGGAATTTGGTGCTTTCAACATCATGAGTGGAAGACTTTGCTTGACCCCAGCACTATTATGATATTTAACTTATTTCACAGGAGAAGTATCCTGGGTTGAAGGTTTGCAAGGACTGCCCTTCAAGAGGAGCAGCAGTCACAGTCTATTTAATCAGGTTTAGATTTGTTACAATCTTCCAGTCTTTCCTTGTGATATGTAGAATCATTGCTGCAAGATAAAGGAAAGTTCATGTTGCCTACGTGACTGGAAGAAGACTTGAGATAGAGAAATCCACTAGGAGCTTAACACCAAACATGCAGGTTTCTGAAATCACTTTGACAGCTCAATAAAAGATGATGATGTAAAGCCATTGCATTTTGATGCACCTTCTGAGAATTAAATTGTGATGGAAAATGGACTCCTATAACCACATTTTCAAAAATCTCGTTGACGTTTCTGTTTTTCTGTGCAGTCACGTCCACCATGGTAGAGTGGGGAATTTAACTGGAATTGAGTTTCAGGTGGTGAGGGAAGCTGAGGAATTCCGCATCAAATACACCTGAAGTTGGCAGTTTGAGCCCTGAGTTGCACTGACTCCAGGGATTCATTTGAATCTTGTGACTACGCTCTGTCTGAACCAACAAGGGAAAGGGAGATTTTGACGTGACCAGAACCACATGTCACAGAGACTCTTCATTTAAGAACATTGCTGGAAATGGCAATAAGTCTTTGTATAACTAACATAATCATTGACTTAATGAAATAGGAGGGGTTAAAGATCCCCTGGGAATGCTTTTTGCAATTTCTTAATCTGCTACTCTTAGGCCTGCTCAAGAAATTTTTCTTAGCAATGCTGTTTAAATAAATTTATTTTATTTAAAGAATCAATAAACGCTAATGTGAACTTTAACACAGAAACAAATTCTTCTTTAAACCAATTTCTGAAACTGCACAGTCTTACTCATACCACCTTGTGAGCTGGTAATAAATAAGTAACTATTATAAAGCATGCAATAATAAAGCACAATAAAATGTGATTTTTTTTTTGCCTATTGACATATCTGAGTTGTGGAGGTAATGCCACAGTGAATATGATACATGAAGAAAACAAAAATAAAGAAACGAGGAGGAGCAAAATGTTTCCTTATGTGAAAACAATGTCCCTTTCAGAACATCCCAAAATACATTACGGTAAATTAAATACCGTAAAGGAGGACCAGCAATAGGAAGTTAATTCAATTTTCCTTACAGGTAACCATGTAAGCTATTCAGAAAAGGTCACTACAGCCAAAAAATTAAATTGGAGCTGGCCACAAAAAGTGAACTTGCACTTAGATAATGTTTTCTGGAACTTCAAAAAGTGCTACATAGTAAATTAATTATTTTTGGTGTGACAATGTATAGCATATCTTGTTAATTAAGAAATAATAACAGATAATTTAAATACAGAAAGATCTTACAGAACACAGAAGGGATGAATGGTGGGTGATCTGAATTAGAAGGCAATATTTGGAAAAAAAATTCAAATGAAGAAATTGGTGATTTTTCAGCTCATTCTTCGTGGCAACTATTGGATTTTATCATGTTTAAGTTTGAAGACAAATTACTTCACTCACATTATAGCTACACAAGGTGTTTCTTCCTCTGAGAAATTAAATTATTATTTTAAAATCTGGGTGCAAATAACATAATTACTGATGTGCTTCATAAAAGACAATCATTGTAAAATTTATTTCCTGTATTCCCCAGAAATCTGAAATACAATTTGCTAAGAGTCATCAAACCAATCTGCACGCCTAATGATCAAAGTTCACAGACTGTCCTTCAAACCATCTATTCATAGAATCAAAACTAATTACTTCCATAATGTGCAACATCACCACCTGGAAGGGTCATTTAGCTAGTTTTGAACTAAATATTTCCATTTACTTTGGCTGCCAGCCCAATAGGTTGATTTAGGGAAAAATCACAATGAATTCTGGAGCTGGTAAACTTTTTTTCCTTTCTCTGTTTCTAAATGTTCGAAAAGGGACCTTGGATTAACGGAGAAACAGAAAGATCGGTAAGACAAGGATGTGCAATGATAAACAGCACACACAAAATGCTGGTGGAACACAGCAGGCCAGGCAGCATCTATAGGGAGAAGCACTGTTGACGTTTCGGGCCGAGACCCTTCGTCAGGACTAACTGAAAGGAGAGATACTAAGAGATTTGAAAGTAGTGGGGGGAGGGGGAAATGCGAAATGATAGGAGAAGACCAGAGGGGTTGGGATGAAGCTAAGAGCTGGAAAGGTGATTGGCGAAAGTGATACAGAGCTGGAGATGGGAAAGGATCATGGGACGGGAGGCCTCGGGAGAAAGAAAGGGGAGGAGCACCAGAGGGAGATGGAGAACAGGCAGAGTGATGGACAGAGAGAGAGAAAAAAAACAAACAACTAAATATGTCAGGGATGGGGTAAGAAGGGGAGGAGGGGCATTAACGGAAGTTAGAGAAGTCAATGTTCATGCCATCAGGTTGGAGGCTACCCAGCCAGTATATAAGGTGTTGTTATACTGGCTGGGTAGCCTCCAACCTGATGGCATGAACATTGACTTCTCTAACTTCCGTTAATGCCCCTCCTCCCCTTCTTACCCCATCCCTGACATATTTAGTTTGTTTTTTTTTTCTCTCTCTCTCTCTGTCCATCACTCTGCCTGTTCTCCATCTCCCTCTGGTGCTCCTCCCCTTTCTTTCTCCCGAGGCCTCCCGTCCCATGATCCTTTCCCTTCTCCAGCTCTGTATCACTTTCGCCAATCACCTTTCCAGCTCTTAGCTTCATCCCACCCCCTCTGGTCTTCTCCTATAATTTCGCATTTCCCCCTCCCCCCACTACTTTCAAATCTCTTACTATCTTTCCCTTCAGTTAGTCCTGATGAAGCGTCTCGGCCCGAAACGTCAGCAGTGCTTCTCCCTATAGATGCTGCCTGGCCTGCTGTGTTCCACCAGCATTTTGTGTGTGTTGTTTGAATTTCCAGCTTCTGCAGATTTCCTCGTGTTTGTGCAATGATAAAGTCTGCTTTCAAAGTGTAACCAAATTGGAACCGAGCAATGACACACAATTTTATACCACTGATAACATCCCCTTGCATATTCACATCCTGAATCAGTGGAACGTATAGGTGAAGAAAAGGTTTGATTTGATTACTTGAAGTGTGAAGATGCCATCAGCTTCAATGATTTCAATCAGGCTGATGACCAGAGCTGGAAAAAATACCATAATACAAGGCAGTATACTTCCTTCCTAAGGAGTTTGTGAGCCTGTCTTTTCCAGGGAAGCCCTGCTGTTTTCCATTATGATCGTTCCACTCCCTAATGTGAAATGGAAGTGTGTCAGTGAGTGTGTTGGGATTGAACTGGCTTTCAGGATGAAGAGCTGGCACTGAAGCCAGCATCTGTGACTGTGAGCCCTGCAGCAATGCTGGGCTGTGAAGGCATGTAAGGCATATTGACTAAGAGACTGTTGCTAGTGACAGGTATGTGGGTCTTGATCTGTGTCTGCACAAGGCAGTATAGTCAGTAGGAAATGGTATTTGAAAACAATTTCTCAATTTTGGCCGTATGTAAATCCAAAGGAGGGGCATTGTACCTCTCCTACCTAAGAAAGTGACCACTGTTTGTGCTTTTCTGCTGCTGTGCCCCATCCACTTCAAGGTTCAACTCGTACTGCATTCAGCGGTGCTCTTCTCCCAACCGGTGTTGTAACACGTGGTTAGTTGAGTTACTGTCGCCTCTGTCAGCTTGGACCAGTCTGGCCATTCTCCTCTCATAAACAAGCTATTTTTACCCACAGAACTGCTGCTCACTGGATGTTTATTTTTACACCATTCTCTGTAAAATCTAGAGACTGGTGTGCATGAAAATCCCAAGAGATCAGCAGTTTCTGAGATACTCAAACCACCCTGTCTGGCACCAACAATCAATCCACAGTCACTTAGAGCACATTTCTTCACCATTCTTATGTTTAGTCTGAACAACTGAACCACTTGACTACAAGACTATAAGACACAGGAACAGAATTAGGCCATCCAGTTTGCTTCGCCATTCCACCATGGCTGATCCCGGATCCCACTCAACCCCATCCACCTGCCTTCTCGCCATATCCTTTGATGCCCTGACCAATCAGGAAACTATCAACTTCCACCTTAAATATACCCACGGGCTTGGCCTCCACCGCTGTCTGTGGCAAAGCATTCCACAGATTTACTACTTTGGATAAAAAATAATCCTCATTACCTCTGTTCTAAAGGATTGCCCCTCAATTTTGAGGCTGTGCCCTTTAGTTTTGGATACCCCCACCATAGGAAACATCATCTCCACATCCACTCCATCTAGTCCTTTCAACATTGAGTAGGTTTCAATGAGATCCCCATGCATTCTTCTAAATTCCAGTGAGCACAGGCCCAAAGCTGCCAAACGCTCCTCATATGTTAACGCCTTCATCCCTGGAATCATCCTCATGAACCTCCTCTGGACTCTCTCCAAAGACAACACATCCTTTCTGAGATAAGGGGCCCATAACTGTTAACAATACTCCAATTGCAGCCTGACTGGTGCCTTACAAGGGCTCAGTATTATCTCCTTGCTTTTATATCCTATTCCCCTTGAAGTAAGGGTGGTGGCGCAGTGACATCAGTGCCGGACTCTGGAACAGAGGTTCCCGGGTTCGAATCCAGTCGAGCCATTCCCGAGTATGCTTTCCATCCGTGCCAGGTTGAATGTTGAGCTCGCAACTCGACCTCGTAAAATAAAGAAAAGAAAATTCTGCAAAATGTCTGTGTGAGGAGTGTCTTGTAAGGCACGAAAATACCCAACGCTGGCCTCTCAGGCCTGAGTCGACGTCATCATCATCATCATCACCATCATTGAAGTAAATGCCAACATTGCAGTTGCTTTCTTTACCACAGACAAATTAACCTTCTGGGAGTCTTGCATGAGAACTCTCAGGTTTGAACCTTCTCCCCATTTAGATAATAGTCTGCACTATTGTTTCCTTTACCAAAATGCATTATCACACATTTCCCAACACTATATTCCATCTGCCACTTTTTTGCCCATTCTTCCAATTTGTGCAATCACATTTCTTCCTCAGCACTACCTACCCCTCCATCTATCTTCATATCATCCACAAACTTTGCCACAAAGCCGTCAATTCCATTATCTAAATCATTGACAACCAATGTGAAAAGTAGCAGTCCCAATACTGACACCTGAGGAACAGCACTAGTCACAGCCAGCCAACCAGAAAAGGCCCATTTTATTCCCACCCTCTGCCTCTTGCCTATCGCCATTCTATCCATGCCAGTATCTTTCCTGTAATGCCATAGGATTTTATCTTGTTAAGCAGCCTCATGTGTGGCACCTTATCAAACGTCTTCTGAAATTCCAAGTAAATGAGATACACTGCCTCTTCTTTGTCTTGTTACCCTGCTTGTTACTTCCTCAAAGAACTATAACAGATATATCAGGCAAGATTTCCCTTTACACAAACCATGCTGACTTTATCATTAGTCGTCAAGTACCTTGAAACCTCATCCTTAATAACAGACTGACACTTTCCCAAGCACTGAGGTTAGGCTAACTGGCCTATAGTTTCCTTTCTTTTGCCTTTGTCCCTTGTTAAAGAGTGGAGTGATATCTGCATACACCTTGGCTACTACTTGGAGACTTATATATGATTTCCATAAATTTTTTTAACCTGTGCAATTTCTTAACCCCACCCACAAAGATTCAACGTTCTCTGACCCTATGTCACCTCTTTCTAAAAGTGTAATTCCACCTCTTACCAACAGAGCCACACCACCACCTATGCCTTCCTGCCTGTCCTTTTGATACAAAATATATACGTTGATGTTAAGCTTGCAACTATGACCTTCTTTCAGCCACAACTCAGTGATGCCCACAATGTCATACCGGCCAATGTCTAAATGCGCCATGAGTTCATCCACCTTATTCGGAATGCTACACACATTTAAATCTTGCACTTTCAGTCCTGCATTCTTTGCCCTTTTGAATTTTGCCTCTGTGGTACAACTTAACTCTTTGCTTTGGCTGCATTTGTACCCAATCATTGGCTTGTTCTTCCTTGTTACATCCATCATCTTCTTGTAAACCTGCTGGCTTATCCTCAGCTCAATCATACTGTTCCCATCCCCCTGCCATATCCGATTAAACCACTCCCAACAGCTCTAGTGAATGTGTCTGCAAGAATATTGGTCCCTGTCAGATTCAAGTGCAAGTCATCCCATTTATAAAGGTCCCACCTGCCCCAGAAGAGGTCCCAATTATCCAGAAATCTGAATCCCTGCCCCCTGCTCCAATTCTTCAGCCACACATTTATCTGCCACCTTATTCTACTCCCATCCTACCTGTCGCGTGGGCACAGGCAGCAATCCCCAGATTACTACCTTTGAGGTCCTGCTTCTAACTTCCTATGTCTGCATGCTTTTATACCTTTGCTGCCACAAGATTGTCTGATTATATATTTGCGTTAATGAGCAGGCGTACAAGCGTACCTAAAAAGTGTATTGTCCACTTTAGTGTATCAGTACTTGGAGCTTGACTCCTGGCTTTGATCTGCGGTGCCACATGATTCTTTGCCCTTTGAGCATGTGTTTGCATGGCTCCCGGGAAAGTCATGGATACAGGGTGAGTCTTCCAGCAAAACAAGAATAACCACCGTTTACATATGATTCCTTGGTTGCAACTATCATTGGGCAGTTCCGTACACTAGCGGCAGAGAAGCTTAAATTTAAAGTATTGGACACATCTTTTCACCCCCTAAAAGAGTACAGCGCATTGTCAGATCAATGAAAAGGCTCAGAGAATAGCACAATTGATGGAGAGGATGCGATGCATTTCTAACATTCACAGGCACAGTTGAAGAAGATCTTTTCGACCTTTTCTTCTCTCTATCCCAGATCACTGGGACTCTTTTGGGGCAGTTATTGTTGGGATGGCTAAGGTCAGTTAATTAAAGTGTGGGGTGGTGCAGTGTCAGATGAGGTCACTGGTACCTGTAAACAAGAATGTGTGGGTGTCAGTTTTCCTTGCGTTTGATAGGGTCAGGAAAAGGTTTGGAAGTACTGGACTGAGATAGAAACAAACCATGCATTCACATAGGGTAACACATCCTTTGTCATGGCAGAGTCACTAATGAATCAATGGTATTTGAAGCTCTCCAAACAATCTAATATCTGTCTGTCGTAACATGGACCAGATGCATTCTGTATTTACTTCTCCTGTATTCACACCATCTCTCTCCCTGGAAGCAAATAAAGGTGAAAAGCCCAGCACACACAATGAGCTAGATTATATTGTTTAATTACTTGCATTTTTTCTACGATCTGTAGATAGTTAGAATTATAGGCTCTTCAATCAACTGAAATTATCAAGATTTTTCAAAGGAATGCATCTGCCAAAGATGTAGCTGTGATTGACAGGAGCTCATGGTGCTTAAAATAACTATCAGAGACATCTATCCCACTTTTCTAATCTGCCCTTTGAACTGGACCAAGAGCTAACAACACAGAGCTGCCTCAGCAACAACTCCACCTAGAAGAGAAGATTTTAATAAACTGAGAACAGATGGCAACTTGTAATGAAATACTGATGGATTGAGATCTGCCCACAATAATGATAATTCAGAATTTCAAATTAAGATAATTGGTTAATTTTTTTAAATTAAAAATATTTGCATTTTTAAATGAGTATTATATTTTAAATTGTTTTACACATGGGCAAGATAACTGGAAAATTATTTTGACAAAAATGTTCATTTGACTGTAAGCCCCAGTCTAAGAAATCATTATACTAGCAGTGTAATATGGGAGTATCAGAATTGCTGATGATCAGTGATGTGATTAGATTGGAATTAAAAAAAAATAAAGCAAAACATCTTATATGATCTATTCTGTAATTCAAAGCTTTTGAAATTCTTTTTCAAATGTTTATCTGTTTCCCTTTTAAAAACTTCTACTCTTTTTGCAAAGATATTTCATGTTTTAACAAGACTCCGAACATAATAAAAAAAAACTTCTTATGGAGATGATCTTAAATTTCTCTTTTTGAATTAATGATTCACCAGGAATGGAACATTATTTTTCCTCGATTATATAATCAAAGCTCTTAATATTTTAAACACCTTGATCTGATTTCCTCTTAACTTTCTCATTTTGGGTGTTTCCTGGTTTATTTTGCCTTTCATTATTCTTGAGGAGAATCTTGGAATATTTGTTCTGTCCCCTCTCTGTGACCTTGATATCTTTCATAAGGTAGAGCATTCAAACCACTCTCAGGTTGGCTTAACCAGAGCAACTTCAAGTTCTGATATAAAGGGAAGAGTACATTTCTGCAGAATATTAAGGATTTCTAGTTAAAATGCATTTTAGTATGAAGACAGAATTTAATTTCTGAGTTAACGAATTTTTAGGCAAAGTGAAATTGCCTAAGACTTTATACCTGGAGAAGAAACAAGAAGTAGGCGCAGTAATTAAATACAAAAGAAAGCAAGGAAAGTGCTGTAAAACAGGTAAAAAAAAAATAGGCAGTTGCATAATATGACTAAAGAGTAACTGGGCACTAATTGTAGTTCATTATTAACATAGGGTCAGAAACTCGGGAGAATAGTAAAAATGACTTGGAATCCTGTGATCAAATCGCATGATAGGATAAAATTTCCACAAAGGAACAATGTTGCTGTCAATGAAACTAGATATTGCCTGTACACCAAAGACCTTATAGAACAGACATTGGAGATATCCAGCAGTGATAAAAGCAACTTGGATTTAACACACACTTCCATTACATTTCATAAACAGAGGAATTATCTAAATAGCTTGTGAAAAGCTGGTGCTTTTTTAAAGAATGTGCAAAAAAACAGAACCTTGAAGTTCAGGGGTCAACAATTTTGACCTCACCAGTGGAATGTAATCATGATTAAATACCTATAATTAAGGTTTGAATTTTTAATATTAAAATATTTACATATCTTGAAGACAGATAACAGTTTCAGTGATCATGCTTGATAAATCTGGTGACAGTTCTCAAGGAGTTAATGGATAGTAGAGATTAATTAGATATAAAAAAGCCATAGTTTACATTGCAGGGTAAACAGTAGAATTATCTACATGAGTTTGTGACAAAGATGCCAACAGAAAATCAGCTTCACAGTTATTTCTGGATTTCTCATCCTGTGAGCAGTCACAATATTTAAATATTTTCACATTATAGTCATTATTTTCCCAAGCTGTTGCAGAAAGACAAAATTTGAATCGGATTGATAAGATGAATGCCTTCAAAAATTAACTACTGGCAGCTGTAAGGATAACAGCAGGTGCTTGACAGTTCCATTCATTTCCACAATAATGGACACCGCACACGAGCAATGGCCCAATAGTTGTGCATTGGTTTCTACCGTTTTTCTTGCTAGTCAGAATGAGAACAGAGAGTAGTTGGTGCTGGAGAGAAGGGAAAACAAAAGTACGTCAGCATTAATTATCATTACAGCAACCTAAAGTTCACAAAAGACAGAACAAGGGCTTTGTAGATAGCAGAGCAATCCTTAAAATCTGCATTGTTTAATTTAGCTTTGAACATAAACGAAGCATGTATATTACTGATCTGAGGAATCTGTGTAACTTGGTTCATGTGTCCTACATACGGCTTGTTCTTGATAATTTTCTCTGTGATTTTGACATTTCAATTTGGATTAAAAACAATATATTATAGGCAATACTTTGGATACACTAGATGAGAATTAGAAATCTAATATCTAACTAATTCTTCTAACAGCTATGAATTTTATCATAGGCCACTCTTTAATTTAATTAACCAATTATACTTTAATAATGAACCCTCTTGGATGTTTTCTGCAGTTGAACCAGAGCTTACTTTCCTCAACTTAAAAAAATTACAACCTCATTGTGATCAAATATTAAAGTATTTTTGATAAATTTGCAACATATGTTGTGATTCATTTTCCCCAAGCCTATCTGTTTGCAGCTACATCCATAATGGAAGAATACAATTAAATTTCCATTAAGAGGAGCTGCTTATAATTGAAAGCTGGTGTAACTACAACACCATATTTCCCCAAGCAGATAAACATGTCCATCTCAATTATAAAGTGTTCTAATTATAATACGTTGTCTTGCTGATTAAAATCACACAAAACTCTTTAATAGGCTGTCAATACAGCCATGGATTACTCGTGTGCTATTGTGACTAAAACAATAGTCTCTATGGTTCTCAATAACAACGGATTGATAGAACTAATTGAAAAAAGCTATATTGGCTGAACAATGAGATCATCTGACAGATTGTTCCTCTATAATTTTTTTTGCTGTTTAGTTGTGTTGATTAGCCCACGAGAAGTAATTTATTTTGAGGAGCAATTTTGATAAGCGAGCCAAATAAACACAACATGGTTAATGCAGACTTGCTTCTTATCTGAAGCAATGGTAAAAATGGGCCACAGAGTTTATTCCTTTTGAGAAACATCAATTCTATAAAGTAAATTAAAGATTTATAATTGTAATTTGTATGAATGCACCATTGCTGACAGTGAATTGTCCAGAAAATACTGGGAATTACAAAGCGATAATGGGAGCTGCAAGAACATATACATATACATAAACTCAAAATCACCTCCACGTGTGCACACGTGTACTGTATGTTGTACTTGTGCACAAAGAATATTGTCTTCTCTTTAGTAAGAAGAATAATTCATATATTTATATTATCTTTAAAATTATTTTGTTCACAGGTTCTCTGAGTCTGCCAGCTTTCGAAAAGATATTGTGTCATTGATGTTTCTGTGTCTTGGCTTGAGGAAGGTGTAATTTTTTGACTCACTTCAGGAGAGTCTTCCTCAGTCTTCAGCGGATCCACAGCTGGAATGCTCTAATAATCATACTGCACTTCGACTTTCTCTTGTATGCACCTTGATGGAATTACGTGATTCATTTCCAAATATATTTCCTATTTTCACACAATTTCACTTTGGAGCACTTCCGCAGCATCCCGGTTCTGAGCGTCACACTTTTTAACAGGTGAAATCTATCATGGTGTTTGGAATGTGCCTCTCCAACATTTGATGCATAATTTCATTTCTGTCTAAATTCCCTCTCTTCCACCCTTTCCCTCAAGATCCTGCTGCACTAACTGTCCGACGGATTAGCTAATGAGAAGAATTACAACCTGTTGTGGAATGTAAAATTATTCTGTAGTTAGCAAGAGAATTGTAGCCAGTGTATCAGTGTTGAACATGTATTCACTTTGTTTCTTCAGTGCAGCCTTCACAAATTCTCACTGATCTCCCAATCACAACTGAATGATATGGTGAAATAACAGTTTATTTAATATCATTTTGATTCATACAGCGCTCAAAACTGAGAACTATCATTTGAGACTAAATCCTCTAGTAAGCCATTACACGAGCAGATAGATTTTTGTTCATCACTGGGATGCTCTGTGAAAACGCAGAGTATGACACGTTCCACCTCAATACATTTCAGGTGAAATGTACCTCAGGGATGTGTACTTAGCCCACTACTCTTCTCTCTCTGTACCAATGATTTATTGGTTGGGCGTAGCTCATATATCGTCTATAAATTTGCTGATGATACAACCATTGTTGGTAGAATCTCAGATGGAGACAAGAGGACGTACAGGAGCAAGATATACCAACTAGTGGAGTGGTGTCACAACAACAACCTTGCACTCAATGTCAGTAAGACAAAAGAGCTGGCTGTGGACTTCAGGAAGGGCAAAACGAAGGAACACATACCAATCCTCATAGAGGGATCAGAAGTGGAGAGAGTGAGCAGATTTAAGTTCCTGGGTGTCAAGATCTCTGAGCACCTAACCTGGTCCCAACATATCGATGCAGCTATAAAGAAGGCAAGACAGCAAATATACTTCATTAGGAGTGTCAAGAGATTTGGTATGTCAACAATCACACTCAAAACCTTCTACAGATGTATTGTGTACCATGGAGAGCATTCTGACAGGCTGCATCACTGTCTGGTATGGGGGGGTGTCTACTGCACAGGACTGATTAAAGCTGCAGAGAGTCGTAAATCTAGTCAGCTCCAACTTGGGTACTAGCCTACAAAGTACCCAGGACATCTTCAAGGAGTGGTGTCTCAGAAAGGCAGCATCCATTATTAAGGATCCCCAGCACCCAGGACATGCCCTTTTCTCACTGTTACCATCAGGCAGGAGGTACAGAAGCCTGAAGGCTCACACTCAACAATTCAGGGACAGCTTCTTCCCCTCTGCCATCTGATTCCCAAAGGGACAATGAACCTGTAAATACTACCTCATTTTTAAATATATATTATCTCTGTTTTTTGCACAATTGTTAATCTGTTCAATATACGTATACTGTAATTGATTGATTGATTGATTGATTGATTGATTGATTATTAATTTTTCTTCTTCTTCTGAGCCTGGGACAATGAGTGACCCACACTGACACACTGAGACAGGGATAGACAGAGACCCACAGTGAGACAGGGAGAGTGAGTGACCCTCACTGAGACAGGGACGGTGAGTGACCCTCACTGAGACAGGCAGAGTGAGTGACCCTCACTGAGACAGGGACAGTCAGTGACCCTCACTGAGACAGGGACGGTGAGTGACCCTCACTGAGACAGGGACAGTCAGTGACCCTCACTGAGACAGGGACGGTGAGTGACCCACACTGAGACAGGGAGAGTGAGTGACCCTCACTGAGACAGGGACGGTGAGTGACCCTCACTGAGACAGGGAGAGTGAGTGACCCACACTGAGACAGGGACAGTGAGTGACCCTCACTGAGACAGGGAGAGTGAGTGACCCTCACTGAGACAGGGACAGTCAGTGACCCTCACTGAGACAGGGACAGACAGTGACCCTCACTGAGACAGGGAGAGTGAGTGACCCACACTGAGACAGGGACAGTGAGTGACCCTCACTGAGACAGGGAGAGTGAGTGACCCACACTGAGACAGGGACAGTCAGTGACCCTCCCTGAGACAGGGCCGGTGAGTGACCCTCACTGAGACAGGGACAGTCAGTGACCCTCACTGAGACAGGGAGGGTGAGTGACCCACACTGAGACAGGGACGGTGAGTGACCCTCACTGAGACAGGGAGAGTCAGTGACCCTCACTGAGACAGGGAGGGTGAGTGACCCGCACTGAGACAGGGACGGTGAGTGACCCGCACTGAGACAGGGACGGTGAGTGACCCACACTGAGACAGGGAGGGTGAGTGACCCTCGCTGAGACAGGGACGGTCAGTGACCCTCGCTGAGACAGGGACGGTCAGTGACCCTCACTGAGACAGGGAGAGTCAGTGACCCTCACTGAGACAGGGAGGGTGAGTGACCCACACTGAGACAGGGACGGTGAGTGACCCTCACTGAGACAGGGAGAGTCAGTGGCCCTCACTGAGACAGGGAGGGTGAGTGACCCACACTGAGACAGGGACGGTGAGTGACCCTCACTGAGACAGGGAGGGT
Organism: Hemitrygon akajei; assembly: GCF_048418815.1. Taxonomy (NCBI): domain Eukaryota; kingdom Metazoa; phylum Chordata; class Chondrichthyes; order Myliobatiformes; family Dasyatidae; genus Hemitrygon; species Hemitrygon akajei. The sequence continues at coordinate 43,188,427 of NC_133134.1, read as the reverse complement.
GAGTGACCCACACTGAGACAGGGAGGGTGAGTGACCCTCGCTGAGACAGGGACGGTGAGTGACCCTCGCTGAGACAGGGACGGTCAGTGACCCTCACTGAGACAGGGAGAGTGAGTGACCCTCACTGAGACAGGGACGGTGAGAGACCCACACTGAGACAGGGAGAGTGAGTGACCCTCACTGAGACAGGGACGGTGAGAGACCCACACTGAGACAGGGACAGTGAGTGACCCTCACTGAGACAGGGAGAGTGAGTGACCCACACTGAGACAGGGACGGTCAGTGACCCTCACTGAGACAGGGACGGTGAGTGACCCTCACTGAGACAGGGAGAGTGAGTGACCCTCACTGAGACAGGGACGGTGAGTGACCCTCACTGAGACAGGGAGAGTGAGTGACCCTCACTGAGACAGGGACGGTGAGTGACCCTCACTGAGACAGGGAGAGTGAGAGACCCTCACTGAGACAGGGAGAGTGAGTGACCCACACTGAGACAGGGACGGTGAGTGACCCTCACTGAGACAGGGACAGACAGTGACCCTCACTGAGACAGGGAGAGTGAGTGACCCTCACTGAGACAGGGACAGTGAGTGACCCACACTGAGACAGGGATGGTGAGTGACCCTCACTGAGACAGGGAGAGTGAGTGACCCACACTGAGACAGGGACGGTGAGTGACCCTCACTGAGACAGGGAGAGTGAGTGACCCACACTGAGACAGGGATGGTCAGTGACCCTCACTGAGACAGGGACGGTGAGTGACCCACACTGAGACAGGGACGGTGAGTGACCCTCACTGAGACAGGGACGGTCAGTGACCCACACTGAGACAGGGACGGTGAGTGACCCTCACTGAGACAGGGACGGTCAGTGACCCACACTGAGACAGGGACGGTCAGTGACCCTCACTGAGACAGGGACGGTGAGTGACCCACACTGAGACAGGGACAGACAGTGACCCACACTGAGACAGGGAGAGTGAGTGACCCTCACTGAGACAGGGACGGTGAGTGACCCTCACTGAGACAGGGACAGACAGTGACCCACACTGAGACAGGGAGAGTGAGTGACCCTCACTGAGACAGGGACAGACAGTGACCCTCACTGAGACAGGGACAGTGAGTGACCCACACTGAGACAGGGACGGTGAGTGACCCTCACTGAGACAGGGAGAGTGAGTGACCCACACTGAGACAGGGAGAGTGAGTGACCCTCACTGAGACAGGGACAGTCAGTGACCCTCACTGAGACAGGGACGGTGAGTGACCCACACTGAGACAGGGACGGTGAGTGACCCTCACTGAGACAGGGAGAGTGAGTGACCCACACTGAGACAGGGACAGTGAGTGACCCTCACTGAGACAGGGAGAGTGAGTGACCCACGCTGAGACAGGGAGAGTGAGTGACCCACACTGAGACATTGACAGACAGTGACCCTCACTGAGACGGTGACAGTGAGTGAATCACCCTGAGCCCAGGACAGTAACTGACCCACACCAAGTGGTACTTGATCCAATGCAATTAATTGGTTAATTGTCCTAATTGCCAGCACAGTATTTGGGTCTAGTAGTCCAAACCTCTTTTTGCTCTAATTTAACAAACTTCCTGCACCTACATTAGTAGTGCTTTGAAGATAGTTTGAGTTTTAGAATCAATTGTCCTTGTGGCTGTCTTGGTGGAGAGATGAGCTTTGTGGCCTCTCATACCAGTGCAGATGATCCTGGGACATCTTTCTGTTCTCTCCCAATAACTTGTCTGTATGATTTTGAAGAATTCCTATTAAGGATCTCTTTCTCATCTACCTTACATTTTCCAAACCCACGTTTTCCCTTAAGTAGAGACGTAGGAGGCTGCAGATTCTGAAAGCTCGAGCAAAGTAAAAACAGGTTGCTGGACAAATTAGTTCAACCATTTAGAATTGATTGGTTCTACCCGCCAATCATTGTGACTAAGTTAACATTTCACCTGGCCTATGTTCTTCATTACTTTGACCAAGTATGTTTTCAATGTTTACTGTAAGTGGTTCTAGGCAGCAGTCGCTTACATATTCACTCTTGCTCATGACCAGTCTGCTACTGTGTCAGTGCTGTTTGAAATGCACTCACTCTTTAACCATTTTTATCTAAGTCCGCCCTCTACCACTGATGCTGGTGATATAAACTATACATTAACCCCATTTCTATTGATATCACTGACTCAGTACTGTGTGGACTTCCTCTGTATGGTTTCTAAATGTGGTAATTTTCTTCCTGTGGAGACATCTATTATTGGAATTGCTTTGATTGATTACTTTAGCTTTAGCCCTGCATGCTGACAATATGTGCCTTTTTTTCTGGTCATTAAAACATTTTGTCTTTTTGAATTGACGTGGATGTGATTGATGGTTTCCATTTCATCTATAATCACACGCTTCAGATTCTGCTCTGGAACTCTGGCCTCAGCAGCTGAAAGCTGCTGTGATTTTGTAGCACACTCACTATGCTGGAGGAACTCATCAGGCCAGGCAGCAACTCTGCAAATGAAGAAAGTCGACCATTTGGGCAGAGACCGTTCTTCAGGACTTTGGTATCTATCATTGGATGAAATTCTTTCACATTCCTCAATCCTGCTTCTATAAATGTTGTTTTTGAACAGAATATCCCCGGTGAGTTTCTGCATGTTTAAAAATTTTGAATTTACTCACTGATAAAACCACAAACAAACTTGCCAATTCATGCACAGTGCAAACAAAAACACACTAAAATTGTGGTGCTGGGTCAGTTCTTTCAATGTGAGCCAATGACTTCTGACTTTTCATTCTTAGCTCCAAATTTGCAGCTCTATGCAGTTCCTGATGCTTTGGCATGGAATGGTCCTGTGACTTTTGTATTACTACTCTACATAATCAAATGGTTCTGTCATGGTCCCGACCGTTAATTCCCCATATTCTCCTAATTCCCTTTGCACACCTGATTCTCATCGAAACCTGCAGCATAAATATCCCGGCGTTGCATCCACTCATCGCCAGATCGTTGTTTTAGCCAGTGTGGTAATTCACATTCCCCGCCGCTTAGGATTGTGTTTTCTAAGTTCTACTTCAGTACTGAGGTTTACCTGTGTAACTCTGTCTCTCCGTGTCAAGATAAGTGTTGTATGCTGTTTGCCTTTCCGTTTGCCGTTCAACTCCAGCAACGCTCCGTGTCGAGCTCCAGCCACACCCACGCCCTCGTCTGCATCCTGACTCTATCTCCGAGCCAGTTTCCTGCGTTTGGGTTTGTCCCGTTCCTTGCAACAGAACGATCTGGCCACCATGGACCCAGCGGACACAAATGCCCTTCACCAAGCCCTCGCCAGCTGGGGTACTCTACTGGGACAGCACGACCAACTCCTTCGGGAGGTCACGGAGAACCTCCGTTCCCTGTCTGCTCACGTCACGCAGATCAGTGACCAGGTGGACCGTGCCTCCATTCATTTCACTCAACCCACTCCTGGAACCCAGCCTCGCCAGCCCAGACAGCCTGTAACGGCAACCCCCCCCACGTGTCACCAACACCCCCGTCCAGAGAGCCTCACGTACCCAAGCTGAGGCACTACGTGGGAGATTTGGGGAAATGCCAAGCCTTTCTCCTTCAGTGCTCCCTGTTTGAACAGCAGTCATCGACTCACTCCAACTGGTAAGTCAAAGGTTGGGGTTGCTGCGGGGAAGTGCCTTAGCAAGGGCCGCAGCTGTTTGAGACAACCAACCGGATATCTGCTCTTCTTTCGCCACTTTTATTGTGGAGATGACAAAGATCTTTGACCACCTCGCCCGTGGTAAAGACGCCGCCAAGCGTCTACTCACTCTCAGTCAGGGCTCACGCAGTGTTTCCGAATATTCCGTGGAGTTCCGGATGTAGCGGCTGACTCGGTGTGAAACCATGAGTCAACTCCAGGGGATTTTTTCGGAATGGACTCAGCGACCTGGTGAAGGATGAGTTGGCGGCAAGAGGTGACTCTGACAGCCTGGTTTCCCTGATCTCCCTGGCCACCAGGTTGGACAATCACCTCCAAGAACGCCATAGAGAGAGAACTGGTTGTCCACCACCTTTGGCCACTTCTCAGCGCTCTTTACTGTCCCTCGCCAAAACAAGCCTCTCTCCTCCTTCTGCACCCCGAGTAGCTCCCAGCCTGGCCATTTCCACCGCCCCGGGAGAGGAACCCATGCAGCTGGGATGGAAACGCCTCTCTCCCGCTGAACGACTCCGAAGGATGAGAGCGGGAGAGTGTCAGTCCAGTCACTTCCTCGCCACCTGCCCCCTTTGGCCGAAAGGGGGGGCTCACTAGTAGCAGGGGGGGTTCTGGTGAGCCAGACAACATTCCCTTCCATACCCCGACCCTGGATGCAGCTTCAAGCCACTCTGTGTTACAACCAACAGTCCTTGCTTCTGTTAGCACTAGTGGACCCCGGTGCAGAGGGAAACTTCTTGGATGAAAACTTAGCCTTCCAAGCTGGAATTCCTCGTGAGCCATTGTGTACCCACTGGACACCCGGGCACTGGACGGTAGACTCCTAGCCCAAGTCACGCACTGCACGGAACCCCTGCTTCTCCTTCTCTCCAGAAACCATTGGGAACAGGTACAATTCAAGTTAATTTCCTCTCCTCAAGCCCCTATAGTTCTCGGCCACCCCTGGTTAAGCCGTCATAACCCCCACGTCGACTGGCCCACTGGGTGGATAGTCAGCTGGAGCTCGTTCTGCCATTCCTCTTGCCTGCAATCAGCCCTTCCCCCAGTGGAGATCACCGCGACCTCGTCTGTCTCTGAGCCCCCTGCCTTGTCCATGGTTCCCATAGAGTATCATGATCTGGGAGAAGTGTTTAGCAAGCAACAGGCCCTTTCTCTGCCTCCACATCGCCTTTATGATTGCGCAATTGACCTTCTCCCCAGAGCCCCTCTACCCACCAGTCGGCTTTAGAAACTGTCCCGACCAGACAGGGAAGCTATGGAGACGTACGTAAATGTCTTCCTCGCATTATCCGACCCTCTTCTTCCCCTGTAGGTGCTGGTTTCTTCTTTGTGGGGAAGAGAGACGGCTCACTGCGCCCGTGCAATGACTACTGTGGCCTGAACAGCATCACCATAAAGAATAAGTATCCCTGCCCCTTATCAACTCAGCATTCGAGCCCCTTCACAGAGCCACAGTTTCTCTACATTGGACCTGTGGAACACCTATCACCTGGTCAGGATAAGGGAGGGAGATGAATGGAAGACAGCTTTTAACACCCCCCTCGGTCATTTTGAATACCTGGTGATGCCTTTCGGCCTAACCAATGCTCCCGCGGTGTTCCACGCTCTAGTCAATGACATCCTTAGAGACTTTATTAACCGATTTGTTTTCATTTATTTGGACGACATCCTAATCTTCTCCCGTAATCTCCAGGAGCACACTCACTATATCCACCAGGTTCCTCAGAGGCTTTTGGAGAACAAGCTAATTGTTAAGGCAGAGAAGTGTGAGTTCCTTGCCTGTTCCGTCAGTTTCCTGGGGTGCATCATCGAGAGCGGGCAGGTGAGGGCGGATCCCGAAAAGATCCGGGCGGTGATGGAGTGGCCCAAACCCACGACGCTTAAACAACTCCAGTGATTCTGGGATTCGCCAATCTCTACCGTCACTTCATCAGGGACTACAGCCGAGTGGCAGCAGCCCTTACTCAGCTCACCTCTCCTGCAACCCCCTTCCACTGGACCCCCGAAGCGGACACAGCCTTCTCAGAGCTGAAGAGGCATTTCACCTCCGCTCCCATCCTGGTCCAACCTGACCCTTCTCGCCAGTTCATTGTGGAAGTAGTCACCTCAGACTCTGGGCTGGGGCGGTCCTCTCCCAACGCTCCATCCCTGGGCCTTCTCCTCTTGCCGTCTATCTCCCGCTGAACGGAACTACGACATAGGGATCCGGGAGTTACTGGCGGTCAAACTTGCATTGGAGGAGTGGAGGCAGTGGCTGGAGGGAGCAGAACACCCATTCGTCGTCTGGACAAACCATAAGAACCTGACATACATTCGGACAGCCTTAAATCCCGCCAAGCTCATTGGGCTCTGCTTTTTAGCAGTTTCAATTTCACCCTCACCTACCGTCCTGGTTCTAAGAACGTGAAGCAAAATGCTCCCTCACGTCAATACGTTTCCGAAGAGGCCCCTTCCAACCCTGATACCAACCTTCCACCATCCTGTGTCGTGGCTGCCCTCACCTGGGAGATCGAGTCCGTAATTAAAGAGGTCCAATGGACTCAACCTGACCCAGGTGGTGGACCCCCCAATCGCCTCTTCGTGCCTGACTCTGTTCAGTCTCAGGTTCTCCAGTGGGGGCATACTTCCCGGTTCGCCTGCCATCCTGGAATCGATCGAACTCTCTCCCTTCTGAAGTGACTTTTCTGGTGGCCCACCATGGATGCTGGCACTCGCACCTTCCTCTCTGCCTGTACTGTTTGTGCCCGCGGAAAAGCCTCCCATCGGCCACCTGCTGGGTTGCTTCGTCCCCTACCTGTCCCTGGCCACCCTTGGTCACCCAATGCTCTGGATTTCGTCACTGGACTACCCCCTTCACATGCTAACACAGCTGTTCTCACTGTGGTGGACCATTTCTCCAAAGCCGTGCACTTCATAGCCCTTCCCAAGCTCCCTACAGCCCGTGAAACAGCCGACCTCCTTGTCCATCACGTCTTCCGCCTTCATGGAATTCCCTCTGACATTGTTTCGGACCGGGGCCCCCAATTCATCTCCCAAATCTGGAAATCCTTCTGTCAAGCCCTAGGAACTTCAGTAAGTCTGTCTTCTGGGTTCTATCCACAGACTAACGGTCAGACGGAGCGAGCAAATCAGGATTTGGAAGCAGCACTGCGCTGCATTTTCGCCAGCAACCCATCATCCTGGAGCACCCATCTCACTCGGGTGGAGTATGCCCACAACTCCCCGGTCAGTGCCGCCACTGGTATGTCTCCTTTTGAATGCTCCCTAGGCTATCGACCCACTCTGTTTCCTGCCCACGAAGACGACATCGCTGTGCCTTCAGTTCAGGCCCATCTCCGCCGGTGCCGCAGGTTCTGGAGGGACGCACGCTCGGCCCTGCTCCGCTCCGCTGACCACAACCGGAGTATCGTTGATCGCTACCGGATTCCAGCACCCAACTATCAGCCTGGTCAGAAGGTTTGGCTCTCTGCAAGAGACATCCCCTCAGAACTGAATCCAAGAAACTCACCCCTCGTTACATTGGACCATTCGAAATTGAGACCATCATCAACCCCTCAGCGGTCAAACTCAAACTACCCAGCTCCATGCGCATTCATCCCACGTTCCACGACTCCCAACTAAAACCTGTGTCTGTCAGCCCTTTGTGCCCTCCTGCTGAACCCCCTCCACCCGCCCGGGGCATCGACGATTGCCCAGCTTATACCGTCTGGCGAATACTGGATGTGCGCTGCCGAAGCAGGGGTCTCCAGTACCTCTCGATTGGGAGGGATACGGTCCTGAGGAGTGCACCTGGATCCCCTGTCCCTTCATCTTGGACACTTCCCTTATCCGAGATTTCCATCACGACAATACGGGCAAGCCTGGTGATTCGCCTGGAGACTCCCGTTGAGGGTGGGTACCGTCCATTAATTCCCCATATTCTCCTAATTCCCTTTGATTGTGGCACATCTGATTCTCATCAAAACCTGCAGCATAAATTCCCCGGCATTGCATCCACTCATTGCCAGGTCGTTGTTTCAGTCAGTGTGGTAATTCACGTTCCCGGCCTCCTAGGATTGTATATTCTAAGTTTTACTTCCATACCGAGGTTTACCTGTGTAACTCTGACTCTCCGTGTCAAGATTAGTGTTGCCTGCCGCCTGCCTTTCCGTTTGTCGTTCAACTCCAGCAACGCTCCGTGTCGAGCTCCAGCCACGCCCACGCCCTCGTCTGCATCCTGACTCTATCTCCCTGCCAGTGTCCTGCGTTTGGGTTCGCCCCGCTCCTTGCAACAGGCTCGAATGGTTCAATTTAATATCAGAGAATGTATGCAGTATACAACCTGAAATTCTTACTCTTCACAGATATCCATGAACCAAAAAACCACAAAGAATGAATGATAGAAACATCAGAACCCCAATGCCCCCCTCCCATGCACAAACAGCAACTGTATCGACCCTCTCCCCACTTGCAACAACAAAAGCACTGAAACCCCTCACCCCCACCATGCAAGCAATAGCAAAAACCCCCCAAAGAGACCTTGATCTAGATTCTATCAAAATTACAGTCCATAAACCAGAACTTTGGTATCTCAGCAACACGCATAAAATGCTGGAGGAACTTAGCAAGTCAGGCAGCATCTATGGAAAAGCGTAAAGTCAACGTTTCAGGCCAAGACCCTTTATTCAGTATCACAGGGAGGCTCTTTCTCACCAGTGGGGGAGAGAGAAATCACCCCTGCAACAAGCAGGGTGGAGAGCAGCAACTCACTGTTCCGATGTTACAATCTTCCACATCACTTCTCCATGTCTCCCAGCTCGAGGAGCAATAGTCTCTCGTTCACCATCGAGAGAGAGAGAGAGAGAGAGAAAGAGAGCGAGGGAGAGATATCACTCGAGTACAGGAGCCTTATTCTGACAGCAGAGCACACCTCCTGCTGTCCCAATGTTTCGGTCTCTCACGATGCTTCAGTTGATGAAACAGGCGAGGAACTGGGTCTTCTAAGGGGCCGTTCCCCAAAAACGCACATCCTCCCAGCCGATCCCACTGATAGCAAAGCACTAGGCTGCATATTCGGTCTGAAGACCCACCACTTGCGAAGATCTGTATTTTGAGATATAGATCACGGACTCCGACAGAACCCCAGCCAACTTGTAAAGACAAGAAAGAGAAGAAAAATGAGCCGTTTGTGGACGAACTGGAAGAAGTCACGTGGGCCTACTAGAAGAAGTTGCCAGCTTTCCTAGCTTCTCCTCCAGACACATTAATAAAACACATTTTGCTTTCAGTGGCATTAAATTATTTTCTCTTGTTCAAAATTCTGTTTAAGTTAGGCGAATAATTGATTCCCCTTCCATATCACATTGTTATCTGTACTTACACTGTCGCCATCACTGTCTATTTCCAGTATATCATTTGCTTTAAAATATAATTCTAATTACTTTACATATGAATTGAAGGGCTTACAGATCTGATTGTGTTAATTGAGGTTTCCAATGTAGTCAATATCTAAGTAGCCATTTAATTTTTTTCTCCTGAAGCAGTTCAGGCCAGGTCTGATGACACAGGACATAGAGTGTGATCGAGGACCACAATTCATGTACCGTTTTTGGAAGACTTTCTGTTCTCTTTTGGGAGCCACAACCAGCCTCTCATCAGGTTTCCACCTCCCAGTCTAAAAGCCAGACTGAGAGAGTGAATCAGGAGTTACAAACTACTCTGCACATCCTTGCCTCCTCTAACCCCACAACTGGACCTCCAACTGGCTAGGGTAGAGATTGCCCACAATAACTGCCAGTCGTCGACCACTGGCACGTGCCCCTTTGACTGCCAAAAGGGATTCCAGCCACCATTCTTCCCTGACCAAGAGAATGACATAGGAGTCTTTGCTGCTGAACTGTTCATCCAGTGCTATAAGCACACGAGGAGACAGCCAGGACTTCTCTGCTGTACACCCAGAAACAATATAGCCAGCAGGCTGATCAGCCCTGCTGACAGGCGAGGCCTCACAAGCCAGGGGGAGAAGGTCTGGTTGGTGAAACAGACGTCTTCCATTGAGAGTAGAGAGCTACAAGATGACCCTATGTTACATGGGAACACCCGTAGTGGACAATGCTATCAACAGAGCTTCCCATAGGCTGCACCTACCATCATCGTGAAGATTCACCCCGTGTGCCATGTTTCCCAGCTCAAGCTGCTGACTTCCCTTCTACCTGCTCCAGTTGCCTGCCCTCACCTCCTCCCACTTGGTGGATGGGTCCCTGGTGCATTCTGTGCAGTGCATCCCAGCATCTCTCCACGTTCAGGGCAATGTCCAGAATCTCAGTGAGGGGTAAGGCCCAGAGGAACATTCTTGGGTTCCGGCTTAGCACATCCTTAGCAAGTCTCTCATCCGGAACTTCCAGTGGGCACAGGCCGCTGGTGTCTCAGGAGCTGCAGCCAATTAGATTTTCTTTGTAATTTTATTTAATTCTCTACTTTTTGCTTTAGTCTTGTCAATTCTTGATAGACACACAGCAACAATGCTTCCTGCTTACCTTAGTCCATGTCCCGGGAAAGGAGCCTAGTGATTTAGATAGCCGTGGTATTAATTTAGTTTTATGTTAATGCTTTCGAACCGCAGTGACAATGTTAGTTTTAAAAGGCAACACGAGTGAATCTGCAGATGCTGGAAATAAATAAAAACACAAAATGCTAGCAGAACTCAGCAGGCCAGACAGCATCTATGGGAGGAGTAGTTTCGGCCCGAAACGTCGTCACTACCTCCTCCCATAGATGCTGTCTGGCCTGCTGAGTTCTGCCAGCATTTTGTGTTTTTATGTTAGTTTTTAGTTAGTTTGAGAGTTTTACTTAGTGGCCCTGTTGACCAAGCATTTATTGTTTTCCTTTTGTTCTGTACAGCTCTTAGTAAAACTCAGTGAACTGGTCATTCTGGGTCTGTGTCTCTCCCTCTGCACTTGAGTCATCACTGAACTCTGTGTCAAACACATTTGCCAACCATTTTGTCCGCCTTCTTGGCCCTTTGCTGGTAATCCAACTGGACATCAGCAGGTGATGCATTACAAGTTTAGAGCCCCAAAAGTAGGTGGCGGCTTTAATTACTAGTTTGTACACCATGATTTTAAGTGAAGTGAAAACACAGTAAATATGTCGAGACTCCATACTTATTTCATCTATTACCTCATTTTAATGAGCCTTAAGTAACTTTCAACGTCCCAGTGCAAGATGAAAGTTTAGGTTTTTTAAAAAAGGCATATTTAATTACAGATGGTCATAGCAAAGTTACACTCTCTTTTATGTCAGATAGCAGAAACCCAGAGAGCTGCTTAATGTCACCAATTTATCCATAGCCACAGGCAGTGCAGATAGAGTAGTTAGACAATGAATTGTGTCTCACATCCACTGACCAGAGCTATCAGTTTTCATGAAATGAAAAACTTAGAAGTAAATGCAATGGCATCATGTTGAAGAACATTAATTTTTACATGGTTTTCTGATTATCTGATGTGGCTCTTAACCCAAGATGATTTCCTGAATCGTAATCCTTTTTAGTTCTGTTGCACTTGTACCTGCAAGTGCTTGTAAGACCAACTAAAATCTCAAGGCAGCAAAATATTTTTATTTGAAGATACAGAACTCATAAGGTATGTAGCCTGCTTCCCCATTGTATTTGATCCTTATTTCATGCAAAGGTTTCAATTAATTAATTAACTAGCATTCAAAATTTGATGTGTTGCTCTCACATCTTCAAAAGTACTTATTTTTTTTAAATTAGGCCCATTCAAATTGTAAGAAGACTACTGGAAGGCCGCAGTGGGAACTATTAGAAGATCAAAATAAAACTTACAGGTTTTTGGAGTTGCTCTTGAGTCTTCTAAGCTATGACTGCAGGGATTTCTGTCTGGAAGTGTGTTGTTCCCCATATTAATGAAAAAAGCTAATAAGCATTCTCCATTTATGCCTAAAAAGGGCATAAATTTCTCTGGTTATATACTGTACATATCAGCTGAAGACCTCCACTATAAAACTACAATTGGTTAACTTTGGGAAGAGTTTCAGTTATGAAATTGTTGCTGCTTTGTGTTAGCTGATCAGCGTCTCCCTCCATCTCAGTGGATGCGTTGTGCAAAGTCTACACTCCATCCCTGCTCAGCACTTTTCACAGCCACTCCTCTCCCTTTTAGGAAGTGTCTGCTGATGCCCTCAGAGAAGCCACAATTCTTGACCGTCTTTAAGAAAGAAGACAAGCCTCAAGGAACATAAGAAAAACTGCACATACTATAAATCTGAAACAAAAACAGGAAATGACTGAAATACTCAGTAAATCGGAGAGCACCCATGGAAAGAAAAGTGAAGTTAACAGAACTTTCTCCTTGACCTGACAGACAAATCTAGATGTGGCATTTACAGATGGGTCACCTTGCTGTCTGTCACATGGAAAGCCATCGCAAAGATCCTTCTCGGTGGCTGAAGAGTTATTCCTCAACTTGCAGTCTGGATACGGTCCATCAAGAAGCATAGGAAACATGACCTTCTTTGTGCTGGGAACAGCGTCAACCATTATATGTATGTAGACTTCTCTGACCACACAAGAGCCTTTTACTCTGCCAGCTGAGAGAGTTGTTCTTAAATTTGGCTGCACCTAAAGCTCATCTTTATTCTACATGATGGAATACAAACCGAGTCTAAACAGTGAGCCCATCAAGATCAAAATTATAACCAAAGTCAAAACTGTAGTGCAGATTAGGATGAAGAAAGGTTGCATCATTGCCCCAAACTTTTTCCAAATTTTCCCCAACTTTGGCCACCCAGCCACCCTAGTGCCACAGAACAAGAGGGGAAATGAACTGTTCTGAACACTGAGGGCTTGGCAAGTCTGAGGTTGATTTGCCCTAAGATAACTGTACTCAGCCCCAGATATACTTAGTAACAATTCTTGAGACCATTTGAGTTCTTCCAAGTCAAACATCAGCCTGATCCATAATTAAATTTTTATTTTGTCACTGTCAATAGGTCAAACACTGGAAATTATAAAAACACTTAAATGGCTATTTTCACCATGGATGCTGCAGTGATTCAAGGAGGCAGCTCATCATCACCATCTCTAGAATAATTCGACAGAAATAAATGCAAGGGACAGTGATGTCCCATAAATGGAATTTAACCTAAAGCTCCAACATTGGGACTGTTTCTCTTTATGACCTGAATTTGGTGTAGTAAGTACAACTTAAATACTTATCATGACAAACCCTTGGAAATACAGCAACCAGCTGGCTCTGCTGGATTATGTATTGCATTGAACTGCTGCTGCTAAGTTAACAAATTTCACGTCACATGCCAGTGATAATAAACCTGATTCTGATTCTGAGAACAATAATGGACATCAGAACTCATAGACTCATGAAATGGGCAGACACATGATAGGTGAAATTTATTGCAAATAAATGAAAAGTGATCAGATTGAAAAAGGAGAGGCAATATATATAAATTAAATGATACAATTTTAACAACAGGGGTAGTGGCGAGGATAAATAAACAGTCCTAAGGATTCACACAATCATGTCCTTGAAGAAAGCAGAAGTTCATAGAAAAATAAGAGATGCTTTACTTTACATTGTCAGTAATGTGTAGCAGAATTTCATTTGTCTCTAATATATATTCTCAAATATATGTCATTATAAAGACAGTTGTCAATTTAACATATTGTGGACCATTGATTTACAAGAATATCCAGGTCACTCTGAACATCAACAACTTTTAATCTCTCAACATGTAAAAAAATACTTCACAACTCTGTTTTTCTGACAAACGTTGATCTCGCATTTTACCACATTATAGTCCATCTGTTACCTTCTTGCCTGTTCATTTATCATTGGGAAGTCTTTCTGCATCTTTCTCATAAACTGTGTTGCCACCTAGTTATGTATCATCAGAAGACTTGGATATATTACACTTGATCACCCCATCTAAATTATTATACAAGTTGTGAATTGGTAGGCTTCAGCTCTGCTTCCTGCAACATTCCACTGATCACAGCATACTTACCAGAAACTAACTTTTCTGTTTTCTATCTTTAGGCTAATCCTCAATCTATAATAGCATATTACCCCAAAACTATGAGTGCTAAATCAAGATAAGATAAGATAAGATAAAACTATTTATCCCAAAGGAAGTCATTGTTGCAAAGTTGCTCAGTCAGAAATACATACTTTTAAAAAACAAAATGTAAGCATTGAGGTATGAAAAAATACAAAATGTACAAACGTTTGTACATTAAAAAGTAATAGTACAAAATACAGATGTGCAATGAAACCATATGCTTAAGGAGGAGAAAGGATCTCATGTGGCGTTCAATGGTTCACCTCGGTGGAATCAGTCTGTTACTAAAGGTGGTCCTCTGTTTGACGAGAGGAGAGGGTGAGAGGGATTGTCCATAACGCGCCGTAGCTTCTGCATCATCCTCCTCTCAGACATGCCCACCAGGGAATCCAGTTCCACCCTCAGAACAGAACCAGCCTTCCCAATGAGTTTATCAATCTTCTTGGCATCAACTGCTCTCACCTTGCTGCCCCAGCAGACTATCTGTTCAATTATCACCGACTTCCTGGAAGCCCAAATAGAGCAAGTGAACTGGTTTGCCCCTATTTATTCCTCTAGTTATATACCTGAGACAGCTGTGTCAAACACGTTCTCCCTCTTACAAATCCACACAGTACTGCCTAATCCAGTTATTATTGGCAATCATATCAGACAAAATTCCAGTCAACTTCTACTGCAGGTAAAGTGATGAGGGGAATTTGGTTGATGTTGTAATCTATGGACGTCCAAAAACCATGAAGTATTTTGGCATGTGTTAGGGAGTGTTCTGGAATTATGTGAATATAGCAGATATTAGTTCAAGCAAGAATCAGGCTTAATTTCTTATTGTAAATGTAAATAAGTTCAGGAAGCTTGCAACTAGCCTTCAGTTTTACTTTTGTAAATGGCAAGCAGTATGTTGAAGTTAAAAGCACAGGCTCCTCCACACTCTAAGAGATTACATATGCAAGAGCCAGTTGTTCAGACAATGGGATTGTGTTAATTGGCTTGATTTAAACCAGGCAACATGGCTAAACTACTGGCACAATTGTCACTTGAATGCGAACTGACAGACCAATCAGTTGATGTCACTTAGCTTATCAAACATGGTCATAGGTTTAGACAATGAGTTATTGTGTACTCTCAAAATTTGTGTATTAAGGGACTGCCCTGACAACATTAATTTTGGGGGTCTGAATCTCTGTTGTCAAAATGTTTTAACTTGTGCTAATGAGTTTCTCTCAAAAGCGTTTAGACCTTCAGAGGTGTCTTATCAATTACACTGTGCTTCTACTATATATCTGAAAGGAACCATTTGTCAAAAAGTATTGAAGTAAACAATGTCATTGTAACTACACTCAGACCCCGCCTAGCACTGATTTGTTACAACATGGTTATTCAATACTTGATTGAAATGTTTTTAAATGACAATAATTCATTCTAAACAGCACTTAAAACTTCTTAAGAGTGGCCACCATTACACTAAATATTCAATCAGCCAATGATAACACTTTATATATGCTCTGAAACACTCACAGTCTTTCACGCATTAGTTCACGCTCTGCCTGCACAATGTGTGTAAATGTTTTTGCTCTCTCGCCCATTTATTCCATTTTTTTCACCCATAATGTCTGGAAATGGGCCTGCAAGTTCCAGTGAGGGTAGTACATCTAAGATAACCAGGAAAAGCATGAGCATGGATGTGAAATTGCAGGTGATATGGCGTTTGGAAGCTGGTGAGCACCAGGTTGATGTTGGCAGCTCTTTGAAATCTGCCATGTTCATCAATAATGGCCCTGACTGGGAGAGAAGCAATAAGACAAAGAGAGGTGTTCTTGACATGATTTCCTGCTACTGAGAATAGTGCTAATTTACATAGCGCTTCATGTCCGAGGAATGCATCCTCAGCATTAAGTAGGATATGAGTGTATTGAAATTGACCTTTGATCTTAAGGGGATAAAAATGTTTAGTGCATGTTTGGTTTTATGAGTCTCTACTGAGAGTATCTGCAGAATGATGTCTGTTTGTTGTGCTGAATAAAGACTCCTATATCACTAGCCTCAGCGTCTCTCAAGTGACATCAATCAAAGTCACAACATTTGGGGGCTCATCTGGGATAGTGACTTCAGTATAAAGGAGTGAGTTTTTTTTAAGAATAGTACATATAATTAGATCTGTTTAGGCCAATGGCCAAGGGATCACAGAGTGTCAAAGGACATGGCAGTGAGCTGAACTAAAAGTGTGGTGTGTATATGCTTCTGTGTTTCGTGTAAGGAACCAGCTACCAGATAGTGCTGGGTAGTTTGCCAAGATAGGTTCGCCAGGTGTGAAAGGTGGTTGCTGACCATTCAGGACACTAGAGGGTCCGTGTATACGCGATCGGTGGGTAACAGATTAAGCATAGCACGAGTACTTAGAACACTGGGGTAGTGTGAGAGATACTGTTTGAGATGCCACAGAGTGTGTGTATACTCATTCCGGGAATTCTTCGTGTGTGGGAAAACCTGAAATTCAAAGCCTAAGTCAGACAATAGTACAGAGCTGTTTAGCTTTCTATATAAAAGGGAAACAACAACATCATGGACTCATTTATGAAGGTGGGAGAACTTGAGAAGGGAATGGACAAAGCCAGCTGAGTTAAGAGCTGGAGCCTGGAGATATATTGGCAGTGGTGGAAAAGCCAATCAAAGAGGAAGAGGGATAAAGCAGCAGCCATTCTATGTCATGTGTATTTGCCAGAGAGAACAAAGTGTCTGGAATCATTGCGTGCAAATCACCGAGCTACAGAAGGAAAAGGATGAATACAGAAAACAGCATGAAGGGGTAAAAGTTGAGCTGGACAGATTGAAGGAACAGGTAGAAGACTGATGGAGAGAGTGAGAGAGAGGGAGAAAGAGAGAGAGAGAGAGAGAGAGAGAGAGAGAGAGAGAGAGAGAGAGAGAGAGAGAGAGAGAGAGAGAGAGAGAGAGAGAGAGAGAGGGATAGGTGAAAAACAGGTAGAGCAATTAGAACAGTACAAAAATGAATTAATCAGGGATCTGGGCAGACTGAGAGGTAAATGGGATAAGCCCCATCAGGTGGGTGCTCATGCGAATATCTGCTGAGGAAGGTGATGAGATAAATTAGGAAGGGTGGACCAAAGTGTCGACAAATGGGGAAGTACCCACAAACTGGAGAGGTTGTACTCAGTATTGCCTGTTGGAATGGCACCTATAGAGACCAGGCAATGACAAGCTCAGAACCTCAATGATCCCAGCCAGCCACTCACACTCATCACCGCCATCCACTGGCCTTTCACCCCAGGGGAAAAGCAGAGCATTCTATCTGAACTGCTCTCACTTGTGTGGCAATGCAGAATTTTAGCATTTGTTAGAAGAAATGATTGTAATCCACCAGGGGCACTCTGAAGACATACACATATTGATTAAAGCTAAATATCTGAGAAATACGTGGGGCAGTATGATTCCAGGGGTGCAGGATGGAACATGGGCAACTAGTGTGAATCCCAGCAATGAGGAAAGACAGTGAAACTTTAAGGAGGAAGTGAGGCAGTGATTTGGAGGAGGTGAGAGCAACAGGGGATTGATAATGTCACTTGTTCAGAAGCCCGTGGACAATGCAGAGGGAAAATACCAGGCCTCTGAAGAATACTCAGTCCTGGGCAATCTAGTCTCCTGGAAATAGATGGAAAGAGAGGGGAGAGGGTGTAGCAGATGTAGTTGCTGTGAAGACGCAAGGATCTTGTTTTGTTTTCCACCAACCAAGGCACTTAGCAAGGGACTGCCTCACTAGACATAGAAGGGTAGAGAAGATAATATGTGACAGCTGTTGTCTCCCAAATCAAGGATGAAGACACTGTCCTAATGGGTGGGGAGACATGAGAGTCACCGACCGAGACGAGTAGAGACCACAAGAGAACGTGTCCCCAACCCTGACAGATCCCTCTCTGTCCAATCAGACTGCTGAGCAGATTATAGAGCTGGTAAGGGCAGCCTTGAGTTCAGGCAAATGGCTGGCGGTAGCACCCATTGTCAGCTCTGCTGATGCACGGACGTGCACGACAGCATTGTCAGGTGACTGGCAACGTGGTATGTTAGTGGACATAGGGGTATCGGCATCGTTAACTGACCTACCTTTGCCAGTGACTGGAGGGGCTATTTATATTATGGGTGTAGGGAAAAGAACAGTGAAAGTAGCAGTGAGTGAGTCACAGATCCTCAAAATTGGTGGAATGTGTGTATATAACAGAAGCTGTTATATACCTCGGAAAGGGAAAAATAACATGAACAAGTTAGGGGCAGCAAACACCTGCAACCAGTAGAGACACAACCTAGCCTGCGTAGCCACAGCCACTTTGATCATTAGGGACTGGAGCCAGGATAGTGTCTGTGTGTTACCTTGTCAGCAGTTCCCAGAGGTATGGGCTAGATACAAGCAAGATTTTGGTCATGTGATGATAAGCCCAGTTAAAGGGGGGAATCTGTATAAACTCCATAAACATATCCCATAAAAGCTGATGCACTAACAGTTGTCCAGAGTATAGTGAAGGAACTAAAACACCTGGGGATACCAAGAGAGACCTTAACCATATAACCATATAAAAATTACAGCACGGAAACAGGCCATCTCGGCCCTTCTAGTCCGTACCAAACGCTTACTCTCACCTAATCCCACTGACCTGCATTCAGCCCATAACCCTCCATTTCTTTCTTGTCCATATACCTACCCAATTTTTTAAAAATATCAAACCTGCCTCTACCACTTCTACTGGAAGCTCGTTCCACATAGCTACCACTCTCTGAGTAAAGAAGTTTCCCCTCGTGTTACCCCTAAACTTTTGCCCCTTACCTCTCAACTCATGGCCTCTTGTTTGAATCTACCCTACTGTCAATGGAAAAAGCCTATCCACGTCAACTCTATCTATCCCCCTCATAATTTTAAATACCTCTATCAAGTCCCCCCCTCAACCTTCTACGCTCCAAAGAATAAAGACCTAACTTGTTCAACCTTTCTCTGTAGCTTAGGTGCTGAAACCCAGGTAACATTCTAGTGAATCTCCTCTGTACTCTCTCTATTTTGTTGACACCTTTCCTATAACTCGGTGACCAGAACGGTACACAATACTCCAAAATTGGCCTCACCAATGCCTTGTACAATTTTAAAATTACATCCCAACTCCTATACTCAATGCTCTGATTTATAAAGGCCAGCATACCAAAAGCTTTCTTCACCACCCTATCCACATGAGATTCCACCTTCAGGGAACTATGCACCATTATTTGCAGATCACTCTGTTCTACTGCATTCTTCAATGCCCTACCATTTACCATGTATGTCCTATTTTGATTATTCCTACCAAAATGTAGCACCTCACACTTATCAGCATTAAACTCCATCTGCCATCTTTCAGCCCACTCTTCTAACTGGCCTAAGTCTCTCTGCAAGCTCTGAAAATCTACTTCATTATCCACAACGCCACCTATCTTAGTATCATCTGCATATTTACTAATCCAATTTACCACCCCATCATCCAGATCATTAATGTATATGAAAAACAACACTGGACCCAGTACAGATCCCTGAGGCACACCACTAGTCACCAGCCTCCAACCTGACAAACAGTTATCCACCACTACTCTCTGGCATCTCCCATCCAGCCACTGTTAAATCCATTTTACTACTTCAATATTAATACCTAGCGATTGAACCTTCCTAACTAACCTTCCGTGTGGAACCTTGTCAAAGACCTTGTCAACCACACTAACTCTATATAGCCAGTAGAGAAAATAGATGGATCATGTTGGTCAACGATAGACTATACCACCCTCAATAAGACCAGATCGAGATGGTATCCCATTGTGGCCAGCCCTGCCATGACACTGAATGCCCCGTCTCCAGAAAATTACTAATGGAATTTGGGGGCTTCCATTAGCACAAAAGTCCCAAGACACATTTGCCTTCCCCCTGGGTGGGGTGCAGTATACATGGACCAGACTCCCCCTGGGGATTGCAGATTAGCCCGGCCATTTTTCAAAAGGTCACAGTACAGACTTTAGGAATGCTCAATTTAACAACTGACCGCTCAACCACGTTATAATATGTAGATGATCTGCAGGTTATTTAGGGGGGGATAGCCAGTGTTTTAGAAATATTGCAGGACGAGGAGTTTAAAATCAGCCCAAACATGCTCTGATGGGGAAACAAATTGTACAGTATCTAGGATACGTAATTTTGCAGGGGAGAAAGGACATGTCAGATGATAGATGTTCTGCAATCAGCTTCATGCCCTACCCAGTCATTGTAAGAGGGTTGAGGAAAGGAAGTGGGTCTATTCAATTACTGCTGTGATTTCATTATCAGGGTTCTCAGTGCGAGTGGGGCCAGTACAGGCCTCGATCAAAGGATGGAAATCCCCTCTGGAGGAAGTAAAGTGGGGGTCGGATGAGAAAAGGGCTTTTACAGATACTGTATCTAGAAAGCTGTGGCCTCTGCACCTGTGCCAGGGTTACATGATGCAGCTTTACTGCAGCGACGTGGGAGGGTGTAGCAAGGCAGCGGTGGTGCAGACTCATGGGGATCAGTGGCACATTATTCAACGGAGCAGGCACCCGTTGTAGCGGGACTTCCCCGCTGTGTAGAGAGCATTACACTGTGCAGTATGGGCAGAGCAAGTAAGCCAACCTGTCGTGACGATGGGACAACTCATGCTACACACTCACTGTAGAGCTCCTGAACACAGGGAGGCTGAGAGCAGCTAGGGAGACAGTTCTCATCCCAAAGGCAAGTTAGTGACAATAGCAAGGGACACTGGAATGAGTCCTTCAAGCACCACCCTAACAGAGGAGGAGGCACATGTGTGCCAAATGGAAATAGAGCAGAAGGAAGAGATCAGTCTGAGGGAAACAGCTCTGGAGGCAGAAGCAGAGGAAATTTTCATAGATGGGTCTCGGAGGTACCCAGATGGGAAACTGGATGCGGCTGTGGTGAAGGAAACAGGTGAAGAATTAGCTGCAGGTGCACTGCCAGGAGGTTGCCCATTTCAGGTGGCGGAACTGGTGTCTCTGATACAGTAAGGGCAGGTAAGTAAATATATATACAGACAGTAGGTACGCCTTTGGGGTGGTGAATGATCATCTGATGGTGTGGGCGTGACAAGGCTTTGTAGCCTCAATGAGGGCAGGTATTCAGCACGGGCACCTTATACACGAACTGCTGGAAGCAGAGAGGCCGCCAGCCAAGGTTGAAGTGATTAAGGTAAAGGCTAACTGAAAAGGGGAGAGTAAGGAACAGAAAGGAAATGGGTGGGCAGACATCAGGGCACAAAGGGCAGCAGAAGAACAAGGGGCGACTGGAACCGCAAGTGTGCAGAGAGAAACTACTGGAGCCAGTTTAGTTAAATTATATGAAGAGGTGGAGGCAGAAGAGAAGGAGAAACGGAGGAGAGAGGGAGCAAAGGAGGGACCAGATGGAGTGGTACTCAAAGGGAGGCAGAAGTTCTGGTGGCACCATCATGTATTAGGCAGACACTACTGAAATTATTTCATGGGGCAATGGAAGGCACAACATGATCATGACCCTTCGGCGGGACTGGTGGTGGCCAGGGGTGTTGAGAGATTCTGTCACTGTTGTATCATTTGTGCCCAGCATAACCCCAATATGGGCATAAAGGTTCAGCTGGCAAACCAGCCGTTGACAAGAGGGCCCTGGGAAAACATCCAGACAGATTTCAAGGGGCCCCTGGCAAAAAGCAGGGAGAGAAGCTACACTCTGGTGATCACAGACCGCTTCACCTGATGGTAGGGGCTTTCCCAAGAGTGATTGTGGGGGGAACCCTCCCCAGGTGGGGAACCCCAGCCCAGATGGACTTGAATCAGGCAGCATATTTCACAGCGAAAGTGATGAAGGAAATGTGCAAGCTGTTAGGGATTTGACAATGATTCCACGTGTCCTGCCACCCTCAGAGGTCAGGAGTGGCAGAAAGGATGAACTGAACAAGCAAAATTGCTATAATAGAGAAGAGAAAGACATGGGTTGATGCATTGCCGGGAATCCTGATGAGATTGTGAGCAACCCCAAACTGCACGCTGTGTCTGAGCCCCTACGAGTTACTGATGTGATTGAAGGTTGTGAAGAACTAGGAACTTGTAGGGATAAAATTATCCTGTATGAAAGAAGCTCTGTAACCAGCTTAAAGTGTTCAGGGAGTGAGTAAAACAGCAGCAACATATTGCTGATCAGAGAGAGCCAGAGGGAGAGAAGATAATCCTCCCACAGCTGTGAGACCAAGTCATGATAGGGAGCTGTCTGAAAAGGCATGGTTCGCTCCCAGGTGATACATTGAACAAATGACATCTGTGTTTGTGTACCGACCGGCGAGGCAGCCAGTGGAAACACTGGACTCAGGTTAAACCATATGACTCACCTTTGTGTTACCCCCACAGTCAGAAAAAGGGATCAAGTCCACCCTACTATCCATGTCATCACAGAAAATCTAAGTGGTGAACACCAGCCTGCTGCGTCACATCTGACCACACCTGCTGGAAACAAATTAACGTACAGAATCCTGAACTTTCAGCAAGGGTGTCACACTGAGCTCAAGTAAAACACCCTTTCAGCCACAAATGCAGTCTGCAGTTCTTGGCACTACACTTTAGATTAGATGTGAAAGGTTGATAGAATTTAAAATGACATTGGACAGGTGCAAGGATAGGAAAGGCTTAGAGGGATGTGGGTCAAACTATGTTAAATGGCAAGGATGAGTTGGGCTGAAGGGCTGTTCCCATTGGCTCTATGAGAGTAGCACTCAATTCAGGCAGGGATCCTGAGCAACTGGGACAGAGTGGAAACATAGAATCACATTTATCCTGCTCCAGCATAATCTCGCCTCTGATAAACTTGGCTTACTCTATGAGAAACTGCAGATGAGATCTACTAGTGTTATTCCACAAAAGAGGACTTTGGCTATGTTGATTTATTGGAGAAACTCGGATTGCTTTTGAAATCAAATAATAAGTACTTTATAGGTCCTGAGTGGGATGTTCTTTCATTACAGCAGCAACACTTAGACTCACTTGGCAGAGTGCAGACTTAATTAATAATAAAGTACAGAATAATAATAATGTACCAATAATAATGTACCAATGTTCAATAATGTGCAGTAATAATGTATGAAATAATTAAAACAGAGACTATTGTACTATGATGTGTGTTCTCCTGATGCGCAGAGATGAACTGTTGTCTATGCTTATTGCATTTGGTAGGAAGATTTTCTGTAACGACCCTTGTGACAGCGGAGCTGAATGAGTCTCTTCGAAAGGGTACTCTGTTGCTTATTCAGTTGGTCATGGAGAGGAGGTGCCTGATACACCATCAATAACTCACTCTGAGACGTAAGAAGCGAGATATCGGCTTTTATTGACTGGAAGAATGAACAACACTACATCCTGGAGAATGAGGCCGGGCATCAGGCCTCAATCGCCTTTATACAGGGGTCTGTGGGAGGAGCCACAGGAGCAGTCCAGACAGGTATATGTAGTTCACCACAGTGCCTGATTGTCCATAATGGATAACAGTTTGTTTAGTGACTTCCTCTCTACCACTAACTCGAAAGAGTGTGGGATGTAGCCAAGAATGGATCCAGCGCTTTTGATGAATTTATGCCATGGGTTGCAAGAGGATCTGATCCCAGCTATTTTAAACAGTGATGGGTAGAAACAGAAAGAAAATATTTCTATTGATAGAAGGTTCAGAAACCAGGGGGTATCGAATGATGATAATGGACAAAGACACTAAAAGTAACATGAGGAAAAGCATTTTTTAAGCAGAAGGTGATTATAAGTAAGTATGCACTGTTGGGATTCATGGAGACATTCAATTGCAGGAAGCTGCAAAAGTATATTAGTGAAGAAAGAATTTGCAAGGGTATGAGGAGGAAGGGGAATGGGACCAGCTGAGCTACTCTTACACAGGGCTAGTGCAGCCTCCATCTATGCTGGAACCATTCTCTGTTTCTGAGATACTGGGAGTCGTGAGGAAGGGGATGTCACAGTCACCCAGTCTCTAGTGTGGAACCAAGACATAATGGCCAAGATGTTTACCGCTTCTGAATCAAGCATGCTAGAATCCAGACACAAGAGACTGCAGATGCCTGAATCAGGAGCATCAAACAATCTGCTGGAGGAAGTCAGTGGGTGAAACAGAAGGAAAAAGGAAATGTCAATGATTCAGGTCAAAACACTGCATCAGGATACAGGAGTATGCCTGTGTTATTCTCAGGAGCTCCAGTAAAATATTAAAAGAACCAGAGGAGCAAAGTATTATGCTCACCCTTTCGAGTTGATCCCACTACCTGGAGGTAATGTTCTTGTTATGACGGGCACCCAACCGCGCTGGCTTCCGGGGATTAGACGCTATAACTTTCCAGAATTTGGCTAGCTGGTGTGGCCCCTTTAAAGATTCAGGACTTTCTTACTAATTGGCAATCATGTTTCAGGCACCAAGGATTGAGTATTTAACGAGAACCCAAACTGAGCTTCGGTCTCAATCATGAGCCCACTACTGACGTTGTCTAGTGTTTCTTTTGTGCTCGGTTCTCAATACAATTTGATACCGTGTCTTGATCCTAGCCTCAGCTACTCCAGCATTTGGGTCCAAACCATCCTTGTCAAGGACTCTTGGCACAGTACGATTGAGCCACTATGGAATCGGTGGGATATCCGAGTCTACAACCAGCCACAGTGAAAAAATTTCCTGACAGAGCCTGGAAATACATGACCTCCAGGTAGCCATTGTTCAACTTTTGCAAGGAGGAAGTTAGAGTTGCTCCGGAGAGCCAGTCGGTCCTACTAGGGAGCCAGTACATCTTCCAACCCTGGAGAGATTTGACGGTGACTCAAACTGTTGCCACAGCTTCTTCATTCAAGGCTCATTAGTGTCCAAACTCCAGCCATCCTTCTTCCCTTTGGAGCACGGAAAGGTGGCCTTCGTTATTTCTCTTCCAACTGGAAGAGCCCTGGCCTGGGCCACCACCATGCATTGGGAATGAAGGTCGGAGGTTTATTCAGTTTCAGAAGAATTCATGGCTACCCTGAGGAAGATGTTCCATTACCCTGCTGGAGCCAGCCTAGGCTTGGACCATCTGATGAAGATTCAACAGAGCGGAAGTTCAGTGGCCAACTCTGCTATCGATTTTCAGACCTTGGCCCAAGAGGGTGGCTGGAACGGGGAGGCTTTGACTTTTCTATACTACCACGAATTCTGAGAAAAAACTGAAGGATGTCCTCATCTTGGGAGAGTCAGCAGACGACTTAGAGTTCTGGTTAACCAATACATTCATCTCAATAATCATCTGGAGGGTGTGCGTGGGTCTACGTCAAGAGGTCGAAGCAGGCTAGCCCGAGACTGGCCTCAATGCTTTGTAGTTCCACTCCCCAATCTCAGACCATGACTAGCCCGTCTCCTGCTCAGGTTCCTGTTGACCCTGTGCAAATCGGCCGCATAAGAATCTCTGCCAATGAGAGGTTCCAGCCTCAGAGTTGAGGTTGCTGCTATAACTGCAGGATCACCCGTGGACCAAATAACTGAAGCTGCAGCTATTGGGAGAACTGTTAAGACCATCTGGTGTTGGGAGGACTTTGACGGTGGCAGCCATTACCCCAGCCTCACAGATTGTGGTGTCATGCTGAGGGAGGAGATCTCCAGGGGTATAAACTGATGAGAGGTGAATGTTTTTTTGGACTCTGGGGCAGCTGGGAATTTCCTGGATTTGGGGACTGTCTGTCGGCTCAACATACTGCTGCAGTAACTGAGCCAGCCCAAGGCCGCAACTGTCCCAGACGGACATCGCTTGGTTCCAGGCAGATCCGGCAGCAGATGTCGGTCTAGCAGGTAAGGCTAGAGGATCATGCAGAGAACATTAGGTTCTATACCTTTAGTCTCCTCACGGACCCCTGATCCTTGGGTTACCCCAGCATAACCCTTCCGTGGACTGGAAGGAAGGAATGATCATTGCATGTTCCAGTTGCTGCAAGAAGGTATGTTTTTGGCTGGGTGTTCTGACCTCCGATGAGGGGCTACTTCTGCTAAGGATAAGCTGGAGCCTCAGGAAACCCGGTCCTGCATTCAAAGGCAGACAAGCTGGCTCCAGCTCACAGTCCCACCCTGTCCAGTCGGGGCTGCATTGGAACTCAATCTCTAAACCCAAGCAGTCTGAAACTCTAGCAGCTAAGCCAAAGGGGTCCAGTCGCCAGGTCCCATCTAAAGGGAAGGCTCCAAAACGGAGACCCTTGGAGCCTAGTCCCAGGAGCACAAAGACCATTTGTTGTGCCTTACACCGATGTCTGAGGGTACGGACGAGGATTTGGACTGTGATTTGGCCTCTGTTATCACTAAGGACTCTTGTGAACTTATGGAAGAGACGCTAGGTTGTGTCGCATCACCCCTGCTACCTAAGGAGCCTCAGGAGTCATCCTCGGGGGAAGGTTCTAGGGTAATTGCAGCACCTAAGCCAGTAGAAATCCCTTCCATCTACAGGATTTGGAATAAATCTTCAGCAAGGGAAAGGCCTCGACTCTTCCACCACACCGACCCCACGACTGTGCAATGGATCTATGACCTGGTACTTGTCCTCCGCTGGGCCGATTAGACCTGGTGAGAAGCACTATGGAGGAATACATAAAGGCCACTGCTGCCCTGGGATTCATTCGGCCCTCCACCTCTCCAGCCAGTGCTAGCTTCTTCTTCGCACAGTAAAAAGATTGGAGCCTACAACCATGTATTGATTATGGACGGCTAAATCGCATAACGATCAGGAATCGTTATCACCTTCCTCTCAGAACGTGGCCTTTGGCATTCTCCAAGGGGCAAGAGTATTCTCGAAGCTGGACTTGCGGAGGGTGTACATAAAGGAGGGTGACAAGTGTAAGATGGTATTCAACACACCGACAGGGCACTATGAGTACCTGGTCATGTCCGTCGACCTAGTGAACGTGCCAGCAGTTTTCCAGGCCTTTATAAATTATGTGCTCTGGGATGCTCTCCATAAGTATGCCTTCATCATTTCGATGACATCCTAATTTTTTTGACGTCCATAGAGGAACACGTCGCTTATGTCAGAGATATTCTAAAGATGCTTCTTGATCGTGGACTTTATGTCAAGCTGGAGAAGTCTGAGTTTCACAAAACCACCATTTCATTTTTGGGTTTCATTATCTCAAGATAGACCCCAGTAAGACTCAGGCAGTCAGAGATGGGCTACAACCTTCCGGTGTGAAACAAGTCCAATGATTCCTGGGATTTGCTAGCTTTTATTGAAAGCTCATCAGAGACTTTAGCTCAGTGGTGGCTCCACTGACAACACGAGCCAAAAGATCCACAGGGTCTCTGTTTGGACTACTGAAGTGGAGGCTGCTTTTACAGAGCTTGCACAGCGGTTCACAAAAGAGCCCATTTTGGTCATACCTAACCCTGGACCTTCCCTTCACTATGGAGGTGGATGTCGGAGTGGGTGCAGTGTTGTCTCAACGGACACCTTTGGACAAGAAACAGAATTAATGTGTGTTCTTTTCCAGAAGGCTAACCCCAGCAAAGGTGAACTACAACATTGGAAATAGAGAGCTGCTCGCAGTCAAGTTGGCTTTGGAGAACTGGTGTCATTGCATTGAGGGGGCCAAGAACCCTTTTATTGTACAGACAGACCACAAGAACCTGGCCTATATTCAGGAGGCCGAGAGACTGAATTCCATGCAGGTCAGGTGGTCTCTTTTTTTTAACCGTTTCAGTTTCAGCCTGACCTATCCACAGGATTAAAAGAACTTGTAGCAAGATGCATTGTCTCGTCAGTTCGACAAACCTGAACAGGAAGAGCAGCCTATCACCATTTTGCCGCAAGCCAAAGTGATAGTGCCAGTTCACTGGGGAATCAACACACTTGTTCACAAGCTCAAGGGGAGGTTCCTCAGAATGGCCCTCCAGGTTGGCAGTTCTTTCCTAGTCCTGTCTGGTCTCAGGTTCTTCAATAGGGACATGTATCAGGAATGACCAGTCACCCAGGGGATTACCAGACCCTCGAATTTATTAAGAGAAGATATTGGTGGCCTGGAGTGGCAAGAGAGGTCCATCAACATGTGTAGGCATGTAGGGTGTGCACCTGGAACAAGGAGCACCATACCCATTCTCAAAGGCTCCTTCACCCTCTGCCTGTTCCAGACAGACCAGGGGCTCACATCTCCATGGACTTTGTCACGGGTCTTCCTCCTTCCAAGGGGTAGAACTGTTATTATGGTGGTATTTGATTTTCGAAGTCTGCATAATTCATTACGTTGCACAGCCTACCATCTGCAGCGGAGATGGCCTACATTGTCCTGCAAGGGTCTTCAAGATCCATGGTTTTCTAGTGGGCATTGTGTCTATCATGGTCCACAATTCATGTCACATTTTTGGAAGCCATTCAGTAAACTGATTGGGGCAACAGCGAGTCTTTCCTCTGGGTTTCACCCATAGTCCAACGGCCAAGCCAAGGGGCAGAACCAAGGTTTGGAACAAACCCTAAGGTGCCTTGCTTCTGAAAGACTGGCCAAGTGTGTGACCATTTGATGTGGGCAGAGTTCGCCCACAATACTTTACGATGTTCATTGCACAGGATGTCCCATTTCAAATGCCAATTTGAGTGATCTCCACCACTCTTCCCTGAGTGGGAGGCCAAGGTTGGGGATCCTGTGGCTGAAGATCTAGTGTAATGCTGTAAGGAGAAATGGACTAGGGCAAGGAAGATTTTGTTAGCTTCTACCTGGAAGGCTGAAATAAAGGCTAACCACAAGAGAAGACAGGGACCAGTCCTGCAGCCTGGGCACAAGTTTGGCTGTCGACTTAGGATTTGCCTATCCGAGTGGAGTCCAGGAAATTGGTCCCCAAATTCAAGATTCTCAGGAAAGTAAACCCAGTGGCAGCTCCCCCAAACCCTCAAGATCTATCCCACTTTCCACATTTCCAAATTAAAACCTATGAACACCAGCCCTTTAGCCCCACCACCAACAGTTCCGCCATTGCCCAGGTTTGCCGATGGGGAACAGGTCTTCACAGTGAGAAGAATGCTGGATTCATGAACTATTTGAGGTTTTTGCCAGTTCCTTGTGGACTGGGAATGCCTGAGGAATGGTGCTGGGTTCAGAAAAGGGACATTTTGGATCTGGCTCTCATCCACGACTACCATCATTGTCTCTCCGAGCAGCCATGGCCATCAGGCTGACCGTATGGGAGGGGGGTCCTGTTACGACATGCACTCAACCATGCCTGCTCTGTGATTTTGAAAGAAAGTTATATTGATGCTCTGGGTTTTGCCAGAGGAGTTCAGTATTGAGGACTGGGATATCCTTACCATTTAGTGCCTAATACAGAACTGAAGCATACTGATAAGATGTTTACCAGTACCAGGTCAGTATCAAAGGCACCAATGCTGGATGATTTTCAGAACCTCAATTAAAGGAAAAAGGTACAAACCCTCAGTACCTGCAGGAACATTTCCAAAGCCATTCACCAGATGACTGAAGAGAGGACAGAATCACTGACAGAATCAATGTATCTTCAGGAAATGAGACTTTACTTTAAAGTTAAGAGTCCTTGGTGAGGATGGTTTGGACCCAAACGCTGGAGTATCCAATTCTAGGATCAAGACATGGTTTCAAAGTAGGTTGAGAACTGAGCCCAAAACAATTCATGGCTGACACTAAATCTGCTCAAGAGAATCAATATTAATTCTGTTTTAATGCTCTCCTTTTGTTACTGTGACATGACAATACTTTGCACTGAGACTAGTTTTCAGAAGAAGTGCTCTGTAAAGGAGATCTGTCCTAACTTTAATATGATATATGACCTGCCGCATGCCTATGTTAAGAAATGACTTTTAATTAGCTTCCACTTCCTCCCCAGGTGAGTTAGAAATGTGGTGATGAGCTGAGGTCCCACACAGTGGAAGATGCCTGCAGCCCTACAGCATTGGCATATCACTGGTCTCCCAAATTCTCGTTCGTACATATGGGTTGTACATAAATCTGATGCTGTTTTAAGATGGGAATGACTTGTATTTCATTCTGGCTAGTTAATATCTGAGTGAGATTTCTTTCCAATTTTTCCAAGTCAAGACTAAATAAAACCAAGAACAGCCCTGTATTTGAAGCTACATACATTCAGGGATTGAATGAGGTCAGTACTTCTGCGACTTCTTATTATTTCCCACCAGCCATCTTAGACCATAAGACATAGGAGCAGAATTAGGCCATTCAGCCCATCAAGTCTGCTCCGACCGCTTGGTTATTTAATTTTTCGCCGATTAACCTGCAGTTTGAACAATCTGTAGCATTTCCCAACTTGATATTTGAATGGTATCAAAACCCTTGTCAACTGCCCACCAGAATGAAGTGGTAATCTTTTCCAATTAAAAGATTATTTAATTTAATTTAATTTCCATCCATGATATTGGAGCTCTGTAAATATGTTAGTTTCTTAAATGTTGTGGCAGTAATTAATAAAAACAAGAAACTTCTTGCCTAAAGTGTTTACAAAGCCAACTATAATAAGCTTTTGCAGATGTAAATAAAATGCAAAGAGGGAATGTGGTGGAGGTGAATTCTCTGGGTTAATGTTCACAGCAGCCCTGGAGTGTGTTACCTTTTACCTGGCCTCCAGGTACATCAGAATTTTTGGCTTGACATCTGAGAGAATGAAGCATATTTTCTATTAATGTTCTCCTGTCTATGTCCACTCCAGGTGTTGTGTGATACATTACATCATTTAAACCAAGACACAAAGACCAATTCTTCTAGCAAAAAGGGAAGGCATTTCTCTTGTCACCCGGCTTTCATATAAATACCTCTTCATCAAACCAGAATAAAGGCCCGGCAGGTGTTTAATGAAAAATTAGATTGTAGCAGTATGTATTACACATGCCATATTAGACTAATATTTACATAGAATTGCATATAGAATTACATAGATTACATGGTATAGAAACAGGCTAGTCCTCGGCAGGGTTCTGCTTCACATTTGCTTTGCTATTTAAATCTGTGACCATACTACTCTGCTCTTTCCTCCTTGAGTTTATTCATTTTAACTGTCTGCTTACTACTTCCATTACACACACGCATAGACTAGTACAGCACAGGACCCGGCCCTTCACCCCACTTAAATTAACCATGATACCATATTAAACTAATCCCACCTATCTGCTTGTGATCCATATCCCTTCTTTTCCTGTCTATTCATGTGCCTGCCTTAATGTCTTTTGAATTCTGCCATCATATCTACTCCCACCACCTCTCCTGACAGTGTATTCCAGGCATTTCCCTCACTTTACGTAAGAGCAAGCTTAACCAGTAAATCTCCCTTAAACTTTCTCTCCCCCCCCCCCCCCCCCACCTTAAAGACGTGCCCTTTAGTATTTGGTATTCACACCCTGGGAAAATGTGAACCCTGTCTAGACTTCTTGTAATTTTTTAATACTCCTACGAGGTCAGCCCTCAGCCTCTAGTGCTTCAGAGAAAACAATTCAAATTTGTGTAATCTCTCCTAATAGCTAACACTCTCTAATCCAGCCAACGTCTTGGTGAACCTCTTCTGCACTCTTTCTAAAGCCTCCACATCCTTCCAATGATGGAACAAGCTGAAATGCACAAAACACTCCAGATCCTATTTGCCAAGTATGATACTCAATATCTGATGAAGAGATCCTACGTAGCTTCTTTTCCATCCTATCCCCTCAGGGAGAAAATTCTGCCGCATGTAAGCCCCAGGTACTAAGGAAGTTCCAGACTTCCAGCCTAACTGTGGTCATGCATTTCACCTACTGGATAAAATAAAACACCTCAATTCCCTGCTCCATTAATTGCCCTCTTAATCATCTCACTCAGGCACTCTACAACATCAACCAATGGATAGTCAAGAACCTTCACTTCATCTGCTACAAAAGGCAGAATTTCCCCATGGCACCCACTTTAATTCTGCTTTCCAACATGTCTGTCCATGGCCTTCTCTGCAGGCATGTTGAGGCCACACCCAAGCCAGAGGAGCAACACCTCATATTCTGTCTGGGTAGTCACCAACCTGATGGCACGAACATTGAATTCTCTAACTACTAGTAATTTCTTCCTTCTTCTACTTCTCACTTTTTCCATATCCCTTTCTAGCTCCCCTCTTACCCCTTTTCTTCTCCTCACCTGCCCATCGGCTTCTGGTGTCCCTCCTCCTTCCCTTTCTCCCATGCTCCACTGTCCTATCAGATTCCTTCGTTTTCAGTCCTTTACCTCTTCTAACTATCACCTCCCAGCTTCTCACTTCACTCCCCTCCCCCACCCACCCTCTTCCCCCCTCACCTGACCTCACCTACCACCTGCTAGCTTGTACTCCTTCCCCTCCCTCACCTTTTTATTCTGGCTTCTGACCCCTTCCTTTCCAGTCCTGATAAAGGGTCTCGGCTCAAAATGATGACTGTTTATTCCTCTCCATAGATGCAGCCTGACCTGCTGAGTTCCTCCAGCATTTTGTGCGTGTTCCACTGAATGGAATTCAGAAGGGAAGGTTAAGGTCCATGATATTGTCTTCTCCATGGAAGCAGCAATGGATCTGAAGGCTCACTGCGTCAACTTTTCCATTGCTTGAGTTGCAATCAGGCAACATTATACAAGCTAGTGATTAAAGCTATTCGATAATTCGTCTCAGCTCCATACAGGCAACGAACTTTCAGGACAGCAGAAGAAAGCAACAATAACAGAGATTCCTGATACCCTTAAGGGACCTTATTAGCTGTCATTTGCGCTGATACTGGGACTCCATCTGATGACTATAATTGAAAAAACATGATTTGTAACTTAATGGCAGCAAGTTACTTAAACATGTGTATCCACCTTAATCTGGAAGTTGTTTGCCTTTAAGAAAAATGTAATTGTTCCCTTGAAGGCCTCAAACCTTGGTGTCACAATTACATTCCTTTCCTGCTAATAAAGAAATGAAACAAATTCTGTCAGTCAGCTTTCAAACTCCAAAATTCTTTTTTAACTGAATCATAGAATAGATAACAGGGGTATAATTTCTCAATGTATTCAAACAACATGAATTGGAGGAAGATTTCCAGAACAGACTGTGCTTGCAGTCTTCACACTTTATGCACTGTGTGACATTCAGTTTATATTTGATCAATGCTATTTTGATAGTTCATAATAAATGCACAAGCACAGTTTCAATAACACAATGTTCTAAAAGGAAGAACGTACAGTACATGTTTGCCACTGGAAGCCAAACCAATATTGGTGCTAAAGCATTGTCGTAACAAGATAGATAATTGAGAAGAATGTTACTGGAATGAGCCTTCGGACCAACTGACATGCTGATATTGAAAAGAGTATAATAAGAACGTATTGGGCTGGGCTTCTTTCTAGTAAGATCGAAGGGAAGTTTATGTTAACAAGGCATATTTGCAAGAATGTAGCAAGACTAATATAAAATTGCAATGGGTTGCAAAGGCAGTTTAATAATGTCTTCAATAGAATGCCCTGACTTTTATCTACACCAGTGCCAATGAAAATCAAAGACTGCTGAGGCAGGCCATCAAAACAGGGGCTAGTTGTGAAAGCAACGCACACAAAATGCTGGTGGAACGCAGCAGGCCAGGCAGCATCGATAGGAAGAAGCACTGTCGACGTTTCAGGCCAAGACCCTTTGTCTCGGCCCGGAACGTCGACGGTGCTTCTCCCTATAGATGCTGCCTGGCCTGCTGCGTTCCCCCAGCATTTTGTGTGTGCTGCTTGGACTTCCAGCATCTGCAGATTTCCTCGTGTTTGCTACTTGTGAAAGTCTGAGTTTCCCTGAACACATATCATATGCGTGGTTCCCTGTCTAGAAGCAAGCCTGATTAGAAGGAAAATTAGGAGCAGAGATGAGGGTACTTGAGGCAGGGTAGTGATCTCAGGAGGAGTGTCAATAGACAGATTGGTGAATGCCCCAACGGTTCTGTATTAGGGGCATGGTCTGGGGGGGGGGGGGGTGGGGTCGAGGCTCTGGACACAGGACAGTTGCTTGTTTACAAGGGTTGGGTTTGTCTGAAACTTCTGTGCTCCAATTTCATAATGTACATACAATTGTGCAGGAATAGGTTCCACTTGCAGGGGTGGTGGTGTGAGGTCTGATTGCAACATAGTCCACTCATTCAGGGTGTGTGTTATGTTTTGTTACTTCAAAATATTAAACTAATTCAAAGGAAAACTTGGAAGTCAAAAATGTGGCTCTAACTTTGTGTTTACTTTAAGTGAGCACGTATCACATATGTAAATCACATATTTATACATATAACTCATAATGAATTATTTAAACAAACAAGAATGCTTAATCAACTAATATATATATATATACAAGCTTACTTAAATATTACTTAAATATTAAATATACAACTGTGCGTTCTGATTTTACATGATTGAGGAAGGGAGGTTTTGGGTGGGAGGGGTCACACAATGGGATGCAGTCCATTCATGGGTTAGAGATGTCATCTTTTGG
Source organism: Hemitrygon akajei (assembly GCF_048418815.1). Classification (NCBI taxonomy): domain Eukaryota; kingdom Metazoa; phylum Chordata; class Chondrichthyes; order Myliobatiformes; family Dasyatidae; genus Hemitrygon; species Hemitrygon akajei. The sequence goes on along the minus strand of NC_133134.1, from coordinate 43,154,130 downwards.
GAGATGCCCTTTTCCATGGTTGAACGGGAGAATTTCTACAGAGATATTTCTGCTTATCTGGTACCACAAGCAGCTCTGGAAAAGCACGTCCATTTTTTAAGCTGGTAGTCCTTGGCCTCCTTTATCTCCCGGGTTTAAAAAGAATAAAATCTTATTCAAGCAGCCTCAATTTTAAAGAGTCAATTGCCTTAGCTTGGTTGTTGCCCACCTGTCGAGTTTCTATTCAAGGTGTCTCGGGTTCATGTTTCAGGCTTCTAAATATCATTGCTTCACTCATCACAAATATACCAGGGGCTACAATGAACTATAATTTTCCAAAGCACTGCTGAAGTACGACGATGTTGTGTTTAAGAGTCCATCTAATGCAGTCAGTATTAGGATACTGTTAATGGAATATACCAGTGAGATATGAAAAGCATTGTGATATAGCTAATGGAATTAAGTCACAAGTGATTAAATATTCTTTAGTGTTTCTCAATATGAGGGTTACAAATGCTAGAATTAGCTAGTTACTTAATGCTGGAGCCTGACTACAAATGCCCCTGAAACAAAATCCATGAAATGTTTTGTTTTGATGTATTGAAATAGCTAGTTATTTTGTAGAAGGAGTGTTACTGTGAGCAGTGAGCACCAGGAACACTTGGTCATTACAACAGAGGGAAGTACAAAAACCATTGCAGAGCCCTGGTCTGTCACACTGCTCCTTAATGAACACAAGCACATAAACTTTAAAGCTTCCAGCAGCTAACCTTGCTAGAGATTTGTAGATGTTGGAGATTCTAGGTCTGTTATTGATGGCCATCTATGTCAACGATTTGGATGATAATGTGGTAAACTGGATCAACATATTTGCAGATACCACCAAGACTGGAGGTGTGTTGTGGACAGTGAGGAAGACTATCAAAGTTTACAGTGGGGTCTGGGCCACCTGGAAAAATGGGCCACAAAATGGCAGATGGAATTTGGTGCAGACGAGCATGAAGTGTTGCACTTTGGGAGGGCCAACTAGGGTTGGCCTCACACAGTGAGCAGTAGGGCACTGAGGAGTGCTGTAGAAGAGAAGGGTTTGGGAATACAGATCCATAATCCCTTGAAAGTGGCTTCACAGGTAGATAGGGCATAAAGAAATCTTTATGCACTTTGGCCTTTATCAATGAATGTATTGAGTACAGGAGTTGGGATGTTATGTTGAAATTGTATAAGACATTGGTGAGGCCTAATTTGGAATATTGTGTGCAGATTTGGTCACCTACCCACAGGAAAGTTCGAAATGAGATTGAAAGAGTGCAGAGAAAATTCACAAGGATATTACCAGGACTTGAGGATCTGAGTAAAAGGGAAATGTTGAATAGGTTTGGACTTTGTTCCCTAGAATGTAGAAGATTGAGGGAAGATTTGAGAGAGGTATGCAGAATTATGAGGGGTATAGATAGGGTAAATGCAAGCAGACTTTTCCACTAAGGTTGGGTGAGACTATAACTAGAGTATTACTGCATGCACTGACTGTGTCAGCCTCCGGGGTTTAGATGCTCTAACTCTCTACCTAGCTGGAGCGGCCCTTTAAAGTTTTAGGCCCACTCTGCTAATTGGCGGCCATGTTTTGGTGCCAGGATTTAATATTTTAAATGCAGCTGAACCGAGGTTGGGTACTCAATCAACAGTTCGCCTTTCAATTCTTGTGTAGAGTCTGGTGTCTAGTTTAGAACCCTGTCTTTGTTTCAGTCCTGTATCATGCCTCAATTCCAGTCTCAGATACTATAGCACTTGGGGTCCTAACCATCCTCACCTTGGTCTCTTGTCACAGAGCGACTGAGCCTAAAATGGACTCAGTGGGGTATCAGACCCTCTCCTCAGCTACGGCCAGCCACAGCGAGAAAATTTCTAGACAGAACCTGGAGATACACGACCTCCAGGTTGCTGTGCACCAAATATCACTAGGAGAAAGCCAGAATCGCTCGGGTGAGACTGTTGGTTGTTCCACAGAGCCAGTCCATCTTCTGACCCTGGAGAAATTCAGTAGTGACCTGGGCTCTTGCCGCGGCTTCCTCACTCAGGGTTTGTTGGTTATGAAACTCCAGACATTCTGGATTCCTGCTTTCATGATCTCACTCCTGACCAGGAGAGCCCTGGCCTGGGCCACAGCGCATGGGAGCAAAAGTCAAAGATTTGCTCAGATTCAGCAGAATTCATGGCCGCCATGAAGAGGGTGTTCCATCATCCCACCTGGAGCAATCCGAGCCTTGGACCATCTGATGAAGGTGCATCAGCGTAGTCAGTCAGCAGCTGACTATGCTATTGTGCTTTGGACTTTGTCTGAAGAAAGTGGCTGGAGTGGGGAGGCCTTGGCTACCATGTACCATCATGGACTCCGAGATGAACTAAAGGATGCCCTTGTTTTAGGAAAGCCAGTAGAGCACTTAGAGGCTCTGATCAATCATTCCATCCACCTCGATAATTGCCTGGCGGAGCATGAGTGGGACTACCTCAGGAGCTCAAAGACAGCTAGTATGAGCCCAACCCCAGTCCATCACAGTTCCACTTCTTGACCTCGGACAATGACCAGCCCATCTCTTGCTCGGACCCCTGTCGAGTCCACGTAAATCAGCTGCACAAGATTCCCTGTCGATAAGAGGTCCCGGCATCGGAGTCGAGCTTGCTGCTACTGCTTCAGGGAAGCAGGTCACCTGCAGGCCAAATGTAGCTGCGGCCCTGACTGCTACGACCATCCAGTGTCAGGAGGACTATGATGGTAGCAGCCACTAATGCCAAACCTACTGATTCTGGTGTCACGCTGAAGGCTGCCATATGAACTGACGAGAGGAGAGTTCCTTTGTGGACTCTGGGACAGCCACTGATTTCCTGGATTTTGGGACCAACTGTCCATTGGCTCAACGTACCTCTGCAGGAGTTGAGCCAGACCATGCCAGCAGCAGCCCTTGATGGTATATCCTCTTGGTTCTAGGCAGATCCTGCAGCAAACATCAGTTTTGTAAATGAGGATACAAAAATTTGCAGAGGACATTTGTTTCCATATCATTAAACAAATATGATATGGTTGGCCCTCCCAAAGTGCAACGCTTCACGCTTGTCTTCACATACTGCTGATCCTTGGCTGTCCCAGCATAATCCATCTGTGAACTCGAAGGAGAGGAGATTCATCGCGTGGTCCCGTTAACACAAGAGGCTATGATTTTGTCTTGGTGTTCCGAGGCCCAGACTCCCGAGACCAGCACCTGACAAGAGGGAAGACTGCTGTTTGGGGTAACCTGGAGCCTTCGGGAGACCCAGTTCTGCCTCCAGGGGCAGACAATCCGGCTCCAGCCAACAGGACTGAGCAAGAACCGACCCTGTATAGTTGGGGGTATACTGAAACTAGAGAGGGAGGGTCTCTAGTTCAGGAGCAAGCCAAGCAGCCGGCAAGCAGTCTGGAGCCCTAGCAGCCAATCCTAAGGGACCTATTTGCCAGATCCTGTCTAAGTGAAAGGCTCCTATACGTAAACCCTTGGAGCCTAGTTTCAGGAGCACAAAGACCATTCGTAGTGCCTCATTGCCGTTGTCTGAGGATACGAATGAGGAATTGAATTCTGATTTGGTCTCTATTTCAACTCAAGGTTCTAGTGAACCTATGGTGCAGCCTGTGAGACCTGCCAAATCACCCCACTACCTCAGGAGCCTCACGAGTCGATGTAGCAGGGAGGATCAGGGGTAGTTGTAACACCCAAACCGGTCAAAATCCATTCCGTCTACAAGGATTTGAAGGAGGCCTTCAGCAAGGGAAAAGCCTCGACTCTTCCACGACACCAATCATACGAATGTGCTGTGGATCTACTGCCTATTACTTGCCCCGCAGAGGGTCGATTATACACACTCTCAGGCCGGGAGAGAAGCACGATGGATTATAAAGGAGGCTCTTACCATGGGATTCATTTGGCGCAGGCTTCTTCTTCATACAGACGAAGGACAGGAGCCTGCAGCCGTGTATTGATTATAGATGGTTGAATCGCATAATGGCCAAAAATCATTACCCCCTTCCATTCATGAACAGTGCCTTCGGTTTTCTCCAAGGGGCAAGAGTATTCTCAAAGTTAGACTTGCAGAGTGCATACAACCTGGCTCACATAAAGGAGGGTGATGAGTGGAAGATGGTTTTTAACACACTGACAGGGCACTATGAGTACCTGGTCATGTCCTTCAGCCTTGTGAATATGCCAGCAACTTTCCAGGCTTTTATAAATGATGCACACCCCTGGTTCTCTCCATAAGTATGCCTTCGCCTACTAGATGAGATCCTAATTTTCTCAAAGACCATGGAGTAACATGTCACTCAGCCCAGTGGTATCTTAAAGAAGCTTCTAGATCATGGACTTTATGTCAAGCTGGAGAAATCCAAATTTCACGTAACCACTGTTTCATTTTTGGGTTTTATCATCTCTAATGGCAATCTCAAAATGGACCCTACTAAGACACTGGCAGTCAGAGACTGGCCAAACCATCCAGTATGAAACAAGTCCAACAATTCCTGGGATTTGCCAACTTCTACAGAAAGGAGCTTTAGCTCTGTGGTGGCTGTGCTGTCAACACTAATTAAGTGATCCATGGGCCCTTTTGTTTGCACTACCGATGCTGAGGCTGCTTTTGTACAGTTCAAACAGCCGTTCATGACAGCTCCCATTTTGGTTCCACCTAACCCAGACCTTCATTTCATTATGGACACCTCCAGACAATAAACTGCACCTGTGTGTGTTCTTGCTAGGCGGAAATAGACATCGGAAATAGACAGCTGCTTGCAGTGAAGTTGGCTTTGGAGGAATGGCATCACTAGCTTAAGGAGGACAAGAACACTTTTATTATATGGATGGACCATAAGAACCTGTCTTATATTCAGGAGGCTAAAAGAATGAATTCCAGGCAGGCCAGGTGGTCTCTTGTCTTGAACCGGTTCAATCTTGTCCTGACCTATTAACCAGGGTCAAAGAATCAAAAACCGGATGTCTTATCCCATCAGTTTGATGAATCTGAAAGAAAGGAGCAACCTATCACCATTTTGCCCAAAGCAAAGGTGATAGCGCCCATTCATTGGGGAATTGATGCACTCGTTCGCAAGGCCATGCACAAGGAAAGATTCCCAGGTACGGTCCTCCAGTTTGTCTGTTTGTCCCAAGTTCCGTCAGATCTCAGGTACCTCAATTGGGGCACACATCAAGAACGACTGCTCACCCAGGGATTTCCAGGACCCTCGAGTTCATTAAGAGAAGATCCTGGTGGCCTAGAATGGTGAGAGATGTTCAATAATATGTGCAGGCATGCAAGGTGTGTTCCTGGAACAAGGAACCCCACACCCAACCTCAAGGGCTCCTTCATCCATTACCGGTCCTGGATGGACCATGGGCACACACCTCCATGGACTTTGTCACAGATCTTCTGCCTTCCATCATCATGGTAATCGTGGATCATTTTTCAAAGGCCTGCAAATTTATCACCTTGGATAAAAAATCCATCTGTGATGGAGACCAATGAATTGTCCTGCACCAGTTTGTAAGGATCCACGGATTCCTGGTGGACATTATGTCAGATTGTAGTCCTCAATTCACGTCGCTTTTTCGGAGGGCATTCTGTATGCTGATTACTGATTGGGGCAACAGCGAGCCTTTCCTCTGGGTTTCACCTGCAATCCAAAGGCCAGATGAAACGGGTGAACCAGGATATGATATGAACCCTGAGATGCCTGGGCTCGGAAAAACCAAACTGGTGGCATGACCACGTGATGTGGGCAGAGCTCACTCACGGTATTTTACCCAGGTTTGTCAACGGGGAACAGGTCTTCACCATAAGAAGAATTCTGGATTCATGAACTGTTCAGGGTTTCCAACAGTTCCTTGTCGACTGGGAAGGTTCAGATCCGAGGTAGGGTGCTGGGATTGGGAAAGGGACATCTTGGATCCAGCGCTCATCCATGACTACCATCATTGTCTCTCCAAGTAGCCAGTTGGCCATAGGGGAGAGGGTCTTGTTACAATACACACCCGACCATGACATCCTCCAGAGTTTAGATGCTCTACCTCTCTGGAATATGGCTAGCTGGTGCCTCCCCTTTAAGGATTCAGGCCTGTCCCACTAATTGGTGGCTATGTTTTGGTGCCAAGAGTTTAATATCTTAAAAGCTCCTGAACTGAGGTTCAATACTCAGTTGTCAGCTCAACTTTGGATTCCCACCTAGCGTCTAGTTTAGAACCCTGTCTCCATTTCAGTCTTGGATCGTGTCTCGATTTTTGTCTTGCGTACTCTAGCACTTGGGTCCTAACCATCCTCGCCTGGGTCTCTCATCACATAGAGGTCATGGGTTAAGGGTGAAAGGTGAAATGCTTAAGGGGAACATGAGGGGGAGCTTCTTCACTCAGAGGGTGGTGAGAGTGTGGAATGAGATGCCAGCACAGGTGGTGGATGTGGGGTCGATTTCAATATTTATGAGAAATTTGGATAGGTACATGGATGAGAGGGGTATGGAGGGCTATGGTCTGGGTGCAGGTCGATGGTACTGGGCAGATTAATGACTTGGCACGGACTAGATGGGCATACGGGTCTGTTTCTTTGTTCCCGTGTAATAGGACTATGAGATTCCTCTGATCTAAAGTACAATATTTAGCTGTAAATACATCTCTACACTTACCTGATCTATAGTTTAGGTAAAGACATCTAATATAATTCATGTGCACTGTTAATAATAAGTTTAATATTGACTAAAGAGCTTTTGCACAGCTAGCTCTATTTGAAACCTAGTACACTGTGCCTCAAGTACATCTGATCTCACCTAGTACATTGGGAGCTGCCAGTATGGGGCTTTGCCCTAATAGCTCCAGCTGGACTCAGTACAATGCTTTTTCTTGAATTTATCATGATCTTGTTAACATCTTTAAGCCATTTTGTATCATCCGAGTAAAGATGATTGCCACATCAAAAGTTATTGAGGAAGTTGACTGGAAGTTGTGGTCACACCAGATGGTTACTATAAGGGGAAAGAACATGGGCCTACAAGTAGAGTCAGCAATGTGTCATCAGTTTGGAATAGTCACAACTATAGTATCATAAATGCAGTCTCATGACACCGTAACAGTTTAAAAATGAAGTATGTTATCTAACTAACTTAGAAAGTGCAAGGAACGTTGTTATGCCTTGTTACTGATACAGTGCCTTGTTACTACTATAGTGACCTGAAAATTTCGGCTCCAGTTAACTGAATAGATGCTTTTTGGTTTAAATGTTCAATAGTTTACTGGTGCCTTGAATGGGCACAGTATAATTGAAGATCATCATCTGGTATTCTTTCTTTCTCTTCCAACTCAGAGAGGCTCAAAAAATTGGATAAGGTCATGACGGCCAATGTTGCACTTAAATAGGGTTAACTTGGACAGAAATGTGGAGATGACTGATTTCCTCAGTCAAGGATACACCTCATTTCCTTGCAATTAAAGACTGACTTCATTAAACTTTGAGAATAATTCTGACATTAAAGCAATGTCATGCATTGTGCATCATTGTGGTGAACTACATATACCTGTTTGGACACGCCCCCTGCTGACTGTTCCTGTGGCCCCTCCCACTGACCATGGCCCCTCCCACTGACCGTGGCTCCTCCCACAGACCCCGGTATAAAGGCGATTGAGGCCTGAGCCCGGCCCTCAGTCTCCAGGATGTAGTACGGTGGTCAACTACTGCGCAATGTCGTGCATTGTGCATCATATTATTGAGTTGGTTGCTGAATGAAGCATTCCAACCTTCGAAGAATTTTGTCATCATTTCAAAAAGCGCATAAGAGCATCTCGAGCAGTTTTCTTTTGAGAGCCATTTGATTTCTATGTGCAAGTGCAAGCATTCAGATTGCTCATCATTCTCAATACAAAGCTCTTGAAATAGTCAAGAGTTAAGAGCATAGCACTTGGTTTTATTTACTGCTGTGATAACAGTATTTAATGATTTGTGCAGCCAATCACTTAGGTTTTTTTTGCGACAAGATGTTGTCTGGGAATTACTCAGACAAATTAGCTAAATATGTTAGGTACAGATTTTTTTCAAGAAAGCATTAACCCCATGGTGGCATCCTGTCATTGATGGTGTCTCATCTGTTGCACAAGCAAGAATGTTGATGAGTGGAATATCCTTCTCTTGAAAAATTGCTCAAAGACTCAAAATAGTGTCTTCTCCTTTTTATTTGTTTCATTGCCAAAATTGACTTGTCCAACCTCTGAGCAAATTCTGTTGCTCCAAGTATGTTGCACAATGTGTCTTCCGCATTCTCAGATATTTCATCTATTTGTCTTTGAACAGAGTTGTCGCTGAGCAGAATCACTTTAATTATTTGGTTTGGTGACTTCTGCAAAACCATATTCAGAACCTCCCTTACTGCTGGCAGAACCAGTTCTTCTCCAATTTCCAGATTTAACAATGAGCAATGAAATGTTGTATGAAGCATGTAAACCATCACTGTTTTATTGTGAATTGCTGGCAAAAGTGCTTTGAAGTGTATTTTGTTCTTGTTTGCTTTATCAGGGTGTATTTTCCTCAAATCTTCAAGGAACTTGGACAGCTTAATTTTCACACTACAGTCACATGAGGAATTTATGAGTTGGCAAATGAACCAACACTTTGGGGTACAATTGAGTGGGAGAAGGCCAGTGCTGAGGAGAGTGAGGCATGTCCAGACACATAATGAAGATGGGATACAATTAGCAGGAAAAGTGGCCATCAAAGTGGATATGTATGGAGATGTGATTAGAGCTGAGATGGCTGTGGGCTCTGGGCAAGGGTGGAGCAAATCAAGGGATGTACTGATTAGGCAGGGAACAGACAATTCTTTCTGCACTAGGAAGATGGAAGAAGATGGAATTTTTATTGTGATGGGGAAGTGGAGTAACGATGTGAAGGATGATTTCAAGCTGAATGCTGGTCACAGACCATTGAGATTATTACCACAGAGGAATCTCCAGGCTGGGGAGAGCAGTGTAGTTAAACAAAATACAGCTTTCATTACATCCAACAGGAGGCAATGGGAGAGACTCTAGAATCCCAGCGGGGAAGTCACCGCCACTCCTCACCCTGTGGCCCACAATCACTATGGTAACATACTTATCGAAGGATCAGAGGTGGAGAGGGCAGTAAATTTAAATTCTGGAGTGTCACTATCTCAGAGGACTTGTCTTGGACCCATCATGTAAATGTAATTGCAAGGAAAGAACAGCAGTGTCCCTACTTCCTTAGGAGCCTGTGGAGATTTGGCATGACATCAAAAACCTTGATGAGCTTCTGTAGATGTGTAGTGGCGAGTGTATTGACTGGGTGCATTATGGCCTGGTATGGGAACACCCGTGCCTTTGAACGAAAAATCCTACAAAAGGTGGTGGACTCAGCCTAGTACATCATGGGTAAAACCCCTCCACCAGGTTCAGGAACAACTATCAGGCTTTTGAACAAAAGAAGATAACTACACTCACCTATCGCGACGCTCCCACAACCAACAATCTCACTTTAAGGACTCTTTATCTTGTTGTTTCATGCTCTCATTATTTATTTATATTTACATTTGCACGGCTTTGTTGTCTTCTAAACCCTACTTGATCTTTCATTGATCCCGTTATAGCTACTGTTCTATAGATTTGCTGAGTATGCCCACAGGAAACAGAATCTCAGGGTTGTATATGGTGACATATATACTCTGATAATAAAATTTACTTTGAACTTTGAAAATGCTGGAAGAAATCAGCAGGTCAGGCAGCATCTATAAAAGGAATAAAGAGTCGATGTTTCAGGCTGGGATCCTTCAGGATCTTGTCCTGAAACTAATTTACTGACTGTCCATTACACCAATGGCATTTAGGATTCTTCATAACAATTCTTTTTGACCAGTCAGGGGTAGCCCTGAGCTGAACTCACAAACCTGGAGGACTGGTGGACCACTGTTAGTCTGGCTTGTTTGGCCTGGATGACCCTATCAAGAGCTAAACCACAAGGCCCTGACTCTAGCCAACACAACTCTCCAGGTCACTGAGGCACACAAGCCTCCAAACCCTATGGCAAGGTTGTGGTCCTCTTGGAAGTTCACCTGAAACAAGGACTCTTTATTCCTGTCCATAGATGCTACCTGACCTGCTGTGTTCCCCCAGCATTTTGTGTTTCAGAGTATATGTCTTTTTTTGAAGTACAATGGCATACGTGCACCTGAGTTTACAGATTTCAGGATGTAGAACACTAATGATGTGGAAAAATAACTGCTATGGTGCTGTTGTTTGCTAATCTGTTGACATTCTGCATTCATGATAGATTGCTGGCGTGTATGTTCCTGGCTGCTAATGACCAGCTGTCTCCAATGTGTGAGAAGAAAAGAAATCATGGTTTAAAAACTCTTCATCACAAGCATAATTAAATGTTTTCAAATATTCCAATGTTTAGAACTGAACACATTTATTGGAAGGCAGATTATGTTTATAAATAAAAATGTCTTGATTCAATAGCATGAAGGTAAAATTGGATAAGTACGTGCTAGAATGGATAATTTTGAAATATATAGGCTTCAAATTTCTTAGCATGGTTTTGAATTACTTGGGTGCAAGTATAGAAAGTGATGGTGTCTCTTTAATGTGCAAACTGATAGTGTGATGAATCCCGTGAAACACAGGACCCTCATGTTATTGTACAATGAATTTTCCTCATGGCTTCCAGCTTGAAAAAGTGATGGCTTCTTTGTTAATTATCAGATGTAATACTACTTTATATGGATTTCAAAGGCTTCGTGCTCTCCACATGTAACTCAATGCCTTTAAACCTTCTATTGTCCTTTTCCAGAGATCCTTCCGTTGGGCTATTGTGGAACTGCACAGCCTGCACTGCTTAACATATAACACCTCGTTACAATGCGTTGCTTTTAGGACACAGATTAGCTCACATTGAAAAATAACTGCTTTGGTTACTGTTAGCCTTTTTCATCAACACAATAACATGAGGCATATATTACAGGCTATGACATTGCAATATCTTTCTGGAATGCCACCTAAATGTGTGGCATGTGTAAGAGAAATGCGAGTCAAATCTGCGTTGCTGCAACAAGTATGTACTGCTGACCTTGAATTACACTGCAGCTTCTATAGAAAGAGTATGCAAGACAATGGGTAAAAGATGTTAAACTTAGGAAAGAAAGGCTTTGGAACTGTAAAATGCTTTCTAGTAAAATAAGTGAGAGTGAACTTTGGAGTAGAAAAATATCTACTACGTTTTGATGCACTATCGGGCAACTGTAGTGTAACAGACTTTAGGAATCATGCTCAGTCAGCCCCAAAATGGATTTTACTCATTGCAGGGAAGTCCAGCCATTGCTGTGATTTGAACACTCCCCTGTTTTTAATTAATTCCTGGTTTGCCTATATTAGCATACTTTGTCAGATTAGAGGATAGATAATCAGTGGAATTAAAATCATGTTCCCACATGTGTGATGCTATCAGCTGTAAAAGAGACTATTGCCCTACATTAATGACTACTTTTAATAAGCATTTCTCTCCCTGGCGCTCTGACAGCCTCTGCCCTGAGGCCTCTATCAATCAATCAATACGAACTGACTTTGCAAGTGATACAAATTCAAAATCATACCGGGAATGGTGGCGGATAAAGAAAGAAAGTGGGCTGTTGTAAACAAAACACCAATTTGTCTGCACAGCTTGCTAAGCGCGGAAGAGCTGCCTATCTCCGCACAGGGAAAGAAACGGCGCACCGTTCTTTTAGCTGGGTTCTGGTGCTCAGCTTCCCTTTGCCATTGTACATGAGCTGAAGCTTGATACAACATCTCCTGTGGCCATGAGAAGTTCACCTGCTCAGAGCTTGTTTTAATCAATAGAGCCACAGTTCCAATTTCTGGGAGCCAGAGGTGGTCCCTGACCAGTTACTTCACCCGGTGCAGAACAGCAGAAATAGACTACTTGAAAAGCACGCAAATTCAAAACTTACCCATGGAAAACATGACTGATGTAATCTAAAAGCAATAGTTTTTGTTCCGTTTCTAACACATGTCCCTGACCCTTGCTCCAATCTTCTCATCATCCTCCTCCTCCATATTTCCCCAGTGTTAGATAGATAGATAGATAGATAGATACTTTATTCATCCCCATGGGGAAATAATCCCCTCACACTCCCTACATACCCTCCTGTGAATCTCCTCCCCCAATCCTTCTCTATTTGCCTAAATGTTAAAGGAACGGTGTATCTCAGAGACTAGCAGAGAGGCTGTAAATCTGCTTTTAACAGAACAATCATACTAAAGGGAACAGCAAGCACTCCATCTCCTCTGATCCCGATCATTCCTGTCCCCAATGCATGCCAGCACCCTCCCACCTGCAATGTTGTCCCCGATCTCAACCCAATCCACACTATTCTCCCCACTAACCCACATCGATCTGCTCCAACCCATACCGTCCTCCACAGAAACCCACACCAGTTTCCTCTCTTTCTCTCACCAAAACACACACCATTCCCTCCTCAACTACTAATCCCTTGCAGCTCATCCCATCCTTCACTGCTAATTCACCTTCGCATGGACTCTGTTATGCACTTACCCATACCAATCTCACCCAAACCTGCCAATCCTCTCCCAGCCTACACTGATCCATACTCCTCTCGCAACCCACTGTTCCCAGACTCTCACTCGTATCCTGGACCCACACTCCAACCTGATCTCCCCCTTCCCTACAATGAGTGACTCACTCTGTGATCACATAGACCCCCAATTTTATCTCCCCTTAACTCTGCTCCAATCACTTTCCAACTCTCCACCATATAGCCTCTCTCAGTTCTTGCCCAGATCCGTGATGCAGCCTCCACAGAGCCACAATCCAATCCCACCGCCACGACCTACACTCCAATATCAACCCAAACATCAGTTCCAGTATTTCCACAGATCCATGCTCCAACCTCTAACAGACCCACCCGCAGTTCTCTCTCATTTCCCTGAATCATAAAGACAATATTTTATTTTTAATGTTATATTTCTAGTTCTAAGCTAAATGTGAATAATTGTAATTTCATTAAAACTTTATCAATGATAATATTTACTGGTGTGCAAGAACCAGTCTCCTTTAACTCTAAACATGCCTGGCATAAATTCTGCTCCTTTGTCTGTGCTGAGAAGGCTGGCACTCCTAGTAGGTATCTGCCTGAACCAATTTTTTTTCCCCTGAGGCTGGGAAAGATACTTAAAGTGAAAGAAAGATCTTGCCACTATCCAGAACCTTATGCAACCTCAGGATATCCCATCAAGGTTTGTAACAATTGGAATATATTATTTTTGAAATGTTGCACACTATTATAATGAAAGCAGGTAAATCTAGGAACCCATTTATACACAACAACATGATATGGAATGGAATATTGAATAGAATACGATAAAGAATTTACATGCACTTCATCACAATGTGGAATTCACATGAGAGGACGAACTTCTGAAATATAGTCCATTAAAGAGTCCTGTATAGTTAACTAAGTAACAAACTGGTAGACAAACTCATTGAGCTATGCAGCATCTGTGGAGCTAAAAATACAGTCAATGTTTCAGACCAGGACTCGGTCTGATGACTGAGAGAGGGCCAGTGCAAAGTGGTTAGAGAGAAGTGAGATAGTGACTAGTAGGTGATATCAGGCAAGGAAAGAAAAACCAAAGGCAAATTTCAGATGATGAGGAGGGCAAGGATAAAATAGAGATAGAGGCTGGAAGGTGTAAAGTGCAGCCAGATAATGGAGAGATGATGAACAGATGGAAGCTGATGGTGGTGGGGATAGGAAGGGTAGGGTAGGGGAAAGAAATGCAGGTAGATAGGTACTGTATGTTAGTTATGGTCAGATGGAAATGGCAAAGATGAACAAAAGGAGAGAGAATCAAAACAGACCTGTAAGAGTGAGATAGGAACAATGAAGAACTGGAAAATTCACTGTTCATACCAGTGGGCCATAGACTATCCTTGTGGAATATCAGGTGTTTTTCTTCTAGCTTATATTTGGTTTTACCATAGCAGTGGAGAATGCTAAGCCAGCAGATGGATGTGGGAATGGGACGGTGAGCTGAAGTAACATGAAAACAGAAACTCAAGGTGGTTGTTGTGGACAGAGTTCATCAAACAGAAGCTCAAGATGATCATTGTGGACAGAGCATAAGTGTTCTAACTAATAGTTACTGATGCACAGGAGGCTGCACTCGGAGCACCAAAAGCAGTAGACAAAGTGGGATGAGGCACACATGTACCCGTCATAACCACAGATTTGGCAGCGCAGCAGATACGGCAATACACGTGAATATAGACGTGTCAGCTAATTATTATTTCATTGTGATAGTATTTAACTCCATACTTATCGTCGTAGTGCTTGTCGAGACTTGGACACAGCAACGCTTCGCTGACTGCTTGCATTTGGCCTTGCCTGAGAAACTGGACTGTCGAGTCAACTGACTGAAGACTAGCGGTATTCATTTTATTCTTAGTTGTCCTTTTCAGCCGCAGTCTAGGCTTCGGTATCTATTTGAGAGTTTTAGTTAACGGCCCCATTTGGGCTAGCGTTTATTTTTCCTTTTGAACACTGTTCGCATTAAAGTCTGTGAACTATCGATCCGCTTCGGTGTCTCTCACTCCACACTTGGGCCATATCCGAACTGGGTAACAGTACCTCTGCCTCACCTGGAGGAGCAGATTTCGTCCCTGCACAGTGGTGAAGTAGGAGAGATAGGGACAGGTTTTTCACTTCCTATGGTTGCACTAGAAAGTGCCAGGGACCAGGGAGGGACGGATGAAGAGACATGAGAAGAGCAGTGGGCTAAAGAAAGAGTACTTCCTGTGTAAAGTGGGGAGTGAGGAGAAGTTTAGACTGGTGATAGTTCCTACCCTCCTTATCTGACTCTATCTGCCCATAACCTCTCCCATATCTGGTTCTACTTACACTTCCTAATCCCCACCCCCACTGTCACCACCATCTTCCCCAGTTCCATCCACTCACTGTCTTAAGTTTTGGCCATACCCATTTCCATCTCTCATCCATCAAAACTCCCCTCCATCTCCCCTACCTGACTCCATCTGCCCATCACCTCCCACCTCACCTGGTTTCACCCAGCACCAACCAGCCCCTGTTCCCCTTCTCCCCTCACTTTTTTTTAATATGGCCTACCTTCCCTACACACTCTCAGGCCTGAAGCAGGGTCGTAATCCAAAGCGCCAACTCTCACTTTTACCTTCACGGATGTTGCCTGACCTACTGATGTCCTCCAACAGCCTGTTTTCTTTTGGCTCCAGATTCCAGCATCTGCAGTCTCTTGTGTCCCCAGTTCTGAGTACTTCCTCTGTCCTGCACAGAAGGGTCAGTGTTGATTAAACATTGAAGGCCTGAAATAGTAACCATCTAACTCAAGAGGTTGGAAAGTGACTGAGCTAAGACATATTTTTGAAATGAAGACATTACACTATTTCCTCTGTACTTATATTCCTATAAATTATATTGCCTCCCACTCAACTGGAGCTGTCCTTAAATTCAGATTCCATATCTATACCTGCGCTAAAATTCAAGTATCATAGTACCGTAGGGATCATGCCAGCAATCTAGGTAATCTACAGTAAAGTACATAAACTGGATAAGGCTTCACCTGGGTGCAGAGTGAAAGCACCTTTGTTCTGTGGCCTCTCACAGATTTTTATCGATAAAGGGTATGTGTGTGTTTTTTTTGCCACCTTTTGACTAAAAGCATTGCTGCTTTTAAAAGCGTGCTGGTGACTTTTCAGAGAGCAAGTAAAATTAACAGGGCAGCAGACTCCAATTTGCTTAGTTTTAAGTAAAAAGGTACGATGACTGTTTTGTATCTCCTCGAACCCCTATAATCACAACAAGCTTCTGTTTTGTTAAATCTGCAGCTGAATCTATAAGGTCAGGATGTATTGCAATAACATAACAGAAGTATACTTTTCCGGTTCCAATGTGTCATTTGGAAGGATTCCAAATATCAATATTTGCAATTCAATAATCCCAGGAGGCTCATGAGAACCAGTTGGATCGTATTAGATTGTGGACTTTGAATACACTCACAGGGTCTTGCATCTTTAGAAATAAGGTACTAATGGACACCTCAGGATATATTTAAGACAATGTATTTTAAAATTCTGTTCACACATTAGTCAGGCATAAAATGCAACTCTGCTTCTTATAAAACTTCCAAAACACTAGATCCTTTTAAAACTCCCAATTATTTTAAAATCCTGAATCACTTCCTCCTTGATTGATGCAAATTGTGTGGTACGTTGACGAATCAGTAGATCTGATCATAGTTTAAGTTGGGTAATATTGTCACATGGCAAATGGAAAATTTCACCCTAGAATTCCATGAAGCTTTGTGGTGCAATGCAGAAAAAATCTCTGTCGCCGGGTAACAACTTTCAGTTGGGTTGCAATTATTTTCTTTCAGACTTGAACACCTAAGAATATTACAACTTTTCAATACATCGTCAAAGTAATTTAAGTATGAAATATGCACAATAATGTTAATATTTATTATGTGAACAGTAAATTTTATTACCAATATGCTAATGAAGTCTTGTGATAATGTGCATGACTTTCACAGTGATATCAATCAAGCATCACTTGATCATAAATCCATTTGTAATTTCACTTGAAGCCACTGAGTATTACATTAATACAATCACAAGATTGCAGTAAGCTGCTTACTGAGATTAAAAAACTGGGTCTGTTGTAAATACTTGCTGGGGTTCAGGGGTGTAGGATCCACCTATATCTGTGGGTATTACAGCATTTACTGTCCATTCATATTTGCCATCACCAGGAAATGGTTATCACAGGAGAGCCCAACTTTAAATGTATGGATGGAAATTACAATGGACATGTACAAAATGGAGACGATAACAGCATCTGTTAATCATAAGTTGGAACAATTTGATTGATACTGGGAAAAATGGTTTAATTACATAACACCTCATAGGCCTGATTTTATTCTCACAAATCAATGAATATGTTGTATAAAAAAATCACTCCCTACTTTGTAAATCGTTTTCTTATTTCGATTATTCTTTCTCTCCTCTCCTTTCTGTAAGTGTATACCTCAGATAATTATTATACGGAGACTTGTGACAAATATGAATATATGATATATATATCTACAGTATCTGAAATACATCTCATGGAAATGTTTGTTTGATGACAAACCTCAATAAAAAAAATTACAAAAAAAAAGTAAAGCAAGATGGTGAGTGCCTTGCTGAACCATTACAGTCTTTCTGGCAAAGATACCTCTGCAGTGCTGATGGGTAGAATTTAAGATTTAGAATCTGTATCAAACAAGAACAGCGAGATATTCCCAAGTCTGATGCAGTATGACATGGAGGGGGACCTGACCTGCAGGTGCTGATGTCGCATGGCACCAAACGTCCTTGGTTGTAGAGGGTAGGTATTTGGGACTAGGAGGTAACAGATGGTGCATTAGTATTGGAGGGAATATGGAGATGGTTAGGTTAGTGGAAGGGATAGCATCCAGTCAGGCTGCTTTTCCCTCATTACGAGCTCCTATTCAAAGTTAATTCCCAAGTTGTTGACAGTGGGGGAGTGGACCAGGTGGTTAGATTCACTCTTCCTGGACATGTTTACTGCCTGGCATTAAGCAGCACAAGCATTACTTGCTGCTGATATACTTTGCCAGAAGACTACCTGTGCCCAAAGTACCTGTGTATCTACAACAAAAAAATTCTTCCTCTGCTCTGAAAAAGAGACTTTGAACTACTGTTTGCTATTACTTGTTATAATGCTAAGATCATGAAAACACTGCACTCATCACATCAGTAACATTGATAGATACACTTGTTTTATAAACAAAATTATTTGAAACTACCCCTTGTATAATATCCTTCTCAAAGCCTATTTCTATACGCTACTGCTTTTCAGCTTCCTAATTCAAAAATCAATATTTTTGCATAATGCATCATTCCTCAAAGTCTCCCAGCCTAAATGCCTTTAGTTTTCTAAATTTCTCAAATAACGGGAAAATTAAAGATTTTCCAATGCACAGAGTGATAAACTAAATAAACTTCACTGAAACTCAATATTCAGAGGTAAGCACCTTTTGGAGTCAAGGAACAAGAATGATTTTGTGCCCCTAAAATATATTTTACTTTTCAATTTTTTTCTTTCCTTTCTTCCAAATGATGTCCTATTCACCGTTGACATCTCAGCTAGATGGCAGTTGTTTCTTTATAACCCTTTTCCACTTAAACTTAAGGAAGCCTTTTCAGCTCACTGAGTCTATGACAGCTCACAGAGAATTCCAATTCCTCACTTACTTTCCATGTAGCATGTTGTGCTTGCATTGTCATCAAGTCCCCCCTGATGTTATCATCCACCTAGAGGTCATTTACGGTGACCAATTAACTTCCCAACCTGCTCATCTTCGGGATTGGGAAAGAACTGGAGAACCTGGGAAAACCCAAAGTAGTCAACTGGAAAACGTGTGGAACGTCACCTAAACAGCACCAGAGGTCAGGATTGTACTCTGGGCACTGGAGATGTGAAGCACTATCTCCACCAGATGTCCTTTGATTGCCTTCCCAAATGGTAAAAGAACCAAGTGCTTTCAGTAGGGCAGCCTGTTCAAGCTTTTACTTTGAAATATAACCCTGCCAACGTTATTTCTGTTGGCGTTGCCAGCTTTAAGTTTGAAATTCAGTTGGTTCACATGAAGAAGGCAGCCATTTATCTTGGCAGAGACTTTTGATCAAGGCTTACACCATCCTGTGTTGTTTGTGACATTGAAATCTCCACCTGCAAGTTTTGGTTTAGTAAATAAAGGGGAATGCTATTTGAGCAATATTTTATGCCAATATTATGTTGAAGTTTATTCCAGCTTATCAGTATAATATTCAACCAGCCTTTGGCAATTTAATAAAGCTTACATGATATTAATCTTCTTG
Organism: Hemitrygon akajei; assembly: GCF_048418815.1. Taxonomy (NCBI): domain Eukaryota; kingdom Metazoa; phylum Chordata; class Chondrichthyes; order Myliobatiformes; family Dasyatidae; genus Hemitrygon; species Hemitrygon akajei. Next base: position 43,135,155 of record NC_133134.1, on the reverse strand, counting down.
ATTACTTTAAAATTTTGCCTACTCATGTTGTGTATAATTTTGGATATTTTACATGTAAGTCTGGCTTTTTATATTCCTTTTATCTTATGAATGTGTGACTTAATCGTGATAGTTTGCTGCATTAAGTACTTACGGATTTTTTTTCTGGTTTTCTCTTGGTTTTACTCTTTTTCAATTGTATGTGTGTGTGTTGCCCAAGTAAAGCACCCGGAGCCTGGATGCTATACCCTGACTCCCGTCTTCATTTGTGTGGAGTTTGGTGTGCTTCCTACTTCTCATACAAGGAGATAAGCAGACAATAATATATCAGTTGTGAAAAAGAGCAAATTGATCTCTCCTGTAATCCATGGGTTAGCATAGCCAATTAGCAATTCTCTTCTACTTTCATGGTTAAGATTAAAGGCTGTTTGCTTTATATTATCAAAGAACCAACTTGTATGACATGAAATATTTTGCTCATAGCAGCAGTACAGTGCAAAGACATAAAATTACTATAAGTGACACAAAAAAAATAAATGAATAGTGCAAAAAGGAATAACAAGACAGTGTTCATGGGTTCATAGATCATTCAGGGACCTGAATGCTGAGGGGAAGAAGCTGTTTCTGAATCATTGAATGTGGTTCTACAGGCTCTTGTATCTCCTCTCTGATGGTAGGTATGAGGAGTGGGTATGTCCTGGATGGTGAGTTTCCTTAGAGATGCATACGAATTTCCTGAGGCTCTGCCTCCTGAAATTGTTCTCGATGATGGGGAGGGTTGTACCCGTGATGGAGTTGGCTGAGTCTACAACCCTTGGATTCTCTTGTGATTCAGTGCATCGAGGCCTTCCTACCTGGCCTCAATACTACCAGTCAGAATGCTCTCCTCTTCACAGCTTTGTAGTCACTCAACATCTTTCATGACATAGCCAGTGGAACACATTTTAAAATGTTACTGTTGTTGTGTTAATATTTATTAACACAATTGGTTAATATATTCCATCATTGATCGTTTTGATTATTAAGTAACTTAGCAATAATGTTGCTCTAATGACCATCTGTAGCACAGTGTCCCATAGAGGGCAGTGTTTTCATTTACTTTTAATTCAAATAAATTCCAAATAAAGTCAAACAACTTAATTCATCCTGCATAAATCCAAAACATCAATGTGTTTCCTAGCTGCAGATTTTGAGAATTTTTCTGTTTAGAGAGTGAACATGTGGAAAATAATATTTAAATATACAGTCAATTTAATGCCATATTTCAATTACATGCCGATAGTATTGCTAGAAAATTAATATACTAAAGCATCAAATATACTAAATATTGTTAATCCATAACTGATGTGTTCAATGGTATAACTATTTTATTTCACTTACTTAATAATGCATTTACAATTTGAAGCCATCTCCCACCTGCAGCATATCTGATTCATTTTGTTTCGGCCAGGCTGTGCTGCAAGAAACTAAGGGGAAACTGACATTTGATCCCACATGTCCTGCAGCAGTTATCCCTCCTGGTGAGCATTGAGCTGAGTTTCTTTGACAGCAAAAAACCCATGGAGGGAAGGGGGAGGTGGGAGATTGGGGGATCAAAATGTCAACAGAGAAGCTTTACAGCACACAACAAGGCTCTGTGAGTGAACAAGGAAGCCTGTAGGCTTGAGGTTTGGTTCATTGTAAAAGCCACCTTGTGCCGAATAAGAGAAGGGATGCTGCCTCATTAATATAAAAGGGAATTGCGGAAAGGCAAAACTTCACAACTCCAGCTGACTGGTGCCCTCCTTTGAATAAGGTCCAGTGGTACATGGTATTAATGAGAATGAAGATTGTCTCGCATTGATTCCCCATTGATTTATGCCCAGTGGTGTAGTACATGGTGCTGAACAGTCATCACCATAGGCTACATGTCTACTCCCATCATTTCATTGTCTAATGGCAGCTGCTTTAACACATTTGAAGAGTGATTTCCCCTTTGCAGCTTTTGAAGCAAGTATGCCTCTTCTATTATTAAGCACGTGCTAGACTGATTTCATGTATCTATGTCATTCAAAACTAAGAAAATAATGAATAGCTAAATCGAAAGTATTAATTTGTTTATATTTAAAATATTAGTTGCTTTATTATTTCATTGAGTATAGAATAGAAATTACATAAATGCACTGCAGAGCATATGCATGAATGTAAACATTGCCCCAGAATATTCATAGTTTTCGAGTACTACCTGACTGGCCCATGAGAATTGTTAGGAACTGCTTTTCGAAAGGAACTTTTACATTTAATTACCATTTAATTTTTACAAGAGGCAACTTAAGACGCACTGTCACTCGGACTATCCCTTTCCAAGTTCAATGCGTTGCCTAGCTCTGTGTCTTCCTCATCCCACCTGCAGATACGATTTCTAAACCTGACTGTTTCAGGGCACTCCTTATCGGGCTCCTGAATGCTACTTGAGTCTATCTAAAGCTTACCTCCCTGTCCAGCTTGCACTGGATTGGATCACTGCTGCACACCAGCTCCTCATTGTCTCTGATTTGTCCTGTAGAACTCCAACATATCTGCACTCACTAATTCTAGCCTTTTGATTATCCTTGAATTAGTTGCTTGCCATTCCTTTAGTTATCAGTGCACTAAACTCCATAGTTCCCTCCCTAAACCTCCCTCCCTTTTTACCTCACTTTAATGATTGTCTTCCAAACCTACCACTTTGAACAAGCTTTCGCTCATTATTTGACTTGATTCAAAATCAATTTAGGTTAATAACACTTTTGTGAAATGCATCAAAACATTTTACCATTTTTACTTAACTTGATAACTAACTGCTGCATGGCATCACCCAGCCAAACTTACCTGTAAATATCAACTTCTGAGGAATGACAAGGGCATCTCAAATAACTGTGATGTGAGTCCCTATTTGGACTGTAGTCATTTTGTCTATCCTCAGGTCAAATAACCTCTGGGTGCTCTGGTTTCCTCCTAGTTGGCAGGTTAATTGGTCATTGCAAATTGTTCTGTGATTATGCTCGATTAAATTGGGGGATTGCAGGATGCCAGGGCTTGAAGGGCCGAAAGGAGCTAGTCTCAATAAGTGAATAAACACAGGAGGTCTTTCCACACAGCCACCCAGGGAGCATATTTCTATAAAAAGTTCACTAAAGGAAACATGTTCTCGGAGGCATTGTGTAATGACAACATGCACAGGTGAGTAAACATTTACCCTCCGCCCAGCTGTACCATGCAGGAAATTTGCCTGCTTCCACAAGGCCATAAAGGATCTCCTTCCAATGGATCAGACTTAGCTGAGACTTTATCTCAGCACAGAACTGAAATCACTCTGTTGCAAATGTGAGAGATTGGCTGATCTCCTAAATTGAAAGGACTCGCTTCTCAAGTCGTCAAGTCACTTTTTATTGTCATTTTGACCATAACTGCAGGTACAGTACATAGTAAAAACGAGACAACGTTTTTCAGGACCATGGTGTTACATGACACAGTACAAACATTCGCCTGAACTACGTAAAAAACAACACAGAGAAAAAAACTACACTAGACTACAGACCTACACAGGACTGTGTAAAGTGCACAAAAACAGTGCAGGCATTACAATAAATAATAAACAGGACAATAGGCAGCAAGGTGTCAGTCCAGGCTCTAGGTATTGAGGAGTCCGATAGCTTGGGGGAAGAAATTGTTACGTAGTCTAGTCGTGAGAGCCCCAATGCTTTGGTGCCTTTTCCTAGACGGCAGGAGGGAGAAGAGTTTGTATGAGGGGTGCGTGGGGTCTTTCATAATACTGTTTGCTTTGTGGATGCAGCGTGTGGTGTAAATGTCCGTGATGATGGGAAGAGAGACCCCGATGATCTTCTCAGCTGACCTCACTATCCGCTGCAGGGTCTTGCGAAACAAGATGGTGCAATTTCCGAACCAGGCAGTGATGCAGCTGCTCAGGATGCTCTCAATACAACCCCTGTAGAATGTGATGAGATGGGGGGTGGGAAATGGACTTTCCTCAACCTTCGCAGAAAGTAGAGATGCTGCTGGGCTTTCTTTGCTCGGGAGCTTGTGTTGAGGGACCAGGTGAGATTCTCCGCCAGGTGAATCTTTAGAATGATTAAACAAAACAAACAGTCTGTGGTTGTTCAGAACTTTAACTCCTTGCCATTTTAAAAATACAACTGCATTAACTATACATGTCCAATGCCCTTGAGTTAGTATTTTGAATGGATAAATATTAGCTTGAAAAAATACAAATGGTTACCAATACACACCCACAATGAGCAATCCACAAATTATATCCTTAATCATTCTTAGGCCATTGCTACTAATTAATCTTGTGATCTATACTCTTTTCATTGTGAGTAAAAACATTGTTAATAGGAATGATACATTTTGCATTAGGAAAGGATTTGCATTTAACTTTTTTATTTGTAAGAGAATTAACTCCTTTATTTACTTTATACATGAAAGGAGGATTTTCCCATGTTAGTGAGAATTCAGCAAGCAAGTGCATAAAATTGTTCACCACACCTAAAAATAATTTTTATTTTCAATTTGACGTGAGAATTAGGAGCAGGAGATGGCCATCTGTCTCATTGATTCTTGTCCACCATTTAATATGATCGTGGCTAATGTGGTTGGGGACTCAAGTCCACCTTCCTGCCTTTTTGTTCTAACTCTTAATTAATTACGCTACTAAGCAAAAACCTATCTAACTATATCTTAAATATATTTATTAAGGTAACCTCTACCATTTCCTTGGGCAGAGAATTCTACAGATTCACTACTCTCTCGGAAAAGCAGTTTCTCCTCATCTCCATACGAAATCCTTTGTGTATATTCTGAGATTTTTTGCTCGTTTTTCTTGTTGCCATTCGTGCAATTTTTTTTGTGCATGGGGTGGGGGTGAGGTTTATGTTTATTCTTTGAATCGGTTCCATAGTTTTCTTCTGAATTCCAAAGAGTATTGCCCCTGGCGACTCAGTCTCTCGTCATTCCAGTATAAAACCTGGTGAAACTTTTCTTCACCGTCTCCAAAGCCAGTATATCATTGCTCATGAGCGAGGACCAGAACTCCAGGTGCACCCTCACCACTACCCTGTACAGTTGCAACATAACCTTTATGCGTGGGTTTCCTCCGGGAGCATCAGTTTCCTCCCAATGGTCCAAAGAAGTACTGGCTAGTATGTTAATTGGTCATTGGTCTCTAAGTAAATAAAATAAATTCAGTCCATCTAGCAATGAAGGCCAAAATGCCACTGCCTTCTTCACAGCCTGTTGCACCTATTTGTGATTCATGTTTGCATGCTGCAAACTTTCACTATTTAAATAATATTCTGATCTTCTATTTTCTTTCCAAATGGATAACCTCGCATTTACCAACATTGAACTCCATCTGCCAGATCCTTGCCTAATCACTTAACCTATCTATGTCTCTGCAGCCCCCAGGCAATTTGCTTTTCCATTCAAATTCATCCATAAACCTAGAGAGTCAATACTCAGTCCACTCTTCCAAATTGTTAATATATTTCACGAACAGTTGTGGGCCCAGCTCACCATGATTGCCAACCAGAGAAATACCCATTTATCCCAACTCTCTGCCTTCTATTTTTAACCTGTCCTCTATCCATGCTAATAGATTACTCTATGAATTCTTATCTTCTGGGTAAATTTTTTAAGCGGTACCTCATTTAACGCTTTCGGGAAATCCTAGTATACAATATCCATCTGTTTCCATCTATCCACCACGCTTGTTATGTCCTCAAAGAACTTGAGCAAGTTTCTCACACTCAGCCTGCCCTTCCTGAATCCCTGCGCCATGGAACCATTTCTCTCCAGATGTCTGCTATTTCTTCTTCAGTGATAACTTCAAGCATTTTCACAACTACAGACGTTAAGCTAACTGGCCTATAGTAACCTACCTCTGCCTACATCCATTTTAAAAAGTTGCGTGGTATTTGCTGTCTCCTGATCCACTGGGACCTGTCCACAGTTCAGAGAATTTTGATAAATTATCCCAGGCACCTCCACTATAACTGCTATTGTTTCTTTCACTACCCTGGGATGCATTTCATCAGGACCAGGAGACTTATCTACCTTTAGGCTTAATTGTTTGCCCAGCATTACTTCTGTGGTGATAGCAATTGTATCAAGGTCTTCACCTCCCATTGCATACATCCCATTCTTGTCTTGCAAGGGACCTACACTCACTTTAGCAGCATTTTCTGCTTGATATAATTATTTTATTTTACTATCAGTGTTTATACTTCATGCTAATCTACGTTTAACATCTAAGTTCCCTATCTTTTTTGTTTGCTTAGTTGCTCTTTGATGCTTTTTAACATTTTCCCAATCTTTGAATTTCCCACTATTCTTGGCAAGTTTGTACGCGTGAGCCTTCCTGTATTTCCTTAGTTATCTAAGGCTGGCTCTCCCCATCCTTACTGCCCATGCTTTTAACTGGAATTTTGTGGAGCACTGTGAAAAAATCTCTTCGTAAGTCTTCCACTGTCCCTCAGCTATCTCACCATATAGCCTGTGTTCCCAGTCTACGCGAGTCAACTCCTCCCTCATCCTGTTGTCATCTGCCTCGTTTAGGCATAATACACTGGTTTTAGATTGACCTTCTGCCCCCTCCATTTGTATGAGAATTTCAATCATACTGTGAACCCTCTTTCCAAGAGGATCCCTGATTACAAGATTGATAGTTTTACTTGTCTTATTGCCCAGGACCAGATATAAGATTGAAAGTTCCCTTGAGAGTTCAGTAATAAGCTGTTCAAAGACGCTATCATGGATACATTTTCTAAAGTCCACCTCAAGACTGCCTTGACCAACTTGATTCACTCAATCTAAGTGCAAGTTAAAGTTTCCCATGACAACTGACATTCCATTTTTACATGCATCAGAAGTGTCTTGGTTTATTGCCTGTGCCACTGTAGTGTTTTTATTTGATGCCCTATAGACAGGATCCATCAGCGAATTTTTTTACCCTTTACTATTCCTAACCTCTATCCACTCAGATTCAACATCCTGCGCTTAGATCTCGTATCATCTCTCACTGTCGGCCTGATGAGCACATTGCTTTATTGCCTGTCCTTCTGCATTGCCTGATGCTCTGAATATCTATTTCTCAATCATGTCCACCCTGCAACCACCTTTCTGCTATGGCCGCTAAACCCATACCCCTTGTACTGATATGTGCAACGGGTTTGAAAACTGCGAACATTCAGATCAGATGCCCTTACACTCTCGGTTCTTTTACAATCCAATAATATGCATCTTTTACATTTGGATTTTTTTGCATTCCTCTCTGCTTTTCACTTTGCGTGTGACAGAGGTAGTGATCCTACCTTTGAGGACCTATCTTTTAACTTACCTTTTAGCTTCCTAAGTTCGGTTGGTAGGGCTTCATCTCACCCTTTTCTGTCCTTTTGTTCTCTACTTCCCTTTCTTGTAGTTGATGATTTACTGACAAGGTACTGAACAGGTGTCAATCATTCCACAGTGCATCGTTTATATGGCCCTTGGTCACAGGTGAGTCTAGACAGTGAAAAAGAGTAAGCTTGCATTTACCTAATGTCTTACCAAGTCCTTTGTGCTTTACAAACAATGGTTTCTTCTTTCTTCATACAGCCAGGTCTTGCAAGGTCATAACGTGGTAAATGAATGAATGACCAGATAACATGACTTTAATGATGTTGATTAAAGGAGGACTGTCACCAGGACCTTGCCCTTTCTCAGACAGTATTGGACTTTAATTGCCACTTAGGTAAGCAGACTAAGCCTAAAACATCAAGACCTCATCAGAATGGAGGCAATTCTAAACGTAGCACTCCTTCTGTGAAGAATCACAGTACACTGGGTGTAGCAGGGATCGAGTCCTGAAACTTCTAATTTGGAGGAGAGAGTGCGCTCAATGTACTATGATCCACAAGATATAACAGTTAAGCAAACACAGGAAACCACATACACATTGGGAACTGACTGAAAATAGAAATAGCAAATGTTAGGAAGCTTTTTGCTGGTGTTGGTAGAATCATAATCCTTTATCAATTTTGGTACAGCTCAGCAGATGCTAGGAATGTCCTTGGGTTAAGATAATGTGGCTCCAATTGCATTACTTTTGGATGGCAGGCCTGATGAGAACAATCACTGCATTTGCACAGAGGGGCAAGGCTGGTGTTGACAATATTTCCCAGATAAAATACTCTTCTATGGGAAACTTAATTCAATAAATTAGCTTCAGAAATAAGCCCTTTACTGTTTTGTGCATGCGCTATGATTTCTAATAGTTCCTAAAGTCTCTCTCTGAGCTGTTATGCTTAATGTTCTTGCAAATGATTGAGTCCCACTCCAGGCCTTTGTCTACACAACCTGGCTTGTATTTTGAAAGTGTTAACTTTCAGATAAATTTTGAATGAACCGTACAGATCTCTTGGTGAGAGCTTTCCAGATGTCCTAGTACTTACCCTCAGTAAGAGTCTACAATATGCTACAGCATTTATTTTAGTGATGTTTGTAGAAACATATTGTATTTAACTTGGTTATTGCATTCTCTACATTACAACAGAGACTGCTGCTCTGTAGAGTGGTGAAGACTTGCAGGTGTATGACCTGGCGGTCTCTCAGAGAGTAGTGCCTGGCATAAGTAGTTGAAAAAGCACGAAAAAATATAAGTGAAAAAGCCCTATTTTTAGACAGGTTTTACCGACGTTAGCACAGCTGTAGGACATATGGGGTTAGACAAGATAAAAGGGAAATAAGAATTCATTAACAATTAACAGGTGCCTCCAATGGGAAATATTTAGTGAATTATTTCAACTAAGATGGCACATGGTTACTGCTACACTATAACTAAAAGCAATTTTAGACTGCATCAAATTCAGCAGCCTTGTACTCCAATGTTAATGTTTTCTTTGCAGCACTTTCATCTCTTCCCCAGCTTTAACAATATACCCCATATATGACCTAATCAGGAGTCATCACTGGTTCAGTGTTTGTTTTGCTCCAGGTGTTCCTGCATTCAAATACCTTCATTTGGATGTGAGGAGAAAGCAAGGCACCACACGTACTGAATGAAACCTGCCAGAATGTTCCAGACCTCAATGGTTCTCCAGTTTTTGCCTCTTATACACGAGTTTCCATGGTTCCACCTCCACCTGCTCTACCTTCAGCTGCGAAGAGCTACTCTACTGAACAATTCCCACGGCCTATGGACTCACTTTCAAGGGTTCTTTGTCTCATGTTCTCGATATTTATTTATTATATTATTTTTTCCCCTCTTTTTCTATTTGCACAGTTTGTTGTCTTTTGCACTTTAGTTGTTTGTCCGTCCTGTTGGGTGCCGCCTGTGGTTTATTCTATTGTGTTTCTTGTATTTATTGTGAATGCCTGCAGGAAACTGAAATTCGGGATGACATTTTTGTACTTTGATAATAAATTTACTTTAAACTTTGAATAAAACTCCTCACCTTTCAGTTAGTTACATTCCTAAGAAGTATCTTGAGGTGTTTTATTGTGCTGAAAGAGCTTTAGAAGTCATTGCTGATATGTTAATTTATCACTAACCAAAAGGGAAATCATAATTGTACCCAAATAGACGCTCATGACCTCTGTGAATGATCTCACACTCCTCCCCATAAGCAAACATTTAGTTGACACAAAATGCTAGGACAAAGCCATATTTATGTTATGCTAGAAATCTGGCAAGTGTTAAAAAATGTTCATATAATAACTTCTATTGTATGGAAAAGATTCTAATCTCAACATTAAAAATTGACTCTAGGTCATAATTTTCTCATGATTTGCAATGTATTCACTTTTTTCTTATATATGAATAATGCACTCAATCTTATTAATAACATCTCTAATCATTACTGTGTGTTTGCAAAGTTACTGTACGTTAACAAAGGATTTCAATATGCCTTTGTGTTCTAATGCCACGGTGAGCTTACATTGTTGATTCGGTGCTGAAATATTTGTTGGACCTTGTTCAGACCCAGTTTATTTAATGACTTCTTTGCCAGAAATGTTATTTGATTATCAGGAAAGCTCACATAATAAAAATTCACTGGCTTGTTTTCAATGCTCATAAACAGGTTTATAGAACGGAAACTAATTGTCTTTGCAGCCCGTGCTTGTCAACATCCTTTCAGGAAACCATGAGCAGAATAGATGTGCAATCAGCGACTATACATCAACGTGACTGAGGAACTTGGAGGCAGTGCTAACTAGTTGGTTAAAGAGCAATTTTAAATGCTCATTCTGTGGAACTGGTATTTACCAGACAGTCACCATACTGTCCTGCTTTATTCTGTTCTCTTTAATAAACAGGACCAAAACTAATTGGTCACATGGTATATTGTATTGATTTATACAGGTCGGAAAAATCATGGATTTAATCTGAGTCTTTGCCATGATGAACAATCTCAGCTAAGGTAGTACTGACGGCAAAGATTAGCTGGAATTTCATCTCCACGGACTTACCACTCCCCATCAACTCTAATCTTTTTTTTTGCTGCAGTCTTTCAGGAAAAGTGAAGGGAAATTGTAAAGAGGTGGCTCTGAATTGTGTTCCAACATCTCTGAAAATGATGGGCTATAAAATTAATCATGCTCATTGGCATCATATGATGCTTCATTCGGGTTCAGTCACAAATGGAAAATTTCCACTTTCAAAAAAGCGACAGCTAGGACAAAGACAAGGCACAACAAACAATGGTACCAGATATCTATCTGGTACATATTATAAACAATAGCAGACACATTGAAGTAAATCCTGTTCAAGGTCCAGGTGACCAAAACAAACTCTGCCCCCATGGTTTATGATGTTTCTGTGGTTCCATAATTATATGATTAACCTCCGGGTGTCCACTACCCTTTAGAATACTATCTGGAAGAAACACTTCATAAGCCAGTAAATCACTCCTGTGGAAAAAAAAACTTATAGCACTTCAGAATTTGTCAGGAGAAAAGCTGACAGAGCTTCAGGTCAAATGTTCATACTCAGTCAGAAAAGCCTTTTTGTTTTACATCATATTGCTTCAAGCTTCAGTCAGTCAGCACACCTGGAACATAAAGATAAGGGTAGATAACTTTAAAGAATCTTCCCCATATAAGCAACACTATGTATTTCTTAAACACATGCACAAAGTAACAGCTGCTGGGAGTAAGTTGCACACCAGGAGCAGAGTCCAATGATCCAGATGGGGTCAGGAACCACAAAACTGAAGCCCAAGCATTCACAAAGGCTTCAGAACCAAGTGATCATATTGCTGAATGTGTGAAGCTTTTGTCTTATGCAATGCATGCAGTCTTTCTTTTCCAACAGCTCATTATGAGGTGCAGTTCATGATTACAGAGGCAGCCCTAAAGTAACATTAGACTCCATTATGCAGTGCGGTGCAGCCTCTTTAAATGTTCTGAATGATAAGCATTACAATGAAACTTTAATTTGGTGTGATGATCTTGCATGAAAGATGAAAGGAATAACATTGTTTTGCAGTGTAGAACACACACAAATTGCTGCAGAAACTCTGCAGCTCGGGTGGCATCCATGGAGTGGAATATCCAGTCAATGAATTAGGCCAAGATCCTTCATCGGATCTCAGTTCAAAAGATCGAGTGTTTATTCCCCGCCTAACTTGCTGAGTTCCTCCAGCATTTTGTGTGTGTTACTCAAGATTTCCAGCACCTTTCAAACAAGAGAAAATCTGCAGATGCTGGGAATCCAAGCAACACGCACAAAATGCTGGAGGAATTCAGTAGGCCAGGCAGTATCGATGGAAAAGAAGAATCAGTCAATGTTTCAGGCCGAAACCTTTCAGCAGGGACCAATATTTTGGGTACTGAATCAACTTTAGCATTCAGCTTTGTTGCCATTGGGATATCATTTTACTTATGCATTACTTCTCACTAATTCTTCTTTCATGATGCAAGCCCTTGTTTCAAGATGTTTTAAGAAGTTTGCTCCTAACAAGTTTCAGTCTTCCCACAGAATACAAGACTGACCATTATAATGTTCACTGACCTTCAGAACTATCCCAGCATTAAAATGACATGTCCTTGCTTCAGTAGAATTGAACTTGGTAAATCAAGACTGGATGATTCTGGAGCTCAGATCTAGTATTTCATGTGCCAAGTAAATTGTTCTTAGTTTTAAAACTCTTCCTACACAATACCACTCTCTATTTGTGAGAGAGGGATAACTGTTTTAGCTCTAATGAAGGTACTTAAGAAAAAGGAAGCACATTTAGCTCTCATTAACTATCCAGCTGGAGTGATCCTTACTGCATTCCATCGTAGCATCCAATTTGTTCCTAGCATTGTTCGAAACTGTTTTCCTCCACCTTTGTTTCTGAATGTTTATTCCATGTATCATTCACTCTTTCTACAAATGAATCCTCCTACACCTTTGGTGAAGGTTGTCTTCTCTTCTGAATCTGATTTTTTATTCTAGCTTTTCTGTACCCTTTTACATTTATAGAATCATAATTACTGCCCTTTCAATATTTACAAGACCCAAAGGTTCATGTTTCTCCGGACACTCCCTAATTTTTGTCTTGTGGCTTTTCCATGCACCATCTTCGCTGCGTGACAGTTTAACTCCCTGCTGACAAGAGCTATATCCTACAGTGTTCTATCTGCACTCTGGCAAGAGCATAATCAAACTTGATCATCGCTTCTGGAGACCACTGTTTTGGTTGCACAGTTAAATAAGGCATAGGAGCAGAAATAGGTCAGTCTGCTCTACCTTTCCATCAAGGCTGACTTATTATCCCTCTCATCCTTATTCTCCTGCCTACTCCTCATGACCTTTGATGTCTTTACTAATCAAGAACCAATCAACCCCTGCTTTAAATATCCAATGGCATGGCCTTCACAGTTATCTGTGGCAAGAATTCCACAGATTCATCACCCCTTGGCTAAAAAGATTTCTCCTCATTTCCGTTCTAAAGGGATATTCTTCTGTTCTGAGACTGTGCCCTCTAGTCCTAAGCTCCCCCACTATAGGAAACATCCTCTCCACATCCATTCTATCTAGGCCTTTCAATATTCAATAGATTTCAGTAAGATTCCTCATCATTTTTCTAAACTCCAAAGAATATAGCAATAGAGCCATCAAACACTCCTTATATGTTAACTGTTGTAAACTCAGGATAATCCTTCTGAACGTCCTCTGGACCTTGTCCAATGCCAGAACTGCCTTTCTCAGATAAGAGACCAAAAATTGCTCACAATACTCCAATTGCAGTCTGACCAATGCTTTATAAAGCCTTGGCATTACATCCTTGCTTTTGTATTCTAGTCCTCTTAAAATGAATGCTCACATTGCATTTGTCTTCCTTACCATTGACTCGGCCTGCAAGGTAAATATTACTGGATCCTGCACTAGGACTCACAAGTCTCCTTGAACCTCTAATTTCCCAATTTTCTCATTTTGCTGTTCTATATACTTTGGACATGTTTAGCGTTATGTTTTGAAACTCCAAAACATAAAAACTAATTGAGAGGAAACATGGAGCTGGGAATGCAAGTCTTAGCTTTGTTTTTTTTTTACTTTAAGTGAGGGTTCATGTATGATGTGGTTGCATGATGACGTATGCCATTCACATACTTTTACATAAAACCCGCAATGAATAATGTAAACACAAAGAATGGATAATCAAACAATGTATTTATGATATTACTGAAATATTAAATAAACAACTTTCCTTCCTGCTTATTATGATCTCCAACTCGATATAGAATGCATCTCAATTATATACAAAATGTATGCTATATAATACAGTTACTATTTACTGTAGACTTCCACAGCATAGTAAATTTTAAATATTCCCATTCAGGCCTGAAGATTTAATCACTGTGGAGGATTTCTTACTCTTGTAGGATAATGCCTTTCCTGACCAGAGAGGTCACTCTGCTTGGCAGGTGAGACTTGTAGCTCTGAAACAATCTCAGTTTCTGAGGTCTCCTCCATGGTGGTTCTAGGAGCTGACTCTGGGACTTCAGGAAGTTGTTCTGACAACTCTGTATAACTTTTCTTCTGGACATGTTGGCATCCCAAACAATGCATGGCAAGCTGTTCAATTTGCTGATCTATCCCAAGCCACCAGGCAAAGCTATGAGCCAAACTTTCATTTTGACCACACCTAGATGACTGGCATGTCGCTCCTCCAACACTTTAATTCACAGCTTGAATTGTACAGCGACTCTCAATCCCCACATAAGACAACTTTTGTCAAGGACAAGTTTATTCTGGCACTGGTAAAACTGGGGGAACTGGGATTTCTGCTGAACATTCCAGCTACTTTGGGTGGCCATGGAGGCATGAGACTGTGTAAGATCATTTCAAAGATTTTTAAGGTATATTTAATGTCAGAGAAATGTTTACAATATACATCCTGAAATGTTTTTTCTTCTGGTTTCCCTTTGGATAATCTCTGCCACAATAGGGAGATTTTTGATTTGCATTTGGGAGAATATGTCAAGAGGAGTGTCATCTTTTGTAAACTTTTCAGGTATTTCTTTTTCCAAAACTAAACATGACAATCTATCAGCATTTCCATAATTAGTCATTCTCTTGAATTCGAGTTTGTAATTGTGCCCTCCAAGAAACAGAGCCCATCTCTGCATTTGTGCTGCTGCTGGCAGAGGCTGTGGATTGAAAATGGACACTAGTGGTTGATGATCAGTAAAGAAGATAAACTCTCTCCCATACAAGTACTAGTTGAAATGTTTTACATCCCAAACTAGCTCAATGCCTCTCTGTCAATTTGTATGTTATTTTTCTCTGCAGTGGAAAGGGAATGAAGTGCAAACACTATTGGCTGTTCACTTCCATCACTCCAAACATGTAACATGATTGCACCTATCTACACCATAAGGCAAGGCATCATTGGATGATGTGGATCATAATGTGTGAATACACTGTCTGACGTCACCATTTCTTTCACCTCACGGAAAGCTTTGTCCATCGCCATTTCTTCCTGATTTATAGTAACGTGTTCAAAGGGTGGAGTACAGTAGCCAGGCTTGGCAGGAACTTGTTATAGTAATTGATTAATTCTAAAAAGGACCACATCTGTGATATGTCCTTTAGTCTTGGAGCAAACACCACTGCTTGAATATTGTCTGCACACTTATGTAATTCTTATGCATTAATGGAGTCGCCACAATAGGTGATGCTGGGTTTAAAGATTTCATACTTCTTGCATCATGCTCTGATCCCACAATCTTCTAATCTTTGTAATGCTTTCTTGAGATTTTGGAGATGTTCCTTGTCATCCTTACCGGTGACAATGATGTCATCCCGGCTGCACTGAGTGCTTGGACAGCCTTGCAGCACCTGGCCCGTGGCTTTCTGCCAGAGTGCAGGTGCAGATGCTACTCCAAAAATAAGCCTGTTATAGTATAGTATAAAGCCCTTTGTGAGTGTTTATGTTGAAACACTTTGGACTCCTCTTCCATCTCCATCTGTAAGTAAGACTCAGCTAAATCCACTTTTCAGAAGTGTTTTCCTCCAAAAAGATTTGCAAAGATATCCTTTATTCTGGGCAGAGGGATCTACTCTCTGGGCAGAGAGATCTACTTTCATTCTTCATTGATGATGACCTTAAAATCACTACAGATCCTAAAGGACCCATGCTTCTTGACTACTAGACCACTGGCATTGCCCATTCAACCTTGGAAAGAACGTATTTACCCTCTATGCAATCTAGCTCACTGGCTACTTTTTCATGGATAGTATGAGGAATTGGACAGGTTTGTAAAACTTAAGTGTGGGATTTTCATTGAACACTACTTTACCCTTGGTACGTTTTGAGTTTTCCCAGCGCAATTCTTGAACACTCCTGTGGCATCATCCACTACCTTTCTTAATTTACTTTCAGTTGACTCTATTGCAGAAAATGTGGCATACAAATAGTGGATGAATCTCCAATCAAGTTTTAGTTTTCTCAGTCATTCATGACCCCACAATGCTGGTCGTCCTGTGGCTCAATGTGGCATTTCACTGTTATGAATGTAATTCCCACAGAGGTTATCATTTCCCCAGTATAAGCTCTTAGTTAAGTATCCGTAGGCTTCAGTTCAGTATTCAAACTCATATTGGGGAATGACAGGAACAGCTGAACTCATGTCCAAACTAGAAAAAATCTGCAGATGTTGGAAATCCAAGCAACACACATAAAATGCTGGAGGAATTCAGCAGGCCAGGCAGCATCTATGGAAAAAAGTACACTTGACATTTCGCGTCGAGACCCTTTGGCAGGACTGGAGAAAAAAAAGACAAGGAGTAGATTTAAAAGGTGAGGGAGGGGAGAGAGAAACATAAGGTGATAGGTGAAACCGGGAGGGTGAGGGATGAAGTAAAGAGCTGGGAAGTTGATTGGTGATTGACACAGAGCTGGAGGGGGGAGGGTCATGTGTTGCTTGAACTGGTGTCCAATTCCATTTTAATTAATTTGTTGTTCACGTCTGGTGTAAGCCATGCTGCTTGTCTATTGTTAGCTTTCACATTGTAAATCTCAAGGCTATCTAGTCCTGTGTAACTCTCACTTCACAAGATTTTTCAACAATAGCATGCAGATTTGTGCTCTTTTTAAAACTGCAACTTGACTTTTTATCTTTTTCATTTTTCTGTACAGTCCATTTATTTTTGTCTGCCTGACATGCTCTTTCGTATGAGTCCTACTTTGATACGTTTTCTACAAGTTTTGCCTTTAAACCTACATTGGCCTGGTGGACGTGAGCCCCTGCCACAGCAGTAACATAATCTGTTTGTCCAGGCCAGTTTCTGTTTAGTTGATGCAATTTTGTTCAAGCTCACTTTCATTCCTGACTGAACCTCAATTGTGTCTCTGCCTGCAGTTTTTATTGATACAGCTATTTCAACTGCTGTCTTAAATGCAAGTTGTGCATCAAGTAGGAGCTGTTTTTGAATCCTTTCTTGTAAGATTCCACAAACTAGATAACCTCTCAGTACATCATTAATCTCATTACTGAACTGACAACGTTCAGACTATTTCTTCAATTCAGGCCATCGAAATGGAATTCCCTTCATTTTGATTCTGCTTAAAAAGACAAAGTCTTCTGCAATCAACAGTGGTTTTGATTCTAAATGTTCCTGCATTGCTTTCACGATATCAGCAAAGTTAATTTCAGCTGATCTGGTTGGAGTCGTTAACCTTCAAAGCAAACTGTATGCTCTTCCACCTGATGCACAAAGCGAAACTTGAATGCTTTTCATTGGCTATTTCTTCTGCTTTAAAATTCTGCTCAATCCACTCAGTATACAATATACAGTTACCTCTTGTGCAATCAAACATATTTATCTTTCCAACTTAGCCACCCATTTATGATTACTGTCATCCAGTACTCACTGTTTATGGACCCATGGATTTGTCTATTTCCTGCCTTTGTTGTTAAACTCAGATGTCTCTGTCCCTTCCAAAGAAGCATGTAATGTGTTGTTTATTCACTTCGGCATTTCTCCCTGCACTTTTTTTTAATACGATCATTTGCACTGCACTTCAGTAGGTAGAAAGTTGTCTCAGATTCGTTTAAAGCTTCCTTCTCACCACTATTATATTTTGTCACTCCAAAACATTAAAACTAATTGAAGAGAAACATGGAGGCCGGAATGCATGTCTTAGTTTTGTTTTTATTTTAAGTGAGGCACAGACGTATGACATGGTAGCATGACGATGTATGCCTTTCATAGACCGTTACATATAACCCGTGATGAATTATGTAAACAATAAAGAATGCTTAAAATCAAACAATATATTTAGAATATTACTCTAATATTACTGAAGTATTAAATACACAATATTTAGTAATAAAACAAAGGAGCAGAAATAGGTTATTCAGCCTATCATGTCTTCTCCGCCATTCCATTATGGTTGACTTATTTTCCCTTTCAACCCCATTCTCCTGCCTTCTCCCGTTCTATTGAGGCTCCTAAAGCTCTTGGTCTATCTTAACTTATCCTAAGCTACTATGACCACATTCTGCCTCTAAGCTTCCCTCCATTCCTGCACTACCACACATGATTCACTTGTTGCTTCAGTTATAATTTGGAATTTATGGAATACTGTTTACAAGTGGCAAAATCTAAAACAGAAAAAAGTGAGCTGGAAAACAAGAGAACCCATTATAATTTCTGATCACAGCAGATATTTATAATACTCACAGTTGAAGCTGCATTTAGTTTTGCACCCTATTTTATTTTATAGTTCCTCTCCTTAGTGGGGTGAGCATAGAGTATTATCACTCTTCAGCTTCCTAAGGTAATGACTCACGCTTGAGTATGATGTATCTGGCGTATCCCACCTGAAGACATAGAACAGGACAGGCCCTTTGGTTCATGATATTATGCCAACCTTTTAACCTACTTTAAGATCAAGCTAACCATTCCCTCCCACATACCCTTCCATTTTTCTTTCATCCATGTGCTTATCTAAGAGTCTTTTAAATGTCCCTATGATATATCCCCAGACAATGAAAATGGAACAAATCACAGCTCAGCCTACACATGTGCACACACACACAGACACAAGCACTGACACAGAAATGCACTTGTCCTTACATTGAACACCTTCTCCATCAACACCACTCAGTCCATCTGCCAGATCTTTTACCCTGAACACTTGTTGTTTTCCCCCCTCCATTCTCATCAGCCCATGACTCAAATAGTCCTTCCAGGTGAAGTAGAAATTCAGTTTTGCATTTGGTGTTCCTGCTGAGATTTCCTTTATATTGCAGTAACAAAATGCAGATTGCATGATTGTTTTGCAGAACAGTTCCATTCAATCAGTAAGATTGATCCAGGGCTTCCAGTTGTCTGTCAGTTTAGTCCTCTACCACACTCTCACTTGACCTCCTTGCCTTCAACTTCCTACACTGCACCAGTGATCCCAATATAAGCTTGAGGAGCAACATCTCATTTTCCATCTGACTAAATAGAAGCTAGACCTAGCATTGATTTAAACATTTCTACAGATGAACAGTTGCTCTGCTTCTCTGCTATAATTTGTTTTATTACTTTTGTGTCCAATTTTTGATCCTTAGTGTAATTGTTACCGTGACAACTTTGCTCTGTGTTCTATCATGGACATTCCTTGTGTTCTCTCTATCATTCTCCCATTCTTATGGAGGTCAGATGAAGGGTTCTTGAATCTGAAGTATTGACTGTGTTTCTCTCCCCACTGATACAGCTTGACCTGCTGAGTACTTCCATCATTAAATATTAAATTCTAACAATGAGAAGCGGGGTCTCCTTCACAATGCCTGGCTCAGAAAATGCAAAGGTTTGGAGTCATATCATAATACTGCATGGAAACAAGCTCTTCAACCCAACTCATCCATGTGTACCAAGATGCCCA
The DNA here is from genome assembly GCF_048418815.1 of Hemitrygon akajei. Taxonomy (NCBI): domain Eukaryota; kingdom Metazoa; phylum Chordata; class Chondrichthyes; order Myliobatiformes; family Dasyatidae; genus Hemitrygon; species Hemitrygon akajei. Next base: position 43,115,791 of record NC_133134.1, on the reverse strand, counting down.
CCTAAGCTAAATCATTATCGCTCTAAACCTTTCCTATCCATCTACCTGCCCAAATGCCTTTAAGTGTTATTGTACGTGCCTTAACCACTTCCTCTGGCAATTCATTCCATATATGCACCAACCATTGGCTGTTATTACATTAAATATTTCTTCTTAAACCTATACCCTCTAGTTCTTTATTCCCCAGCTCTGTTAAAAATTCTGTGTGCAGTTCCTCTATCTATGATTTTATACACCTTAGCGTCATACAACAAAGAAATACACCCTTTGAGTCCAACTAGTCACAGCTGACTAAGATTCCCATAAGCTGGTCCCATTTGACTGTTTCTGATCCATATTACTTTTACCCTTGTTATCCATATACCTTTTCGTAATCCATATACCTTTTCGTCGTAGTCAGGTTACATTTGGATTTCCCTCCACGCTCTGACATATTGGAAAATCATGTACGTGGCAGTGGTTTGCCTTTGCCTTCTGTTGTGTGAGATTTTTTTTAAGAGATCACCAGCTCTTTACCCAGCACGGATGGAGAGCGTGCAAGGGAGCCAGCCGGATTCGAACTCGGGACCTCTCGCCCCAAAGTCCAGTGCTGATGCCATAACGCCAAATATCTTTTACATATTGTTAATGTACCTGCCCCAGCCACTAACTCTGGCAACTCATTCTGTATACTGACCACTTTATGAGTGAAAGAGTTAACCCTCAGATTCCTGTTACATCTCCCCCCCTCATCTTAAACTTATGCCCTGTTGTTCTTGATTCCTCAACCCCAGGGAAAAAAAAGTCTATCAGCGTTCATCCTAACTGCGCCCCTCATCATTTTATACAGTTTGATGAGATAAATCCATTAACAACTGTCTGAATTTAGATCAGCCAACTCAACATAGGGCAGATATTTACTTTGCAAGTAAAAATAGTTTTAAATGAAGCGTAATCCTAAAATATGCAGACTGTTCATATAAAGGACTAAAGTTTGTGCCCAGAAGAGTAGGAGATTTTAGCAGGTAAATGTAATGATTCTCATGTGAACTTCCTGCCATTATCCAGCATGAAGTAAGCAAGATGTATGTATTGAGCTGGTTATTTAACAACAATATCACATGAATACGTTGAAGCAGGAAAGAGGACAGTGAGAGTCCATTCACTTCAGAACCTCGTGATTATCTGACAAAGTGCATGTAGCCTCAAGCTACTGATTTGAGTGATTAAATTTGAGTGGAATGTGCAGGAAACAGGACAATGTGCACGTTCCTTTGCTCAGCAGTTTTTTTATGTGTTTGTTCCTCGCAATCATAAGTGAATCGTGATCTGACCTAAGGAAATGAAAAGAACCACAAGAATCTCTGATCTTTCCTTTAATACTCATAGCTGTGTGAAAATGATGTACTGAAGTTGCTTTTAGGTCCTTGAACCTTTTGAGAAAATATCTTAACTCCTCTCAGTGCCCCCAAAACAGGTCACTACTTGGGAAAACTGCAGTGGGGACTCCCAAAAGAAGTATCACTTTGTGACTTGTTGGTTCTATGAGGTCTTCCACCTGAATGTATTGACTTTTGCAGACTTTTTGCCCGAAGATAAATCATGGTCTGTTAAAAATCCACTGTAACTATTGTTCAAGTCTAACCACTCCTAAAGGATGATTGCCGAAATACCAAGAACATCAGTCTGACCCCAGTTGGAATTAAACTAGGAGGAGCAACTCACTTCTATTTGATCCACAAGACAGCTGAGATAAACGTGAGCAATGGATTCATTCTAAGTATGGAGAGAAAAGCCTGAAATGCTCTGTAGGAGTCAAATGATACATTAGAAATAACACTTGCGAAGAGCTTTGTTGATAAAGTTGTTCATCAAAAAAAGGAACTAAAATACTAAGAATACTGTAAATATTAAAATGCTGAAAGGAGAAGTGGACTTTGATGTTTGCATAATGATTTTCTGTGTCTCTCCCATAATTATAAAAATAAAGTGTGGATTTCATTTTGTTTGGTGCATAAATGAAGCTGCAGTTGTAAATAAAACCACGTCTTCCTGACAGAGGAAGTGGTTAAGGCAGGTACAATAATATCACATAAGAAGTATTTGGATAGTTACATGTAGGGGCAGAGCTTAAAGAGATATGGGCCATATGATTTTGCATCTGTGGATCTGAAATTTCCTCTTTTCAGGACATTTACAGCAGCAGGTGCGTAAAAATGGCCTGGGGGATTGTTAGGGACTCCAGCCACCCCAACCACAAACTGTTTCAGCTGCTTCTGTCTGGCAAACAGTACCGAAGCATTAAGGGCAGGGCCAACAGGCTCCAGAATATATTTTCTCCTCAGGCCATCAGATTTATCAATTCACATTGATCTGATTGCATATCTGACTGTACACACACGTATATGAAACAATTATGTATACAATCTTAGTGTTTGGGCAATATCCTCCCTGATTTCCCTTCCTTATTGCTTTACATTGTGACAAAATATGTTAAACATCATAGGAATATTTTTAAACAAAGAATATCGCACACTATGCATAGCCTAGGACTATACTCACTGTAATTCAGAAGAATGAGAGGAGATCTTATAGAAATGTATGACATTATGAAAGGAATTGATAGATAGAGACAGGAAAGTTGTTCCCACTGGTAGGTGAGACTAGAACTAGGGGACATAGCCTCAAGATTTGGGGGAGTAGATTTAAGACAGAGATGAGGAGGAACAGCTTTTCCCAGAGGGTGGTGAATCTGTGGAATTCTCTGCCCAGTGAAGTAGTGGAGGCTACCTCAGTAAATATATTTAAGACAAGGTTGGATAGATTTTTGCATAGTAGGGGAATTAAGGGTTATGGGGAAAAGACGGATAGGTGGAGATGAGTCCATGGTCAGATCAGCCATGATCTTATTGAATGGCGGAGCAGGCCCAACAGACCAGATGGCCCACTCCTGCTCCCTCTTCGTATCTTCTTATGTTATCATACAGTGCACATCCAGGTTCTTCACATAGAAATATGGTGGAATATAACTCAGTACCACACTTCCTCTTCAGACATTGGTAGCTATCACAAAAGTAATCTTTCCAGAGCGTATGTGTGTGAAAGACAAAATTATACTAATATCATCTTCATCGCCCTGACATGAATGTAGTATGTTACAACATAAATAATGATGAGGTTTAAGAGTTGGGAAGATTGAATCCTAATAATTTCTCCTTTTCTGGTCAATGAACCCATTGGCAGGGTTTCAGAGTCTCACTGAAATTCCTGCCTTGCTGGAATTCATTGAATCCTGTAGAAGTGGAACATTGAAGGCAATTAATAAATAATATCATAAAGGCACGGTCATGCATGCAATAATAATACACAGAGGCAGTAATATGTGGTACATTTGCTGTGCGATTGTAACAACAGACTGGAAATTAGTGTTCAATCATGTATGGAGAGTGAGGCTTTATCTAAATTTCTGTTTTAAGCTTCATTTCGTTCTGCTCTGGAAATGTGTATAATTGCTTCAAATTCAGTTCACTTTGATTAAATAAGTTCTATGACAGATGATTAGAAGTTAAAAGGTTCGACTTACTTAAAAGATATCTGTCAAATTCTATACCTTATGAGGAAAAAAATTAAATCTACAAGAACACAAGAAAATAGGAACAGGAGTAAGCTACCAGGCCATTCAAATCTGTCTCTACATTTAACATGATCACAGCTAATCTATGCTGGCCTCAACTCCTCGTCCATGTCAGTTCCTCATAGCCCTTACTTAAATAATCTGATGATCTGGAGTCCACCACCCTCAAGGACAGAGAATTCCCAAAAGTCACTACTCTCTGAGAGAAGGAATGACCAGTTCCTTATTTTGTAAAAGCACTCAGTGGCCACTTTATTAGGTACATCTGTATACTGGCTTGTTAATGCAAATATCTAATCAGCCAATCATGTGGCAGAAACTCAATGCATAAAAGCATGCAAACATGGTCAAGAGGTTCAGTTGTTGTTCAGACCAAACATCAGAATGGGGAAGAAATGTGATCTAAGTGACTTTGACCATGGAATAATTGTTGGTGCCAGAGGGGGTGGTTTGAGTATCTCAAAAACTGCTGATCGCCTAGGATTTCCATGTGCAACAGTCACTAGAGTTTACAGGTAATGGTGTGAAAAACAAAAAAAATCCAGTGAGTGGCATTTTCTCTGGGCATTTCAGAATCAGAATTAAGTTTAATTTCACTGCAAATGTCATGAAATTTGTTGACTTTGTGGCAGCAGTACAATGCAATACATAATAACAGAGAAAAAAACTGTGAATTATAGTGTGTATATATATAATAGTTAAGTTAACTAAGGAGTGCAGAAATAGAAATTTTAAAAATGGTAAGGTAGTGTTCATGGGTTCAATGTCCAATCAAAAATCAGATGGCAGAGGGAAAGAAGCTGTTCCTGAATCGCTGACAAAATTTTGTGTGTACCTTCACTCTAATACACCACCTCATCTCCAACACTCCTTTCTGGAATAGAGCTAATCTACAGAGCTAGAACTATTCATCCTTTGTTGATTCCATTTCAGAACCAAGATGAGTTGACCCTCAGTTACTGAGTTACAGTTAGCACAGAGACAATGCACATATTGATGCACACTTGAAGCCTGAATTCCACTATAATTAGGCAATAAAAGGGGACAAATCTTAAACTAAATATCCGGAAGACAACGGTCCTTCACTGCCTGCCCATTTGCAAAACACTGTCTGCAGCAATCAAGATCGATGGAGAGCCCTGGTGAATCTGATTCTTAAGAACCACTTCTCAATGAGGGTAGAACTTCAGAACCCATTTCTGCCTCTGTTGTATCAACTCAACCTTTAATCTCCTGAATGAAGTACCTTTGAAAGCCAAGATATCAATTGTCATTCAAGCCTGTGGTCCGTGGTACATCAGTGATCTCTGCTAACTACAGCAGAAATCTCAAAACACTGGAGAGGTACCAGCAACGGCCCTTACACAAACTCCACACACAGCATTATTGAACCAATATCACAGTCCTCTCCCAGGCCAAAACCAGCAGCCTCATGGCTCCACTCATGGTTAGTGACCCTCGTTGTCCACATGCCTCAAACCAGACTCCTAGATCAAGCACTCCTCTCCAAACCTGATTAAGGCCAGGCATAGAAAACTGTTTTCAAGAATGTCTGTGAAGCTTCCTTGAAAAAAGAAAACAACTTACTGGCCATAGACAAACATCAGGATAAGCACTGAAAGGCAATAAACATTTCCCCTCTCCGTGAAGGGAGTATGTGACTGTTAAGTGCCAACAGTGGAATCCAGATGCTACAAAACACTCCAGATCGCACATGGGGCTCATTCATCAACTCAGAACCCAGAGGAAACAAATCACCCTGAAGCCCAAGAGCAAGATGAGAGAAGTTGTCCCTTTCTGATGGCAAGTTCATGCATCATGATGCAACCCACCTGATGCACTGGCATCCACTATGCTGATACTGAATGGCTCCTTCAAAGCACAGCAGGAGGTGAAAACTTTGTTCAATCAGATCAATGATGTGCTCTATCAGAATTTATGTGGCAGAAAGACTTTTACTGTATGCATTGATTGTGAGACACATTGCCATTTGACAGCCATTGTTACCAGTTGTCTCTCTTTGGTTAGTTGTTGTATTTCCAGTGCAATTGGACTGGAAGGGTACTGCAGTAATGTAAGTATCATAGCTGGTGTCAGAATGCAAAGCACTGAAATGCATTATGTTCTACCCATATTCACACACCACAAATTAACGTGCATAAACTTAGTGGCATCCCGTGTAATTGGGAAATTTTTAACCCTTGCAAAGCCAAGACGATGCTTCTCTTGCTGCTGTTAGGAAGGGGGGCTGAAATTAGCTGGTTCTCTTTGAATACATGGCTTCATTAGTACAACAAAGTATAGAAACTTGCAAAATTGTACAAGTACCTCTAGCTACAGCCCGGCGGGAGATCTTTACACAGGCAAAATTGTTCTTGCCCTACTTTGAGGATGCATTTATAATCGGGTCAGAAGGCAGAAGTCAGTGAGGGTCCTCACTGAAATTCCAGTAAGAGAATGCTTTCCTCTATCCCCTCGATTATTAAGGGTTTCCTCTGAGAGCCGTTTCATTTCTCTTCACTCCCTGCCTCTTCCTGAAACTTTGCTGCTGTGTTTCGCCTCTTCTCATTCTTATACCCCCCTGTAACTATTGTCTTTCTAGATGAATTGGAACTTGGTGTGGGTGGGGTTCAAAGAGTTCCATACCCCAAAAATAATAAGAGCAGGAGAGATATTGGGACTTCATACAAAATGAATCAGAGCCCTGTAAATTGTGGGTGGAGGGAAGATACTTGGGACTGGGTTAAGTGGGGTTTATTTTCATTGAAGTATGTGAAATATATGAGGTAAACAATCCAACTCCAACATTATTCAAGCTCTGTAACCAATTAGCAAGCAAGCAGAAGTTTCAAGACTTTTCTAAAAGCCTTCATGGAAAATTATAACATCCCAGGCAACACCTGAGACACCATGGTGCATGATTACCCAAGGTAAAGAAGGAGCTCTTGGGATGGTATTGACAACCCCAGGCCTACAAGGAGAGAATGAAGAACAGAAGGAGAGTACAGCTTCGCAATTAGCCACCTGGTGGCCTTGCCCCACCTTCAGAGCAGTCTACCTTTCCCTCCTGAGCCTTGGCAGCCAGGGGGCAAACTGTGTTGGGAGCAGGTTATCCTCAACCTCTCAGGGGCAAACTAGGAAGAGGAACCAAAGGGCATCAAGTGACCCAGAGAAGTAAAGTCAGTTTGAAATAGGAGAGAGAATTTTTACTGCGAAGAGATAAATGGAATCTTTATGAGAGGGAAGGATATAGCCAGTTTATATCGGACTGGTTTACACTGAAATTCCCCCCAGTTTTAATCCGGCTCAATCGCTGGCCGAGAAACATTCGTCTGGTGTTTTCTATGTCGCACAACTGGCGTTGAGGTCAATGAAACTGAACTTGCAAGAGTTGGGTATCTGGAATGCGCTAACTCAGAAAGCAGTCCCCCAAACCGCAGCTCAAGATCAATGTTAACGCGGGAATATTGGCCACCGAAAAGAGTAAATGCAGATATATATTTAAAATATTCCGCGCGTTTTCTGGTTTTGCAATTGCTATTCTTCACATGCTCTGCCGAGGGTGCATCATTTCGGTTTAGCAGGTGCCAGCGCGCTTTTTTTTTGTAAGGATTTGAATATGTTTCAAGGCTATTTGAATATCGCCCAATGGCCAGGCTAGGGGGGAGGATCTATGCTCACTGAAGTTACAGCGAGTTAAAATGTTCATCATGTTGGAATCAGGCAGGTTGTAAATTGTGAGGCAAAATCACCGGCGTGGAGGAGAGTGAGAGCGCGAGAGAGGGAGATGGGGGGTCTTGGATCAAAATCTCTCCAAGACCACTCTGAAGTATAAATGAGGCTTGGGGAAAGGACTCGTAACTTGGACAGTTTGCAAGGTCCCAGCGATATGCACGAGTGAGACTGTGAGCAAGTTTTGAAGGGCGTTTTGTTTCTAATTCTGCATGAATTTAAATTCAGTTGAAAAGCATGTTTCCAAAGTTTTCCCCCGTACTACAGAGTAGGAAACCGACTCATGGGATGTGGTAACTGGAGTGCCTGTGTTCACCTCGCTTCTCTCAAGGCTCAGACGAAGGCGCCGCTTCTTCTTACCATGATCATAGTCTTCACCTATTTTATCTACTGTCTGACGGGCTGCTGCGACACCATGCCGAGCCCCATCCCTGTGTCTTCCCAGCGCCGGGCGGCCAGCCCGCTGGTCGCAGCCGCTGACTTGGGGCGATACCAGAGCAGGGAGCCGCCCGATCGCTCTCCCTACCCCGCTCCGCTGGAGGAGGAAGCCGCCGCGGGGCGCTGGAATATCTCTGTCTTTAACAATTTTGGGAGTAAAAAGTTTCCCCAGGCCGTGATAATCGGGGTGAAGAAAGGGGGCACAAGGGCTCTACTAGAGTTTCTGAGAATTCATCCGGATGTCAGAGCTGTGGGAGCCGAGCCGCATTTCTTCGACAGAAACTACGAGAGGGGACTAGACTGGTACAGGTACTGAATCAGCGAGCAGCACCTCACCAAGCACACTCATTTAAACACAGATCTTCCCTTTCCCTTTCAGTGCTATTATTGATTGAAGTTAAAGACGAATAGTGAAGTTCAAAAGATCCAAGAATTAAATATTCGCAAAACAATGCATGTTTTAATTTACAGGAACAATCATAGCAAACTAGTAGCGCCCACGATTGTAATGAAATATAACATTTTGCCAAGCCATTGTATTAATGTGTAAGGACCTTATTTATTCATAATTATATTTGGGTGCTCTGAAACATGTTATTACAATAAATTGAGAAATCCATTTTTTTTCTTCTGTAGAGGTTTGCGCCAGTATAGAAAAAAATGTCTGCTGAATGTGACATCTATTTCATTGTCAGAGTACCAATCCTTATCCAGAACAAAGTTGAAAGGGAGAATTTAAATTTATTTCAAACTCAAGGATGATAGAAATTGTGACACGCTGCTTGCTGAATATTAAGTTCCTACTTTCTGCTTTGTCTATTTTAGGCACAAATGTGACATTATTTGGAAACAAAATTTAAGAACACTGAATAGTTAGGTCTTGGGAAATCATACACACAAACACACAGAGTAATCCTTTTGGAGTTAAGAAATATAAAATTTATTTTGCCAAGCTATTTTGCTACAGATGGATTCTTAATTTGGGGCTGTATTATTAAGATGAATACCAACCTATTCCATTTTAAATAGAATTATTTACTGTTTCTTCTATATAAAAATAAGACAACTAGACCAACCTGATCATTGACATTCTGAGTGGCATATACACACATTATAATTGGATCTACCTTGTAGCTCCAAATAAAAATCAATCTTCTCTGGACTGATCAGGCTCAGCCTGCACAGCATTGCATTTTATTCTCAAAGTAAGAATTCATTAGTTAGTGACCCATCTCTGAGGTTTAACAAGGTGAACGTTGTAATTATAGCTATTATATTCCAATTGTTGACTCAGTTACAGTATTGGAGATTGTATTTCAGTTTAGAATGCTGTGTGACCTCTTGAGAATCTACATTGTTAACGGGAGGCAGCTGCTTTCAACAATAAGGAAGAGATAAAAGGGGTTTTGCAAGAGAATGCTAACTTTTAAAAATCTGTGTAATGGAACAACCTCACCCAGCAATCAAACTTTAGACAATGATGCACAGAAGCAGAATCCACCCAGCTACTATTTAGGGTATATCACACACATAATAGGTGTAACAAGTATTTTATGGGGTTGAAGAATGAACCTATCCAGTCAATACACAGCCACATAAATAAGAAAAAATTCTGAGGTTCAATATCTCATATGAGTATGGTCGTTGGCATACCTAGCTCCACATCAGTGAGATTCAATAGACCGCAACTCTGTGGAGATGGAAACTGTGTCACTGAATGCAAGTTCAGATAATTTTTTTCCTATACCAAACTAGCAAAGAGTGTTGCTGGTGCCTTGGATTCTCTTAGTTTGTTTTACATATAGCCTGCTGCCTGTAATCATGCAAAGCTAGTTTCTGTGTTAGACAGATATTCCAGAATTGGCAAAAGTACCATTGCAAGCCTTGTCATATTAGAGACAGTGGTTTAGAGAGTATTACACTAAAGGTCTGACTTATCATGGAACAATTCAAATTTTAAGCATGATTAAGCTACATTAGGGAGAATTTTCAGTTTACTGAATCATCATCCAATTTGCAGCAAACAAACTTGGCCAGGACATTGCAAATTCATTTTTAATGTGGAGAACAATATCTCATTTTAGAAAGACTGCAAATTAAAATCATACAGAAAAATTAACACAAAGTCATGAGTGGTCCGAGAAATGCTCAAGTGTTTGTATTAATTATGTTATGTAACAAACTTGAAGTCATTGTATTTGTTACTACGAGCTAATATTTTCACATTGAAAGCTTGTATTTATGATGTGGCTGGCCTTGTAGGTAGCCAGAGGCCTTCATTTGCACAGTATGTATGGTGGTGTACTATATGTGCCATATATGGTAAGTTGAGAACTGTGGCACATTGTTTGGAATATTACCTGCAAGATTGGCAGTTATTTCTAGGAGACAGAATGCTTGATATGTATTAGATATTATTAAAGTAAGAGAAATACAACAATACTTTAGCATGCATCTTGTGATTTCCAGAAGATATATTTATCTTTTTTTTGCCTTGTACTCTATATTTTTCCCTGTGCTAGCTTGTAATGTGCAAATTTGATATCATGTACAGTGGATTCCAGATAATTGGGTCATCGGTTAACTGGGGCTGCTGCTACTTGGGACAACTCTTAAAGAACAAAAACTAATCAAGAAAATAGCCAGGACTCCTTTGTTTATTTGGGATACTATGCTGTTTAATTGGGGCAGGAGCTGTTGCTGAACAGATTCTAACTACCTTTGCTCATGTGCACTTGTGTGGCTGTTAAGCACATCGTGCTTTGGGTGAACAGTTTTAAAATAACATCAGTTGCGTGTGTCTGTGTTTTTAAAAAAAACTACGATTTTTGTCACTGATTGTTGGTGAGAAATAAGCAGTGAGACAACTCAGAACTGTTTTGCTCACTGCAGTTTCAAGCTCTCAGGTTTGGAGATGCCAGAAACAGTCGAGAATAAAAATGAAGCGATTTTGTTACGTCAACAAGTAAGAAACTATAAAGAATTTGAAAGTATCAACAATCATCTTGAATATTACAATGAAAATGAAGATTTGGCAGATGCAATCATTGACAGCATTGTATAAAGCCAATCTGTTATCTGCACTAGATGTCAGCACTGATTTTGTTCACTTACAGTCAAAAGAATGCGACATGGATGAATTCCTCAGTCAAAAACTATTTGGAACTAATATACAGTTTTATAGCATTGTAGTAGCATTGGTAGTGTTTTAATTTGTTCTGTATTTCCTTTAAATACATAATTTGTTACTCAATTTGTCTTCTTTATAACTTTTAAAATATTTTCATGAAACTTCAGTTAATAGGGGCAGCCGTTTAATTGGGCCAAGATGTACTGGTCCTGATGTGTCCCAACTGTCCAGAATCCACTGTATTGTTTTGAAGTATCCACAGTAAGTCTTTTTAAGACATGTTATTACAGTTTACAGTTATTTTAGATTTGAAGTATTTTCCCTGTATTTAAGTACTTTAAAACTAAACAAACTGCAATAAGATGAGCAAATTGTATGAGATTCTAGAGTTACTAATCATTCAGATATGATTTCCAATAAAATCCATTTATTTTGGGGAAAAGCAGAAACCTGTCCTCATTATCCACTGTCAAAATGTCAGTACTATATTTTCAAATTGACAATGAAAATTAATTGCCCAAAGGGTTAGTGTGAGCCTGGGAGAATAAGTAGTCCTGCCTAATCACAGGCATTTTGATTTAAAAGGAAAAGTATGGGTATTCCACTCCATTACAGCCTAGGCTTTTTATGTCTATATAAAATGATCACATTTCAGTTCCTCTGATATCAATTACTTATCAAATATACCAGTGATATTCCTATTTAATTTTCCTACTGCAAGTGGCAAAACTCACATCTTTCAACAAAATCACAAAGTTGTGACCTCCATGTGTTTTCCAAATTCAGTGTTTAAAAAATGATTGAAAATATACATAAATTTGGCCTATGTCTATTACCCAGCTAATAATAGTGGTATTCTCGTAGACACAATTAAAAACATATTTTAAAATAATAATGTTATCTTTCAGGAAATATAAAAGATCATGATAATTTATCCTTGAAACCTCTGTGATATGCACTAAGGTGAAAGTTTGTACTGTAGAAAGTCTAAGCAACATAATATAACTAATTTGCTTGTCATCTTTGTTACTGCGCTGATTTCCTAACTTAAAGGTATGTTATGGAGAACCAGCCTTTCATGCTCATGTGCTGAAATAGGGTATTTAATAGATTAAGAACATTTAAGAAAGGTAATCAGAGAGATTGAATGAAAGCAAAGTACTAAATTATTTCCTTTAGAATCTGATGGTAAAGTCTTGATTAAAAAGAAAATGATGATTTGTACCAAGAGTTGCCAAATTTATTTCTCATTGACTTCTTTAAAAAAGTCCTTAATGTTGCAAAACTTTGTCCCTTACCATGTAAGGTACTTTATCATAAAACAATGCTGTCAAAACCTTATTGAAGTATAATATATCACAGGGAAATAACTTCCAATTTCAACAATTTATAGTCTGGAAACATTTATACCATACCAACCCTCTTTTAGCATACATTTAGTTACCACCAAATTATCTGTTTTGATCATTTCTTTACACAAGATGATGCAGTTATTGTTTAAATGCACCATATTTAAATGGTTCTTTTAAGTGACCTCTTTCCCTCTCTTCATTATTTGTGTCCAGCTGGAATTGTACAGGCAGACAAAATGTGCCTCAGAAGGCTGAAGGGTTGTGAGGAGAACTTTTGACATAATTGAATTTGTTATAACTTGTTTTTGGCATCCTTACAAATTAAAAAGTCAGGGATTGACAGAAATGTATCTTAACAGCTTTACCACTGTAATATTCATAAGATTTACTTTTAAGGGATTTGGAATCTTGAAAGATTCATCAAGCATTATAATTTTTGACATTTTGTATCAGTGTAGTTTAACATAAACTGCTGTAGTACGATTAAATGCAGAGATTTTCATCAAGGGATTTGCAATGTGATTTCTGTCACTGAGTCTTTAATAGTTAGATGTTGATATAAACAGAATACCGGTAGTTGATATTGACTGAAAAGTTTTTCCTTTGGTCACACTGTGCAGTGTTTTAAACATTATTGCATACTAAGAAGTGCAGAGAATTAACATTGTCTTTTCATATTTAGTGCAATTGGAGGACAAAATGATTTTTTATATGAATAATTTGAATATTATTGCTTATACAAGTTGCAAAATGGGAATAAAAGCTGTACAACGTTGTAAATTCCTAAGATGAGAGCATTGTCAGTGGGAGGTATAGGTGTTATTCCTTATGTTGGGTCAGTGCTTGAATCCTTTTGTATAGATGAAAAAGAATTGAGGATATCATTGCGCTTCCATGCACCCCCTAGTGGCCAGTCACAGAATAGGGAAGGACAAGGCTTGGTGTATTCTCCCAGTTGTAAAATTGTCTTTTTCTAAACAGAACATTAAAAGAGCATCTGATGGAGCAAGAGTGAGGATTAAGCTTTCCGAGCTTGCTGATTGGATCTCACTGCCTTTGCCTCAGCATCCTGAAATGGTTGGCAGGAGAGTCTGCCTGCAGATACATGATGTGAACACAGGGTTGAATGGAGCTTTGATGACTTGTCATGGTCAGTTGGCAGGCACTTGATGAACTGCTGTTTGCTCAATGTCTTTTAAGCATCTGTTGAGCATTAGCATCATATGACAGAGACAAAACAAAATTGAAAGTGGACCCTAGATGTACAGTACAAAAACTTAGTTCTAGTGTAATATTTTATCACTTGGTGAATTGAAATCTTAAGGCATTACTTATTTTATAATACACAATGTATAAGATTCCAAATCTTGAAGGAATAAACCCAACAGTTGGTGTTCTGGTGACACTTAGGAAGGGTGTATTATAGTTAGGGTCATGAAAGTCTTACCCAAACAGAAAAGTTGATCATACCAGCTCTTGGTATTCCCAAAATGTATATCCCATAGCTTATCAAAACTTCCAGCGTTCAGAGGCCGAATGACTACTCTAAATTCTTGTTCACTTTGCAAAATTAATACTTTCATTCTTTAGCTAAATGTAGCCCCTTCCGTTTCAACTGGAGGCATGAAATTAAATCGGTGGGAAATAATCAGCAGATCAGGCAGCACCTGTGGGGAGAGAAAGAGAGTGAATGTGTTGGATCAATGCCCTATTCGGTAGTCATATGTTTTTTTTTGTACATGAATGAAAGTTGCTTTTCTTGATGGCATGTTGCCATGGTCAGAACACCAGTTCTTGAGCTTTATGCAATTACCGCTATCAGTCACTTGGGTGGTTGAAGTGATTTGAGTTGTCGACGCTTATTTATTTGAGCTAATGGAATTCTATATTTTTTCATGATCTTTATATTAAACGTAACAATAGCAGACAATATGATACTTTGGCTGCTGATAATTCAGTCCCTCTTGTGTGATAAAAGTGAAATTTTGCAATAATTTAAATATTGAACAATGGAATTAATGTTAAAGAGCAATTTAATGTTCAGAAAAATCAGATCATTTGTATTAAGTAATTTTAAATTAAGAACAATAACTCATACTGACATTTTAAAATAAAACGGAAGAAATGGAACACAGCAGAATTGAGAGTGGAGTTTTGCAGTTACTGTTGAGCTAGAGGAGTCGTATAAAAGATAAACCTTTTTTTGGTTGAAACACAATATTGAGAAACCAATATTATAATTTATGAGTCAATTCCTCTTAATGCAGAGCTTTCTTCAAGGCTTATTATAGATTTAAATGCTTGCATTATTGATGGATTGATGGGACTAATGATACCATGTAGTTATTTCTCCTGGGTTCCAGTATAGATTGAGTGAAATGTACTGCTGGCTCGAAAGCAGAAAGCTTAAAGTCAGAGCTGATGAAAAAGGTTGAGTGTCTGAAAGTACAGTTTGGTTTGTTAACATCATCAGTCATTACTATTACCTGTCAATACAATGTTAAACAGGAGTTCCTAAGCCATTGGTTTATTCAGTCCACTGCCAATAACTGTTGAGCAATTTTTCAGATGTGATTCAGCAAGGATGGCAAAGTAGAATCCCTGAGGATTTGAGTCTGAGGAGAACAAATGTGGAATAGTTGAATATTAGGAAGCAGATTAAAGAGACGATACACGAGAAGGGATTGAGACTATGCCCAAGTGAGCAGTCGGAGATGGAATCCATATTCAGAGGCAGGGGAGTTGGGGCCATGTCCAGGTTGAGGAAGATGATAGGGTCCATGTCTTGGATAAGGAGAAATTGTGATTTGTTCCAGGGGTTGAGATCAGTGTCCAGTAATCTAGGAGAATTGGGATTAAAGGCAGTAGTTTAGGCAGTTGGGATCCATGTCCTGGGACCAGTAGAATTGAGATTTATCTACAGGAGCTTAGGAGCCATATCCAGGAGCTGGGGGAGTTGGGATCCATGATCAGGATTTGGGGGAATCAAGATCGATATATTGTTACTGGAGGACTGTGTAGTGGGGATCCATGCCCAGAAGCCAAGGGGAGATCAGGAGCCTGAGACTTTGGGTTCATGTCCAGGGACTAGGGATTTGAGATCAGTAGCCTCTGGATTTGGAATAGTAGGAGAGAAGCTGGACACATTGGATCTGTTTACTGAAGCTAGGAATTGGATCCACGGTCAGGGATAAGCACACATCACACTTTGGCCCAGGAGCGGAATGAGTAGCCCTCTGGCTCAGAGAGAAAACAAACAAATATGGGGCATAGTTTTCAGAAGATGGATTTTATTCCTCCATAAGTTGTTCTATTTAAAATTTGAGGTAAAATCCCAGTTGAAACTTTAGCTATTGCTTTTGAGTTAATTATGTTTGATCTTTATCTCCGCCTTCCTCGCGCTGGCCTCCTGCTCGGCCACTGGCAGCTATGCTTTCAGAGATCAAGTTTGAAGCCGAGAAGTTATTTTTCTAAAGCTGCACAGCTTTTTTGTCCCTATTAAGGCATTTCCTAAAACCTACCATACTGATTTAGTCTGCTATGTTGGCTTTTGTCTGATAATGCCACTGTGGAGTGCTTAGGGAAGTTTTACTGGATCAAAACCTGCCACAAATTGTTGACATATGATTCAACTCCACACCAGGCAACTGGTGTGTTCAATTTTGTTGGTCCTCTTTATAAACTGAAACATTAAAAAAATACATAAGCACTTTCAGTCTTCCTGTGAGAACAGATATCCAGTCAGCTTTTCGATCCATAAGCCTGGGATGTTTTAGCCATGTGATCATTGCAATCATCAGTGCTTTATTTTTCTATTGAAACAGTTCTAAGGCTCGTTTGACGTAGATTTTTAAATAATGTTCTTTTGTGCTGATGTGAAGAGCATGTACCATCCCTTTCAATTGGCAAGTTTATCAAGGGGAGTGATAATGTGATGAATGCCATCTATCCGGACTTTTTTTTCCCAAATAACACGAGCCTCTTGACATTTCCCTTGCCGTAGCTGAGCATTGCTGTACTACACACATCACCAACATGTGCAGAGCACATGAACTTAACCAAAGTGTACAGAAAAGAATGTGCAAGATAATTGAACTTAAACCTAAGGGGATCTTCTACAGATAAAATTTCAGATTCTATGGTAGGGTTGGGATGGTGGGGGGGGGGAGAGATTGGTGGGTGAATGCATTATGGGGGGGGGAGAGCCTGTAATCTAACCCATTGCATCATTTATACCCTTGAGACTGGGATTTAAATGAAGCCCAGCTTGCTAGTTTATAAATCTTCCCTATTTGCCGGCTGTAGCCCTTTATTAAATAGCTTTGTTTGATCTCAAGCCAATTCCAACTCGGCAGTAATCCGCAATGAAAAAAAATGCAATGATTTGGTTCAGTACCGAGTTGGCTAAAATTCATTAGAATCATAAGGGGTGAGTGATGTGTTGAATAGAAATGTCATACTAGAGAACTTGTTACTGTGGTTTGTGGATGTAGATAACTTATAGAATGAAGAAAACTGTTTCTATTGACAGAAGGACTGATAATCAAAACACACAGATTTGTCAAAAGAACTAGATGTGAGCTGGAGATCTTTCGTTAACGCAGAGAATTGTGATCTCAAATGCATGGCCCAGCAGGACAGGCAATGCAAATTCAGTGGAAACCTTTAAAAAGATATTGGGTAAATATTTGAAGAATTAGGCCATGAGAAAATTGTAGCAACTAGGGACTAATCAGAAAGAAATTTCTGAATAGTCCCTGTGCTGCACTTTGCTTGACTAATGTGTGAGAGCACACTGGGGCACAATACACTGTGACCTTTTCTTATGCAGTATTATTCAAGGAAATATACAGTATAAAAATCATTCAGCCCAAACAGTGTTCATATTTTGCTTGAGATACACCCCTCCCCGTTTCAAATCCCATCACTGTTTCCTTCCTGTCGTTACTTGCTAATGTGCTAACCAGCTCAATTTGAGGGTAGCAACTGATAATAACTTTTCTCTGTGGTAACAAGTTTCCCTGTGGTAACAAGTTTCCCTGTCCAACTATCCTCTGGATGTAGAGGTGATCTTAGAATTTCATTTTGGAATTATTAATGACTATCTTATGTTAATAATCCCAAATTCTGGCCTTTCTGTGCATCTGATTATCCATTTCGTAATCTGAAAGATCTCTCTTTCGAGTCATCCCTCAATTTTCTCCTTTTCTAAAGAAACGCTCTCTTCATTTACTCCAGATGAATGTGCCTCTTTGTTATTGCATTGTTCAATTAAATCTTTTTTGGACCTTCTCCAGTGTTTCTCATTATCCTTTTTAGAATATGGAAAATGCACAGAACTCCAAGAGGTGTCCACCAACTTTCAACACGTGGTCAACTTAGCTTTCCCGCTTATCAGTTCTGTTTCCACATTTTGATATAGTTTTGGTTCATTGCTCTGTATTACTGCATTTGATGTTGTGTGTGCCTATAGCCGAGAGCTCCCTTACAACGGTGGCAAATATTTTAGAGAGCGAGTTTGAGTCCAATTTGGTAATAACCTTCTAAAAAAATTTCTGGTGTAAATTTCATGGTAATTTTGAGCAGAGAATATCATTGATTAATCAGAATCAGAGCCAGGTTTAAAATCACCAGCATATGTCGTGAAATTTGCTAACAGTGGCAACAGTACAATGCAATACATGATAAATATAGAAAAAAATGAATTACACTAAGTATATAGATATATATTAATTTGTTAAATTAAAAATAGTAAAGCAAAAACAAAAATAATAAAAAGAGATGAGGTAGCATTCATGGGTTCAATGTCCATTTAGAAATTGGATGGCAGAGGGGAAGAAGCTGTTCCTGAATTGCCGAGTGTGTGTCTTCAGGCTTCTGCACCTCCCACCTGATGGTAACAATGAAAAGAAGGCAATTCTTGAGTGATGGGGGTCCTTAATAATGGATGCCGCCTTTCTGAGCAATGCTACTTGAAGATGTCTTGGGTACTACTGAGGCTAGAACCCATGATGGAGCTGACTAATTGTGCAACTTTCTGTAGCTTCTTTTGATCCTGTGCAGTAACTCCCCCACCCCCATACCAGACGGTGTTTAATGAATTAGTGGTAACAATTATGGACTTTATATTAAGGAAAAAGGACGTCCTGTGGTGTATTTACGTGTATTTATTGTTGTACTGTTAGTAAAATTACAACAATGACAGACTAGAATAAATGAAGCATTTTACAAAACCTGTTCAGAACTTGTTAATATTATTTTTTTAAAAGGCAATTGATAAATAATATAATTTCTAAATAGTATTGTTATCGTACATCAGGGATGGCCAACCTATGGCGCATGCGCCGAAAGTGCTGCATCGGATGTTTAGAAGTGGCGCAATGAACAGTGGGAAAATGAGTTCTTATTTATAGCGGGTCCATCAGGAAAACTGTTGTGCATTGTTTGTGAAAACACTTTCTCACATAATAGAAGACGTGATCTTAATAGACACTATAAAGCACAGCATCAGACTGAAATGGAAGGAAAACTGAAGCTAGTGCTTGGGTCTGAGTTATGGAAAGAATATGTGATTAAGAAAAAGAAAGAAATCAAAAGAAGACAAAATATATTTGTTAAAAGTCTCATTAAGGTAAGTAATGTTTATCTTGTGTTTTATTAATATATCGTAAAATGCTAAATATGTCTATATTAATATACTTTTACAAGAATTAAATGGGGGTACAAGAGTTGTATGGCACATCTGAACGTATGCGTGAAAAAATTGACACATAGAATGTAAAAGTTTGGCCATTCCTGTTGTACAATATATATAACATAGGAAGTATGAATGTGAAATTATAAGTTTTGGTGAATATTCATGAAGGATCAAGGAAAAGGGAAAAACATATTTCACTCTCAGGGAGACTTTTGTTGCTACACTAATGATGACAAGTATTTTATATCCAATTTGTATTTGATTGTTTTGAGAGCTATGAATGGAGCACTACTTTCGTCAGTAAGTCCTTTCCTGTAATTAGCCTTGACCAAGCTGATGTGAGTATTCATGGAGGTGCTAAGTTACATGTAGTATTCACTGTTATTATCACTGAATATCCGAACGACAGAAGAAAAATAAGCCGAGCAAAGCCAATGCCAACAGGTTCAACTGCTAACTACCCAAATACTGATGTACACACCAGGTCTTCGAGGATTTAAAAACATAACATGTGTTCTCGCAATTATCTAGCTGATGACAAGTATGTGTAAAATGTTGCTTGTAGAATTTAAAAAAACATTCACTGCTTTATTTGGTGGTAAAGGAAATTAGTATGTATCTTTTTATTCTGCGGGGTTCAAAGACTCAAATGGTGGCACTGGATGCCGCATGCCAACAGATTTTTTGCGCGTGCCATCTTGGGTGCCAAGTGTTTGCCACCCATGCAAGTGGAAACAGAAAATGCTAAAAACACTCAAGCAGTATCTGTGGAAAGAAGAAGCAGAGTTAACATTTTGTTAATGGTCCAGTCCCTCTGTTGCTCTACTTTTATATTGAGGCTTGTTCCAAGGAACATAGTCTGATATGGTTAACAAGGATTTGTTAGTAATGTTGGAGAATTTAAAAGACATGAAGGACTTTGCAGTTGTGAGACAAAACATAATGAGGATTCTGTATGACAATTTGCTGTTGGGGAAAGAATGAAGTAGGAGGTTGATAAGGATTTGATATTGGTGAATATTTGGAAAACTGGAATATCAAGGAGTTGGTGTTTGTGTAACTCAAATTACTGGTTGCATTGGTCTTGGGGAACAATAGTTAGAGGGACTGGGAGGTCAAGGAAGAGAAAGAAAAAGGCTAGTGAGAAAGTGGCTTTTGTTAAAAGGTCTATAAATAGGGGCACCTTCAGTTTTATAAATGGGAGAAATGGGCCTTTTTAGTGTCTAAAATAGAGGCTGATACAGGAGAAAAAGTAAGGTATGTTGTGCAGTGAGGAACTGAAACAAGAACTTGAAGTGAAGCAAAACATGGACTGATAAAGGGAGAGTGGGAAAGTTGGAGGTAGCCAAGTTGGAGTGGCAGATAAGAGTGGGCAAGATTTTTTTTGAAGTAAACAGCCTAATAACTGGGCCTTAAATGGAGATACAGAAATCAGAAATATGGAGCACGCGACAGGACAAAATTATTTGATTGTGATTTGCTTTCACGGAAACCGCACAGCCAGGGGAGGTGTTAAATTGGTGAGGCTTGATAAATCAATTGATAGTTGCTGGCAGGACCATTTATTTATTTAATTTTATGCACACCTCCATCAGTTGGATTCAAATGATTAATCATTCTCACATGGTTGGAATCTCATTTAGTTCTATATTTACAGAGGGAAAGATTCTTGGAGAGAGAAGCTGGACCATAAATTAAACCTTCCAAAGTTAAAGTATTTGTTAATACCTGTAGTGCTTCTGTGTTTTTTTTAAAGTACTCACTTTGGATGCTAGACAAGTCTATATTGACATTAATTTCATGTTAGCTGTGCTTTAAGTCTATTTTATTTTCATTTAAAAGAATTATTTATCTTGTGAAGGGTGATGGCAGGACCAAAACTCTAGCTAGAAAGAATTTGAAATGTACCTGATATTTCTGAAGTTTGTATTTATGATATATGGTTGGGAATGGAAAAATAAGTCAAATTTGGGGGAAGGCAGTGAGTCGCAAGGAAGGAATCATTAATGTACAGATATGGATCAGAATGCAGCATTTTAAGCTGGCAAAAAAAGATTAAAGGACTCTGTCAGATCTAAACCCAGTAAGAATGTAAAGGGGGAGGGGGAGGAACAAGTCTGATGAGTCAATAGAAGTAATTTGTCTGAGAGATGTTTTACAATGGAACTGTGATAGTTATACAAAGGTTTCTGAGTCAAGCTTGTCCAATCACACCACAGATGTTTTGTTATATTAACATAATTCATATTGCATCATGTCTCATTGACCAGGCTATTAATGGAAACCAAGGGACTTGTTCTGGACATGGATACACATACCACATTAGTGAGACTGAATTACAATAAGGTTGCTTTAATTTTGATAGATAAGTTGCCATTGAACAATTAAAATAACTGATATGAAAGCTTGCAGTTTGAAATGTAAATAAGGGATTACAGCCTGTAACCAAGGCTTGAATGAATATGGAGAGGAAAGAATAGAGCTCAGATAAACCAAAGATTGCCTGGTACTGTGATTTAGATAACTCTCCCACCCTTATCCTAGGCAGTTAATGTCCAGATGAAGCCTCCAGGTTGCTGAAGTCCTAATCCCTGAGTCCTGTGAAATACACTACATCCTCCTTGCCTCTAATCCGGTCGCTGCAATCATTCTGGGTAGTGGTATGACTGTGCATTGTGTCAGACGTGTGAAACCTGTTCCTGAACATGAATCCTGGGTCATAGAAACCTTGGGTCATAGAAATTAGCAGAGGACTTGGCTGTCTGTTTTATGAAGTATCGGTGGAGATTGGAAACATGATTAGGCCAAGGTTTACTTAAAAGCAGAAGGAGTTGGGCACACTCAGCAAGTTGGGCAGCATCTGTGGAAAGAGGAACAGTTAATGTTTCAGTTTCAGGAATCTGTTAAAAACGGAAATGGGGAGGAAACTAATGTTCAGCGGTGCAGAAGGTGGGAGAGTGATGCATAGAACAAAGGGAATATCTCTGATAAGCTAAGATCATGAGAGTAAATATTGCAGTGAAGTAGCCATTATGTTCAAATTAAGCATCTTTGCTGCTAATTGTAAAGGCGAAACATGGCTGTTGTGTCACTAAAGATGGGTCGGTGGGGTGGTGGGGGGGGGGGGATCCAATATGATGAGATGGAAATAACGTTTCTGGTATAGACAGACAGAAAATGTGAGTCTCATTCCATTGGAGAATTTGATATTGAGACCTATAGTCTGCAACATGCCCAAAGAAAAGATGAGACAGTGTTCCTTAAGCTTGTGTTGAGTCTTGAAACAGTACAGAAAGCAACACACAGATGACCAAGGGATGGTGAATTAAAGACATAAACAAGGTTCCTGTCTGTATCAGAACTGGCCATTTTCTTTATCTATCTCTTCCCCCACCTTTTATGCTACTGAAAACTAACTTGTTTTCTTCTTTCCCCATTCTGACTTGAAATATTAATTGTTCCTCCCTCAGCAGATGCTGCTTGACCTTGTATGTCTTTTCAGCCTTTTCTATTTTTATTTCAGATTTTGACGTTCATCTATCTGAAATGTTGCTTCCTGAATTGAGGTTTGGGAAGGTTGACTGCAAGGGCATGTAAGACAATAGAAGTAGCAAATTCATGGTTCCATAGACCAAGATCCCTTCCTGCAAAATCAGGTTTTTAACCTGGTAGGAATGTGGATTCCAGGAACAAACTGGGTCCTTCATACATAAGGGTGGGGTTGCTGAGAATAACAGAGGGAAATGCTGGACTGTGGTATAGGTTCTGACAGACTGTGAATGAAGGTGGTTACCATGACATATAGTCTAGAACAGGGGTGTCAAACTCATTTTAGGTCACGGGCCGGATTGAGCAAAATGCAGCTTCATGCGGGCCGGATCAGTCGGACGCGTGCGAATGCAGCTTTCGTTGCCTCCGTTTTTTCAGCCTGCTCTCATGTGTCTCAGTCTCTGCTATAACTACAAAGTGTTTCACTTTACAAATTCTGTTTCTTATGAAGAAGACTGCCGAGCAAGACTGCCGAATAAACACTAAAAACCCTGAAAACCTGGTACCAGAATAAACTCAGCATTAGCCATATCATACGCCATAGGCGCTTCGATTACTGGGGACAGCTTTAATAGTAATTAGATATTATCTCACGGGCCAAAGATAATTCCACCGCGGGCTGGATTTGGCCCGTGATATAGTTTGACATATATGGTCTAGAAGGTGGACCTTTATATTTTATACAAACAAAGAACAAAGATGCAATGGAAATTGTGAATAGATTAGAAAACTATATTGTTGACTCTGCAAAGATCACTTGACTAAATAGTCAACTGTTGAAGATAGTGTTTTTTTTTACTCAAGTTAGAAATCAAGGTTTAAAGTTCATTTTATTGTCAAAGTATGCATGTACAATACAACTCTGACATTTGTCTTCTCCAGATAGCCATCAAATACACATGAAAAGGTAAAAGAAACAAAACTTGCAGACTCCAGAATCCCCCACCCCCTCCCTGCAGAAAAAGAACAGTGATAGTGACAATTTCTGACCCCCTCCCTGCAGAAAAAAACAGCAATAATGCAATCCCTGATGCCCTCCCCTGCAGAAAAAAAGCAGCAGGAATACAATCCCTGACCCCCCCCCCCCCACAAACAAAAAACAGCAACAATAAATATCCACGCAGGGAAAAAAATCTCTAGATGAACACTTAAATTGCCAAGACAAAGAAAGCTGTGGATGGTATGCCTTTAAATGGGATTAGTATAGATGGGTACTTGATCATAAGCCTGGGCATGATGGGAAGAAGGGCCCAATTCTGCACTGTTTGTCTCTAAATCATACATCAGGCAGGTTTAAAACCTCGGTGTTACAGCAAGGTTTGCAGTCAGCTGTGTGATTGGTTGAGATGAGTTGCTCTTGTTGTAGGCTTGCTTTCAATGCATGCCATAGCCAAAGAGTTGTGGAAGTTGCCTGATCTGTTGCTTTGTGAAGTAATTGTGGACTACTTCAGCTTCCATCCAGTTTCTCTGAGTCCTGAATTATCCTTTTCCAGTATCAGTCCAATTCCTTTCTGAAAGCCGTGACGGTTTGCATCTGCTCAACTTTTAAGATGACTTATATAGCCCCGAAAGTTATTTTTGCCAGTGTCCTGACTGCGCTGGGATGCGCACACTCCTCTTTGTCTTTGACTTGCGGACTGGCACCTCCTGTTAATCTGCTTGATGTCAAAGCATGGCGCTGCTCTGCACTGAGTAATATTGCTGTTCCGCTGTCTTTCAAGCCAGCAGGCTTTTTTTCTTGGTCTCTACATCTGTGGAAGGGAGGGTCAGCACTGACTGATGGTGGGAAGTGGTGGCCAAGGGTACAGATTAGATCGGATCACATTTTTGAGAATGTGGAATGAGGCACTGTGCTTTCCCTTGACTGCCAGGTGCAGCACAATCAGCATGTGGGACTAATAGCATTGCGGATGATCGCAAGGAAATCTATCAACCAATCACAGCTTGCTCATTTGCTGTGATGAGGAACAAAGGAATGTATAAATTGACTCTAATTACAACTGCTTCCCTTAGGGTACATGAAATACATAAATAAACCATCTTTCAAATGAATCCTCAATAAATCATTCCCTTTAGCAGGAGTGGGCGAGGCAAAGAAAACTTCCTTTTGCTGTTATTTAAGACTCGAATCTCAGAGACACAGAGACTGCAGATGCTGGGATCTTGGGCAACAAACAATCCACTAAAGGAACTCAAAAGTTCGAGCAGCATCTGCGGGGGAAAGGAATTGCTGATGCAGGTCATTACCCTGCATCAAGAATAAGAGTGGCGAGGAGAGATAGCTATTATGGAAAGGAAAGGGAGTGTTAACATAGGGGATGAGAGGTGATAGGTTAAAATTACTTAAAACACAATTTGCTGCCTGGATTTTAGTTGTTTTCTTCTGCAATGGGAAAGGCTTTGTTGAACATAAAGTGTGCCAGGCTGATTCTGTTGCATGCAAGGCCAACTGTTGATGGTTTAGCACATACTTTGAGGCACGGTACAATTTCTAGGCCCACACCTTTCTGATTGATCCCACCCGTTTGTAGACACCTATATGAGTTGTTTGCCTATGGATTGGCAAATGCAATTCAGAAAACTCTCACTGACTTGTCTGAAAATAATATTTTGACTCTTTAAAATTGTTTATTCTTGGAGAAAACACCATACTTCTACTCAGTAGTTACTTCTCGATTGCACACCAGCTTGAAAAATATCATAAAGTATTTCAGAAGTGTGAGGGTTGTTTCATCAGCAAAGTGCAAGCTGAAAGCACAATGCATTCACATTCCTCTTCTGTATGTATGCCCGTTCACTCTGAGAGAAGAGCATTTTCCTGAGAAAGAGAAAGTAATTGAGATTTTCTTCTCTGCTGTTCCAGTCCCTGATCATGAAAACAAATAAAGAATCATTTTCTCATTTGCTATCGATGACTTCAAAATGCTCAAACATGTGTTGACAACCAATGAACCACATGGTAGTGTAGTCACCACAGTATGATAGGAAATTGAACAACTAATTGAGATGTATCAATATTTAGTATGTTAATAATTATAACTACTATCAGCAACTTTTAGTGAGGGTTAAATATTGACCAGCATGTCTCACTTGTTTGTCCCTGAGATCGTGACATACAATGCTTGTATCCAAGGAGAGGGCATATAAAAGCACTAATTTAACATTTCAGTTTTGTGACCATCAGTCTTTCAATGGAAGATCAGTACTGTAACATTGTACTCAATTTCAGGAGTGGGGAATTAACCCATTATTTTAAAAGTCAAAGTGCTTCCCTCTGAGCCAGAGTGACAGTCTCAAAATAGGTCCTCCCCAAAGAAGCTACATGGACCATGGTCATTTTTCCATTGTTTGAGACAGGTTTCTGCCCTGCTGAGCCCACTGAACCATCAGTAGTTGCCCATAACATTTCCATTCCTGTCTCATTGCTCTCTGGAGGTGGAGCATGGCCTGTTTTCTCTCATGCTCTACCTGCAAGCGTTTATCTAATTTATACCTTACTATAAATTTCAAAAGGTCAATAAATATATTTTTGACAGAAATTATATTGAAGAAGAATATTGCTACTAAAGTTGAGTAAATAGCCTGATGGATGGGGTTGGTTGTTTAGTGTGAGCAATAATGGGGTAGTTTCTATGCATCTTCTATAATGTGTCATGATTAGTTGCAGTTTTGCTGGAAAAAAAATAAGCAGAGTTTTTCCCATAATTTCTCAAAATTTTTTATTTTTATTTTAATCTTTGTGGGAGAATGTTGTTTGGGGTTGCAATGGGCAAGGTGATCTTGCGGACTTTCCAGCTAAGCTAATAGCTATGTTTTGCTGGGAAAATGTTACTTTCTGACACACACGATTGTATATTGAAACCTCATGAATCTAACATACGATGAGTGATCACAATATGATCAGATTCACCCTAAAATTTGAGAAGGAGAAGTTGAACTCAGATGTATCAGTATTACAGTGGAGTAAAGGCAATTACAGAGCCATGAGAAAGGAGTTGGCCAGAATTGATTGGAAAAGAACACTGGCAGGGATGACGGCAAAGCAGCAATGGCTGGAATTTCAGGAAACAATTCGGAAGCTACAGGACATATACATCCCAAAGAGAAAGAAGTATTCTAAAGAAAAGAAGACACAACCGTGGTTAACAAGAGAAGTCAATGTCAACATAAAAGCCAAAGAGAGGGCATATAATAGAACAAAAATTAGTGGAAACTGGAGGATTAGGAAGCTTATAAAAACCAAAAGAAGGCAATTAATGAGTCATTAAGAAGATTAAGATGGAATATGAAAGTAAGCTAGCCAATAATATTAAAGAGGATACCAAAAGTTTTTTCAACTACATAGAGTGTAATAGAGAGGCGAGAGTGGATATCAGTCTGTTGGAAAATGATGCTGGGGAGGTAGTAATGGGGTACAAGGAAATAGTGAATGAACTGAATAAGTATTAAGTATAAGTCTTCACTGTGGAAGACACTAGTTCCAGGTGTCAGAAGTCATGAAGTATGTTAAGTTACCATAACTAGATAAGGATCTTGAGACACTGAAAGGTCTGATGGTAGATAAGTCACCTGGACCAGATAGTATACACTCCAGAGTTCTGAAAGTGGTGGCGAAATAGATTGTGGAGGCATTAGTAATGTTCTTTCAAGGATCACTTGCCTGACAAAATTGTTGGCATTCTTTAAAGAAGTAACAAGCAGGATAGACAAAGGAGAATCAGCTGATGTTTTGTATTTAGATTTTCAGAAGGCCTTTGACAAGGTGCCGCACATCAGGCTGCTTAGCAAGGTAAAAGCCCATGGTATTACAGGAAAGATTCTAACATGGATAAAGCAGTGGCTGACTGGCAGGAGGCAAAGTGTGGGAGTAAAAAGAGCCTTTTCTGGCTGGCTGCCTATGACTAATGGTTTTCCACAGGGGTCTGTATTATGACTAATTCTTTTTATGTTATATGTCAATAATTTGGATGATGGAATTGATGGCTTTGTTGCAATGTTTGCAGGAGATATGAAGATAGGTGGATGGGCATGTAGTTTTGAGGAAGTAGAGAGGTTACAGAAAGATTTAGACAGAGTAGGAGAATGGGCAAAGAAATGGCAGATGGAGTCCAATGACAAGAAGTGTATGGTCATGTATTTTGGTAGAAGAAACAAAAAGGTTGACTATTTTCCAAGTGGAGAGAAAATACAAAAAAACTAAGTCACAAGGGGACCTGGGATTCCTTGTGCAGGATTCCCTAAAGGTTAATCTGCAGGTTGAGTCTGTGGTGAGGAAGGCAAATGCGATGTTAGCATTCATTTTAAGAGGACTAGAATATCAAAGCAAGGATGTAATGTTGAGACTTTTTAAAGCACCGGTGAGGCCTCACTTGGAGTATTGTGAGCAGTTTTGTCCCCCTTACCTTAGAAAGGATGTGCTGGAACTGGAGAGGTTTCAAAGGAGGTTCACAAAAATGATTCCAGAATTGAATGGCCTGGCATATGAAGAAAGTTTGATAACCCCGGGCCTATATTCATTAGAATTCAGAAGAATGAGGGCTGACCTCATTGAAGCCTATCGAATGGTGAAAGGCCTTGATAGAGTGGATGTGTAGAGGATGTTTCCTATGATGGGGAAGTCTAAAGCCAGAGGACCCAGCCTCAGAATAGAGGGGTGTTCTTTTATAAGAGAAATGAGGAGGAATTTCTTTAACCAGAGAGTGATGAATCTGTGGAATTCTTTGCCACAGGCAGCTGTGAAGGCCAAGTCTGTATGTATATTTAAGGCAGAGGTTGATAGATTCTTGATTGGTAAGGGCATGAAGCGATAGGGGGAGAAGGCAGGAGATTAGGACTGAGAGGAAAATTGGATTAGCCATGATGAAATGGTGGAACAGAATCAATGGGCTAAATGGCTTAATTCTCCTCCTATATTTTATGGTCTTATTATGGTCTTGTGGAATTAGGAACAGGAAAATGCCACTTGGCCATCAATGCTATTCTGCTTTTGAATAATGTGAGAGCTAATCTAACTCTAGCCTGAACTCCTAATAATGAACTTTTGCCTAATCCTAATAACTTTTCAAGCCATACTTATTAAGAATCCATCTAATCTTGCCTTATAAATATTCAAATAAAAGCTCTACTTCCACTGCCCTTTGAAAAAGAGAGGTTCCAAAATCTTACGACCCCAAAAGAGAAAAAAAAGATGGTTTATCTGTTGCTAAATGGATTAGAGCTTATTTTTAAACAGTGACCCTGGTTTTAATTTCATTCTCAAAAGAAAATATTCTCTCCACCAACACCCTTTCAAGGTTTTTCAGGGTTTAAGACATTTTATTTGGAATATTATAAGTTTTAATTGTTGCTTTGCACTCTTCTGAACTCCAGTGGATACAAATCTAGGCTGTTCAGTCTTCCTTCATAAGACATTCACCCGTTTTTGGTGTAGATCTAGCAAATATTTCTGAACTACTACATCTTCCTTGAATGACATCTCTAGGCTGGCATCTCAGGGAGTTCTGTTCTCTCAGGTTCTGTACATTTAGATGAGATGTTAAACTAGGCCCTCTTAATCTCATGGCACCACTCTACGTTTGAAAAAGGGAGTTATCATAGCATTTTAGTCACTTAACCAATGGCTTAAAAAAGATCTTGTGGCGACCCACTTTCTGCGCAGGCGAACAGGCTCACAAGGAGCCAGCGCGCGGGGGGAGACTTTGGTAATGCACCTCTGACATCATTTCCGCCCAGAGAGGGTGGGCGCTAGGAATTAAATGCCAGCGCCGCGAAGTTTGAGTAAACTAGTCTCGAAACGACTTACCGACTGCGTGTCGTTGTCTCTAGCTCTGTATGTAGTACATCGCTACACTGGTGACCCCGATGGTGCAAACGGGATTTGGACCAAAGATGACCGACTCTTCATCTGTTCATGAAGTTTCGCTAAAACTGCCGACTTTCTGCGACCACGCATGTGGTTTAGTCAAGCAGAAGCCCAGTTCCAGATTCGGCAGATATCTTCTGATTCCACGTGTTACTACCACGTGGTGAGCGCCCTTGACCAGGAGACGGCTGCCCAGGTTGCGGATTTCATACAGTCGTCCCCGGAAGAAGGCAAATATGAAGCATTCAAAGCGCTGCTCATTGGGACCTTTGGCCTCTCACGGCGTGAGGGGGGTGCCCGCCTGCTTCACCTGGACGGTTTGGGAGACAGACTGCCGTCAGCATTGATGAACGAGATGCTGTCCCTGGCTGACGGACACAAGCCCTGCCTCATGTTCGAGCAAGCGTTCCTAGAGCAACTGCCCGAGGACATACATCTGCTGCTGGCTGACGCAGATTTCAGCGACCCCCAGAAGGTGGCGGCCCGGGCAGACATGCTGTGGAAAGCCAAGAGGGAGAGCGTGGCGTCCATCGGTCAGATTACCAGGCCATGCGCCCAACAGCAGACCAGACCAGGCCCAGCAGGGGGGCGCACACAACACAGAGGCAGTAGTGAGGAGGCCAGTGAACAGTGGTGTTTCTACCACCAGCAGTGGGGCACAAAAGCCCACCGTTGTCGCCCGCCCTGCAAGGGCCAAGGCCAGGGCCAGCTGCCGCTAATGACTATGGTGGCTGGCCACCAGGACAGCCTCTTGTACATCTGGGACAAACAGTCGGGACGCCGCTTCTTGGTCAACACCATAGCGGAGATCAGCATCTTGCCCCCGACGGGGTACGACACCCACAACAGGAAGCCAGGACCCACCCTGAGGGCCGCAAACGGCAGCATGATACGGACCTACGGCACCCACACAGTGCAGCTGCAGTTTGGCGCCAGCCGGTTCACGTGAGACTTCACACTGGCCGCCGTGGCCCAACCACTCCTGGGGGCAGACTTCTTGCAAGCTCACAGCCTGCTGGTCGACTTGCAAGGGAAAAGACTGGTACATGCCGAGACTTTCCAGACATTCTCCCTGGGTGAAGCCAAGTTGCCGGCCCCACACCTGGACTCCATCATGCTGTCGGACAATGAATTCACCCAATCCTGGCGGGCTTTCCATCGATTCTGGCACCGCAGTTCACGGCAGCCATGCCCAGACACGGGGTTCACCACCACATCCCAATCAAGGGATCACCCTCCACGCCCGCGCACGAAGGCTCCCCCCCGGAAAAGCTCCGCCTGGCGAAGGAGGAGTTCAAGAGGATGGAGGAATTGGGGATCGTACGGAGGTCTGACAGCCCATGGGCCTCCCCCTTGTACATGGTGCCCAAAGCAGCCGGGGGTTGGAGACCATGCGGCGACTACCGCAGACTGAACGAGGCTACAACTCCAGTCCGCTACTCCGTGCCGCACATACAGGACTTTGCAGCAAACCTGCACGGGGCAAGAATCTTTTCCAAAGTAGACCTCATCTGGGGATACCATCAAATCCCGGTGCACACTGAAGACATCCCCAAAACAGCACTCATCACCCCGTTTGGCCTGTTTGAGTTCCTCTGAATGCCTTTTGGCCTGAAGAATGCCACACAGACATTCCAGCGGCTAATGGATGTGGTGGGACGTGACCTGGACTTTGCGTTCATTTACTTGGATGACATTCTTATAGCCAGCAGTGGTCGTCAGGAGCATCTGTCCCACCTCCGCCAGCTCTACTCCCGCCTGAGTGATTTCGGCCTCACGATCAACCCGGCCAAATGCCAGTTTGGTCTAGATACCATCGACTTCCTGGGCCACAGGATTACCAAAGACGGGGCAACACCTCTTCCCGTCAAGGTAAATGCGATCCGCCACTTTACCCGGCCCAACACGGTCAAAGGCCTGCAGGAGTTCGTTGGTATGGTGAACTTCTACCACCGTTTCCTCCCCTCAGCAGCCCGTATCATGCACCCTTTGTACACCCTGATGTCGGGTAAAGGCAAGGACTTTACTTGGGACGAGGAGGCCGCGGCCACTTTCGTTAAAGCCACAGAAGCCTTGGCAGATGCCGCGATGCTGGTGCACCCCGGAACGGACGTTCCAACTGCCCTCACGGTGGAAGCATCCGACACAGCAGTCGGTGGGGTGCTGGAGCAACTCATTGAGGGGCGCTGGCAACCCTTGACGTTCTTCAGCAAGCACCTACGACCACCCGAACTCAAGTACAGTGCTTTCGACCGGGAGCTGTTGGCACTGTATCTGGCAATCCGGCATTTCAGGTACTTCTTAGAAGGCAGGCCGTTCACCGCGTACACGGACCACAAACCGTTGACCTTCGCGTTCACGAAGGTGTCCGATCCCTGGTCGGCTCGCCAGCAGTGACATCTGTACTACATCTCCGAGTACACGACGGACATCCAGCATGTCTCGGGAAATGACAACGTCGTGGCGGACGCACTCTCCAGACCAGCTGTCCAGGCCCTGTCCCTGGGGGTGGCCTATGCAGCACTGGCGGAGGCACAGCAGGCAGACAACGAGATGCCTAGCTACAGGACCACAGTCTCGGGTTTGCAGCTGCAGGACTTTCTCGTAGGCCCAGGTAAGAGGACCCTCCTGTGTGACATAGCTACCGGCCAACCTCGCCCCATCGTCCCGGCAGCCTGGAGGCGGCGGGTTTTCGACTCCATACATGGTTTGGCGCACCCATCTATCAGGACAATCGTCCAGCTGGTCTCCAGCAAGTTCGTGTGGCTCGGACTTCACAAGCAGGTCAGTGAGTGGGCCAGAATGTGCGCGCAGTGCCAAACAGCCAAGGTGCAGCGGCACACTAAAGCCCTGCCACAGCAGTTCGAACCCACCCACCGGAGGTTCGACCACATTCATGTGGATATCGTGGGCCCCCTACCAGTGTCCCGAGGAGCACGGTACCTCCTAACTACGGTAGACTGGTTCACGAGGTGGCCAGAGGCGGTCCCGCTCACCAACACATCTGCCGATTCCTGTGCCCGAGCACTGATTGCAACCTGGGTAGCACGCTTCGGGGTACCGGCCCACATTACCTCCGACAGAGGCGCCCAGTTCACCTCCAGCCTGTGGTTGGCTGTGGCCAGCCTGTTGAGAACGCAGCTACACCACACTACTGCCTACCACCCACAGTCGAATGGACTAGTGGAGCATTTCCACCGTCACTTGAAGTCGGCTCTCATGGCCCACCTGAGAGGACCTAACTGGGTGGACGAGCTTCCCTGGGTCCTGCTTGGAATTCGCACAGCGCCCAAAGAGGATCTGCACACCTCGTCGGCTGAGTTGGTGTACGGCGCCCCCCTGGCCGTCCCAGGAGAGTTCATACCAGCCCCAACGGGGCACGAGGTTGCGAAAGGCTCGGCAACCTGGCCCCCGTGCCAACTTCACAGCATGGATGGACCCCGACCCATGTATCCAAAGACCTGCAGGACTATAAGTTTGTGTTTGTACGAAGGGGCAGACACCAGGCACCGCCACAGCGGCCATAGGAGGGGCCGTTCAGAGTGATCAACAACAACGGGTCCACGTACGTTCTGGACATTGGGGGGGGTGGGGGGGAAGAGGAGGTTTTCACGTTGGACCAACTCAAACCAGCCCATGTGGACTTGGCGCAGCCGGTCGAGGTTCAGGCACCGCGGCGCAGAGGCAGACCTCCCAAACAGAGGCTGATCCAGACTGTGGACATTGGGGGGTGTATCGCCGGTTCTGGGGGGGGTTATGTGGCGACCCACTTTCTGTACAGGCGAACCGGCTCACAAATAGCCAGCGCGCGGGGGGAGACTTTGGTAATGCACCTCTGATGTCATTTCTGCCCGGAGAGGGCGGGCGCTAGGGATTAAATGCCAGCGCCACGAAGTTTGAATAAACTAGTCTCGAAACGACTTACCGACTGCGTGTCGTTGTCTCTAGCTCTGTATGTAGTACATCGCTACAATCTTTCTATAAAGTAGATTCCTGTTAAATGGGACATATTTGGACCAGTACATTTTGGCCCAGTTAAGAGGCTGTCCCAATTAGCTGAAGTTTCACGAAAATAGTTAAAAGGCATAACAAAGACAAACTACTGTTTAACTGAATAAAAAATTATGTATTTAAATGAAATACAGAACAAATTAGAACACTACCAATACTACTACAGTATTGTAAACTATGTATTTGTTCCTGCTAGTTACTGATGGAGGAATTCATCCAGTGTACGCTGCTGTGATCTTTTCATTGGCTGAAGATGAACAAACTCAGCACAGACAGCTAATGCAGATAATGGACTGGCTTCATTGCCTTCCTGCGCAAAGTCAAAATATAGTGTACTGTGTCACGGAGAGTGGTGGGTGCGTGGAATGCACTGCCAGTGAAGGTGGTAGAGGCGGATACAATGGGGTCTTTTAAGAGACTCTTAGATAGGTACCTGGAGCTGATAAAATATAGAAGGCTATTCGGTAGAGAAATTCTAGGCATCTTCTAGAGTAGGTGACAATGTCGGCACAACGTTGTGGGCCAAGTGGCTGTAGAATTTCTGTGTTCTATATTCTGTGAAACTAAGTGATCAAAGATCACTGTTTTATGAATCAGTGTACCTGGTCCAAATGGATAACATAACACAAGCACACACAGCTGACACTATTTAAAAACTGCTCGCTCTGTAATGTCTGATGGCCATTTCTGACATCTCCAAGCCTCAATGGTTGAAACCACAGGGGTACAAAACAGTCCTGAATTGTCCTACTGCTTATTTCTCACCAATTATTAGTGACAAAAATTGCTGCAACTGATGTCATTTAAAAACCGTTCACTCCAAGCACAGTGTAGTGTCTAATGGCCACACAAGTATTTGTAACTAATGTTCGATAGAACAGTGTCCTGTCCAGATTAAGCGGAATAGTGTCCCAAATAAACAAAGGGATTCCCAGCTATCTTCTCGATTGGTTTTTGTTCTTTAAGAGTTGCTCCGATTAATCGATGGCCCAAGTTACCGGCATCCACTGTATACCATATCAATATGCAATTACCCTGATTACACGGCTTTTCTTTCATTCACTGATTCAAAATTCTACCTTTGGCTCTGTGTCTTCTATATTTCTACATTTTGTGGAGTATTTCATGTACTGCGGAGATTATAAGATGATATAATTAAATTTGCCTACCCATGACAGCACCTGGAGTAGATTTTTTTTTCATATTCCATTGGGGAAACTCACCTGTCTGTACTATGGACAAAAATGAGACACAACAATGTTGTTACTGCACATTTCAAAGCAGCTGGGGAGTGATGCAAAGCACTGGCCATCCAGCTGAGGAGGAGATAGGTGGTGGGTGATGAGTAGTAGAAAAATTTAAAAGGACAAAGAACAGACCATGTGTGAAATTATATTAAAAAATCTTCAGTTAAGAATAAGCAAAAGCTTCATTCATCTGCACTAGATACACAATACCTTCCTAGCAATTTGATTTGATCTCTGCCAATATAAACTCTTCAAATTCATGAGATCAACTTAGTCTGCTAATGAAGAAAATTTGTATATACAACAGCAGGGAGAGTTTACGGGGCTGTCTTTTTATAGATGGATGGTTTGTCCACAGTGGAAAAACCTCATTTACATCTGGAAGGGAGCATCTGGTTTTTTTTTGCAGAAAGTGACATAAATTAATTTAAATCACATTGTATGTATTCTTTGTATTTTTCGCTTGTGGTATATGAGAGTTTGATATTCTGGTTTTGATTGAGGAAAAATGCAAACTCAACAGAGCAGGACTACATTATGTAAATGTTTCTATGAGTACAAACAGAATATTCAGCAAATTAGTTTAACGTCTTGGGAGTTTGGGCATCAATGTTGTGGAGTCTTCAAGAAGTCTAACATAAGATTGACACAACAAAGGTTAAATATGCCTGCAAGTACAACCGTTAATCAGCAAAATTACAAAATAAAGGCAGGGACAGCCTGGAGGCTGCAATGAGTTTGTGTCTGGCTATTAAAATTATAACTGTTTTTGTTACAATCTTGAAATATTATCCTTCTGTGTAAAGCAATCCGCTGTAATCCTCTACTTACCATGGAGTTCAAAGTAAATAAATGGTGCTCAATCTGGCTAGGCTCACAAGGGATTCAAATGTGGTAGCAGTATGTGTTTAGTTGAGTCAATTATTATCACTTTTATTTTGAAGGTAATGAAGGAAGAATGTATAGGAAATCTGTTTTAACTTTTAGTTCCTGTTGGAAGTGTGTGTTTGTTATAATATTATTAGTTAGATTGCATTTACAGTACAGCATCTGGATTTACATAAATATAAATGAAGTTGGTTGTAAGATGCAACATATATTGGCACTTAGTTTAATTGCTGTCATACATACAGTATATTCTTACACAAAATGGTACTCTTGAAAATAGATTTCAGTTGCATAAAATGTTTGCAGAAAGATTATTACCATGCTTTCAATTTTATCAGAGTGATGAAAAAGAAGCATTTTAAAAAGACAAAGGGCTTGAATTCATTCATAACCTCAAGACAGTCTATAAATTTTTTGCAGTCAGTAAATTATTTTTCAAGTGTAGATGTAGCATGCAATCATAGCAGGCAATTTGAACACTGTAAGAACCCATAAGAAACACTGAATTGGAGGCCAGTTTTAAGCAGCATTGGCAGAGACAGAATTATTGGCCAGGACGTGGCAGAGGAGATCCCAGGTCTGCTTCTAGTAACATCATGGCATCTTTTCTGTTCACCTTGGTGAACAGATGTGGCTTCAGTTTAAGTTTGATGTTGCAGCTCTTCCTCAGTGTTGTACTGAGCTCTCAGATCTGATATTCCACTGGAGTCGCATTGACCTGTGGCTTGGTGTAAAAGATACTCTTACTGAGCTAGACCATTTATCTAATCAGATTTTTTTTGTTGCTAATCACAGCATACAAAGAGTTCATTCATTACATAAACACAAAAAGGGTAAATCTGCAGATGCTGGCAATCCAATGTAACACACACACAAAATGCTGGAGGAACCCAACAGGTCAGCAGCATCCAAGGGAATGAATAGTTTTGGGCTGAGAACCTTCTTCAGGACTGGAAAGGAAGGGGGAAGGGTATAGAATAGCTGGAAGGCAATTGGAAAGGCGGGTAGGAAAGGTAAAGGGCTGGAGAGGAAGGAATCTGATAGGAAAAGAGAGTGGACCATGAGAGAGAGGGATGAAGGAAGGGCACCAGAGGGAGGCGATAACTAACTGAGCAGAGGTATGAGGCCAGAGTGGGGAATAGAAGGAGGAAGGTGGAGGGATTTTTTTCCCAGAATGAGAAATCAATGTTCATGCCATCAGATTGGAGGCTACCCAGATGGAATATGAGCTGTTGCTCCTCCACACTAAGAGTGGTGTCATTGTGGCACAAGAGGAGGAATGGGACTGGGGATAGGAATTAAAACAATTGGCCGCCAGCAAATTCCAATTTGGGCAGTTGGAGCAGAGGTACTCAACAAAGTGGTTCTACCGTTTACAACGGGTTTCATTGATGTAGAGGACGCTGCACAGGGAGCACCGGATACAATAAATGACCCCAGCATATTTGCAGGTGAAATGTTGCTTCACCTGGAAGGAATGTTTGGGGAACTGGATGGA
Source organism: Hemitrygon akajei (assembly GCF_048418815.1). Classification (NCBI taxonomy): domain Eukaryota; kingdom Metazoa; phylum Chordata; class Chondrichthyes; order Myliobatiformes; family Dasyatidae; genus Hemitrygon; species Hemitrygon akajei. The sequence goes on along the minus strand of NC_133134.1, from coordinate 43,078,774 downwards.
GTTGAGGAAGGAGGTGAATGGGCATTTTGTCTGCTTGTAGGGGTAGGTGCCAGGAGGGAGATTTGTGGGGAGGGACAAAATGGACAAGGAAATCACAGAGGGAGTGATCCCTGCAAAAAGCAGAGAGTGTGGGAAGGTAAAAACATATTTAGTGTTAGGATCCTTTTGGGGATGGCAGAAGTTATGGAGAATGATGTCTTGGATGCGGAGACTCATGCAGGTAGTAGGTTAAGGCAGCGGGAAGATGGTATGAGTGCAGATACCTGTGAAATGGAGGAGTTGTGGGTGAGGGCAGCATCAATGGTGGAGGAAGAGATACCCTGTTTCTTTGAATAAGGAAGACATCTCTGACATCCCGGACAGAAAAGCCTCGTCTTGGGAACAGATGCAACAGAATGAAGATACTTCGATGAGGGAATAGCGTTTTTACAGGAGACAGGATGGGAAGAGTTATAGTCTAGATAGCTGTGGGAATTGTAGGATTTTTAAAAGATGTCAATACACAGTTTGTCTCCAGAGACAGAGAGAGGGATTGGGAAAGGGGAAGGAGGTGTCAGAAATGGACCAAGTGAATTTAAGGTCAGGGTTCAAGTTTATTGGCTGGCTGGTGGTGTAGTGGCATCAACGCTGGACTTTGGGGCAAGAGGTCCAGAGTTCGAATCCAGCCGGCTCTCGTTAAGAGCTGGTGATCTCTTTAAAAAAAACTCACCCGGCCGAAGACAATGGCAAACCACTGTTGTAACTTGCCTAGTACGCAATTTCCCAATACGTCAGAGCAGCGTGGAAGGAAATCGTCTGCTACCAGGAAATAATTCCGGATGTGACACACCTAGGAAGTTCATTACTGTTAGCTTGTTTCTCACAGTGTAGATATGCACCCCCACCCTTCCAGGAAGATTTAATAGGATGTTTCATCCAAATTAATTTATATTCATAGGTAACTGAAAGACTAATACAAAGACCATTTAATGGCCTAATATTTACTGATTTCGGTTTCCAGAGGTTGTTGAGGAATGTGGCTTAGAATAGAAACTTTTAGCTTCTGTCCCAAGCAACACTTCCGCCAGATAGACAGACAGACAGACATACTTTATTGATCCCGAGGGAAATTGGGTTTCGTTACAGCCGCACCAACCAAGAATAGTGAAGAAATATAGCAATATGAAACCATAAATAATTAAATAATAAGTTAATCATGCCAAGTGGAAATAAGTCCAGGACCAGCCTATTGGCACAGGGTGTCTGACACTCCGAGGGAGGAGTTGTAAGGTTTGATGGCCACAGGTAGAAATGACTTCCTATGACACTCAGTGTTACATCTCGGTGGAATGAGTCGCTGTCTGAATGTACTCCTGTGCCTAACTAGTACATTATGGAGTGGATGGGAGTCATTGTCCAAGATGGCATGCAACTTGGACAGCATCCTCTTTTCAGACACCACCGTCAGAGAGTCCAGTTCCACCCCCACAATATCACTGGCCTTCCGAATGAGTTTGTTGATTCTGTTGGTGTCTGCTACCCTCAGCCTACTGCCCCAGCACACAACAGCAAACATGATAGCACTGGCCACCACAGACTCGTAGAACATCCTCAGCATCATCTGGGAGATGTTAAAGGACCTCAGTCTCCTCAGGAAATAGAGACGGCTCTGACCCTTCTGTAGACAGCCTCAGTGTTCTTTGACCAGTCCAGTTTATTGTCCATTCATATCCCCAGGTATTTGTAATCCTCCACTATGTCCACACTGGCCCCTTGGATGGAAACAGGGGTCATCGGTGCCTTAGCCCTTCTCCGGTCCACCACCAGCTCCTTAGTCTTTTTCACATTAAGCTGCAGATGATTCTGCTCACACCATGTGACAGAGTTTCCCACCGTAACCCTGTACTCAGCCTCATCTCCCCTGCTGATGCATGCAACTATGGCAGAGTCATCAGAAAACTTCTGAAGATGGCCATAACTAATAAAAAGTGATAACTTCCAATAATCACAGGTTTTGGTCTTCAAAGGACTAAAACTAAAGAATCTGTACAAATCCTTTGAAAGTTGATCATCTAATTTGATAATGAGATTTTTTTCTTTTCGTAGTACTTAGGCAGAATTTAGAATTAGGACTATTCAAACCAAGAGGCTGCTGTGAGATTCCACAGTGGTATATAGTGCAGTACAGTTACAGAGGTCCAATCCCAGTTACCGAGGTCCAGTCACAAATAAGGAGGTGCATTGTTGGTTAAGAGGGTGCAGTGGCAGTTAAGGACGTGCAATGGCAGATGTATACTGTACCTGCGGATAAGGATTTGCTGTTTGATCTCCAGGTACTATTGTACTTAGCTGAATATTGGAGATGTAAAGACACACTCCTTACTATTTACTGGAATGTGTCGCTAACACCAACTCCAAACTACAACTCTAATCATAAGAACCTCAAACTGCAGCAGTAGCCATGAAAACAAAGAACATTACAGCTCAGTATGGCCTGAAATGTTGGCTGTTTATTTCTTTCCATAGATACTGCTTAAGAGACTTTTAAGAGACTCTTAGATAGGCCCATGGAGCTTAGAGAAATGGAGGGCTATGCAATAGGGAAATTCTAAACAATTTCTAGAGTAGGTTACATGTGGACCGAAGGGCCTGTAATGTGCTGTAGATTTCTATGTTCTATGTTCTAACCTGCTAAGTTCCTCCAGCATTTTGTGTTTGTTGCAATATTCCAAATGTGATTTTATAGAGCTACAACAAAACCTCAATGCTTCTACTAATGAAGACCAACACAGCATATAACTTCTTAACTGCCCTATCAACTTTGAGGGATCTATAGATATGGACCCCAAGATCTCTCTGTTCCTCCACATTGACAGGAATCATTCCATTAACCATTCTGCCTTCAAATTCGACCTTTGAAAGTGAATCACTTCTCACTTTTCCAGAAAGAACTTTATCTGCCACTTCTGAGCCAGCTTGGCCATTGCAACATATGACAACCTTCTGCACTTTCACACTGCCACCAACCTTCATGTCATTTGCAAACTTACTAACACACCCTTCCACTTCCTCATCCAAGTCACTTATAAAAAATACAAAGAGTAGGGGTCCCAGAAAAGATCCCTGCCGAACACCACTGGTCAACAACCTCCAGGCAGAATGTGCTGCACCTACAACTACCCTCCATCTTCTCTCTATCTTCTTAACTATCTTTTCCCTGCTTCAATGGGACAAACCAATCCAGAACCCCATGCAAGTGCTTCCTAAACAACCTCCTTATTTCTGTTGTGCATTTCCCCAAGTACATCCATTCCCAATTTATACTCCCAGTTTCCTGCCTAATAACATCACAATTCCCCCTCCCCCAAATAAACCCTCTCCAAGGCAATGGTAAAGGTTAGGGAGTTGTGGTCACTGTCTCCAGAACCCAGCGAATGCTCTGATACCTGACCTGCTTCATTGCCGAGTACCAAAATCGAAATGGTTACTGATGACATAATATATCAAGAAAGTTTCTTGGGGGCTGAGCATTCGGAGTGGAGCTGGAATTCCTTGATTTTGAGTTGTATTCTCTGTATTTCTCATCTAGTTACAAGAAAGGAAAATGAAAGGGTTCTGCAGAAGGTTGCAGGGAACAGCTGTAGAGCAGATGCTCCAACCCCAGCAATATCCAGCCACAGAGCTGGGCAGGAAGGAGATACAGAGATAACAGTCAAAAAGAAATCTAGTATATAGTTTCTTAAGAGCAAAGTACTAATCAAATCTGAGATTTTTAGATTAAGTTCATATACAGAGAGAATAGTTCATCATATGGAGCATATTCTGAGATGTTGTTAATGCATTTTAGAGCAAAGTGGATAAGAACACGAAAAAGAAAGCAACTGAAAGGGATAGTGATAAGGTTAAAAGAAGTACAAATAGAGCCATTGAGAAGTACAGCACAGGAACAGGCCCTTCAGCCCATCTAGTCCATGCTGAAACCATTTAAACTGCCTACTGCCAATGACCTGCACCTGGACCATAGCCATCCATGTACCCACCCAAACCTCTCTTAAACGTTGAAATCGAGCTCGCGTGCACCACTTGCACTGGCAGTTCATTCCACATTGTCACAACCTTCTAAGTGAAGAAGCTTCCCCTCATGTCCCCCTTAAACTTCCCATGGCCAATGTCAGCTCTTCTGTGGAATGTAAAAGCCAACATAGACTGAATGGGCCAAATGGTTTACTTCGGCGCTTGTATTTTTCTGATATGCATTTTGTACTTCAGCTGTTGCAGAGAATTGAACTTTAAGTTATTTGAGACATCAGGATTTCAGGCAGGGGAAGCTGATTTTTTTTCCAGATGTTTTATCTTCAGTTATCTTCTGCTTTTTGGAGACCAGACCTGCTTGAGATTGTGCATTTAACTATTACCACAGGAGCCGAGCATTTGATCATATTTTGCTTTCGTTGAACAGCTTCAGTTGGGTTAGCGAAGTAGCCTGAAGTGATGCAGAAGCCTCAATGCAGGGATGAAGTCACAGTCAGTAGAGCTTTAGCATCTGGCATTTTTTGGGGTGGGGGGTGGCGTGTGGACCCCAGTTTTTCACCATATGTAGAGGTTCTGCACACTGGAATAGTTAAGCAGTATGAAAAAAAATTTCTCTGCAAGACATCTGAAACCGATCTTCGTGGCTGTCATACAAAGAACCAAGGGAAAGAGTTTTCTCTACTGTAGACAAAACAAATACTGAAATGTATTCTACAACTAATTACTACCAACCCTGCAGCTAAAAATACTACTCAACATTCAAATGAAAAGGGTTGCCCTCTGCTCTCCTGGCCTTGTAATATTTGCCATCGTGTTCAGTTATGTTTCCAGGTTATTTATAGTGGATCACTGATGCTACTTATTATACTCATTCAAACAAAATTATACCATTTTACAGTATTTTAAACAAAAGTGCTCTTTTTTTTGTATCTTAGCTGTTTTATGTCCCACTTGGCCATTGAGTATCCAGCCATTTCCATTTTAAGGTAATCTAATGCAATTATGAGTTCTTTTTGAGCTGAGCTGACAGGGACAGATTGGTGACTGACTGCCATCTGTGGCATTGATTAGTGATCTGGCATATACAATATATTGAGTGCTGGGAAACACTCCATTATTTAATGGCAGGGATTGCTATTTAGCAGGGTAAAGTCCTAGCTATTGATGCTCCAGTATTCCCTGCCAATGCAACTGCCAATAAGATAAATGCAGTTCGCATTTGTAGCTCATAATTTCAGATGTTTTAGTTAAGTTTATTGTCATTTAACTATATACATGTATGCCATCAAACAGTTTCTTCAGAACTGGGTGTGAAGTACAATAGTACACTTGACACACATACTTGGGAAAGTAAGAATAAGATCTACAAATGAATTACGCATAAATAAACAAAATAAAGGCATAAATTAAATATTGTCAAGCCAAGAACAGGTTAACCAGTGACACTTTGTATGCAATGAGGCAGGGAGTTCAGAAGCCTAATGGCCTGAGGGAAGAAGCTATTTCCCATCCTGACCGTTCCTGTCTTCGTGCATTGATGGTAGAACGTTGAAGAGGATGCTGGATGGACGGGTGGGATCCTTGATAATACTAAGGGCCCTGCGTACGCAGCACTCTTGATTAATGTTCCCGATGGACGGTAAGGAGACCCTTATGATCCTCTCGGCCATTCTGACAGAGCTTTGGTCTGATGCTCGGCTGCTCCCAAACCAGATTCTGCACCTGCACCTGCACCACCATTCCTCACTCTATAACTAACATTTTGCCAAATCCAGAGTAGAGGTGTGTAGATGTTCAGTGGTTGCTGGTTGCTGGTGCTAGTGGGGTGGTCTATTACTCAAGCCGGTAGTACTGCCTTCCCAAATGTCCAGAATGGAGTTGGTTATCTAAAAGGGAAGACAATGGATGAGTGATATTATTGCAATAATAATCAAAAGATTGAGTCTGGAATCCCATTCACTGTGGGTTTACAATCTGCATTGTAGTATTAAATGGTCCCTATCTAATTCCATTGCCCTGAACAAATATATTCTTAACTTATTAAGCCTGTCTGTATATCCAAATATGAAGCATTTGTTGCTTTTTTGGTCGTATCTAGTTTCTCTTTTTTATCTATTAAGTAACTAAGCTGCTTGTACTTATAAGATGCACATTGACTGTTTTAAATGACCCTGATATTTGTTGCTGCTAAGTAAATTGAAAAGCCCTGTGCTAGATCCAACTGCAGAACGCAAATCACTAGACCTTTTCACTTCATGAACCTTTGATGCTGTGTTTAGATTCCTTAGCATTGAGTACACAATTTGGTTCTCTTAAAAGAGAGAAACCTTTTTCAGAGACCCGTCATAAATTGTGGGATTGCTTCATTGAGGACCTCCGCACCATCTGCCACAAGTGGGACTTCCCAGTGGCCAAAAATTTTAATTCTGATTCCCATTCCTGTCCATCATCTCCTCTTGTGTCAAGATGAGGCCACCCTTGGGGTGGAGAAGCTAACACCTTATATTCCGTATGGGTAGCCTCCAACTTAATAGCATGAATAGCGATTTCTCCTTCCGGTAAAGTAAATCCCACCCCCCCCCCCATTCCGCTATTCCCCGCTCTGACCTTTCACATCTTCTCACCTGTCTATTACTTCCCTTTTCTTCTCTTTCTCCCTTGGTCTACTCTCCTCTCCTTTCAGATCCCTTCTTCTCCCGCCCTTGACCTTTCCCACCCATCTGGCTTCACCTATCACCTTCAACATGAGGATATCTGCAGACCCTGGAAATCCAAGCAACACATACTTAGCAAATGCTGCAGGAACTCAGCAGGCCAGGCAGCATCAATGGAAAAGAGTAAACAGTCGGTGTTTCAGGCCGAGACCCTTCATCAGGACTCCAGCTTGTCTTCCTTACCCTATCTCCACCTTTTTATACTGGTGCCTTCCCCCTTCCTTCTCAGTCCCGAAGAAGGATCTCGGCCTGAATCATCAGCTGTATATTCATTTCCATCGATCCTGTCTGACCTGCGAGTTCCTCCAGCGTTTTGCATGTGTTGCTTTGGATTTCCAGCATCTGCAGACCTTCTCATGTTTGCAAAAGGCCTTTCACACTTTTCCAAGTATTCTCTGTGGAAAATGTAATTAGTACAGTTTAATTTTTGCACCGTGGGAGCAGCAGTCGATTGCCTATATGCTGCGTGTTATAAGCCGGATAATATAATTCTGCACTGATAGTGATTTGTCCTGGGGCCATGCTTTCTGATTTCTACAGTATTTGGAGATGTTAATGAAGGCCATTTATTAAAGCAACATATCAACTGATCTGAGAAGGAATGCAAGCAATGACTTTGATAATTTTATAATAGTTATGCAGCCTTTTTGCTCATTAGCTATCAATGTCCGTTTTGTTTTATTTTCTTTCATTTTGGTATTTCATATGATGCTTTATCCCTTTTCCTCCTACATATTGCAGAAAGTCATAGTATCATAACTGTTAACCTGATGCCACATAACTGCTCAGGGACAGATTGCTTAAGCAACTCCTCTGACATTTCTCAAAGGAGCCCTTCACTAAACGAAGATAAAACAAACAGGAAGCCACAAACATCATTTCAGAGTCAGACCTGTAATTTTAACTACGCCGTTGCAGTCTCTAACCATAACTGTGCAGATGGAAACACTTATCAGGTATAAATTTGGGAGTAAAAGCCTTTGGTTCCATCCACTGAGGTCATAAATAGGCCTGTCCTTGATCTGCTCAGGAGAAATTTTAATTTTCAATTTCAGTGTGTTTTTTGAGATTCAATAAGACATTAAGATTATATTTTAAAAAATAGACCAACCATTGGAACATAAGTACATGGTAATAAATCCCACTTCTTTGGAAACATCCACTCAGTAAAGCTTGGTTCTTGATAAAATGACACTGGCCCAGTGAGGTGTAGCAAGAACACCTAACTTAATTTGCTGAGTTCCGCCTGTTCTCAGCTGGGTCGCACTTGGTGCTTTCCCCCGGGGAAGAGAACCTAACATTGTCCTCCCGAAAAGTCTATCTGCTGTCAGTCAGGAAGCATTGGACTGACACTGGTGACAGTTCTCTTAAGAATGTTCTCCTTCCTCATCCCCTGAGCAATCTCCCCAGCTACCACCAAAAACACCCAAATGAGTGAAGCTGGTTTTTTTTGTCTTTTATTCTGCAGACATTCTGCAAGTTTTTGAGGTTGCTGTGCTATCAGGGCAATATTGCTTTCATTATTTCCAACCTTGTCAGGGTGGGGGCGGGGAAATAAAAGCTAGCACAGTTATTTTATTGTCTGAATGATAAATCTGAGGTGCCTAATGTGCAGATATTGCTGTTTCTAAATCATCATCTACTTAAGCTTTACTTATCACAAGGTTCGAGCCTGCCACATTTTTTTGTATCAAAAGTAATTGGAGTAGACATTACCAGAAGTGTCTTGCAGAAGTTCTATGATTATAAAATATTCCGTGAAGATTAAGGGTCTGGTGTTTATAGGTTGCTTGGCATTAGTTATGTTAAACTAAACCTGGGTGATGCAAATTGAAAGGAGCACATATACTAAAGCCGAAAGAGTGTGTAGTGGCTATTCACGGCTGCAAATAAAGCAACCTAATTAAGATAACTCTGAATTCAGTTTAAGAAAAACCTACAATAGATTCCTTATCATTTCATGTCGTAATCTATGCACAAATGCACAATACCATCTAAGGAACTTAATGTAGCCCAAAAGGAGTTTAAATGCTAATAAATTATAATTAGACTACCTGTTTAAAGTTATCTCCCTGATTTGAATGAAGAAGAATAATGTAAAAAAATCCAAATCATCTTCAATTTTTTAAGGAACAATAACTGCATTTAATTTTCACACTTTCTGAAAATCATTTTACATTACAACACAGAAATAATATATATATATTTTAATTTTAAACTGAATCAGCTTTAAGTATAAAGGAGTTGGGCAGGGAGGGCATTGTGGATTGATGGAAGGGAATGTCTCTGTGGGCCCACTTAATAGGGGAAAAAAAAGTCTTTCAGACAAAACATGAAGTCCCAAATCGTAAGACAATTACTTCAATCATGAAGCATCCTGGAGGATTCTTTTTAGTTGAACCTCGGAGATATTCTGCATATCTGTATTTAAAGTAAGTGCTTAGGTACATCCCTTCAAACACTGATGAATATCATAAAGTGACAGCAGGGACGTGTAAAGGAACACTTTTTTTTATTTGCTGTACTTTAACAAAAGGCAGCTGTAACCTGGCTATAATCCATGGCACAAAGAAGTTCCAGTTGCCAAAGACACTTTTTCTCATTAACAAAGAGCTACAGCAGAGGAAGAGGCCATTTGACCTAACTTTCACTGCATGCAAGTTTTAATGTTGCAACAAATCTTCACCCACCATCTTCACCTCAGCCTATTTACCATATCAGTGTATTTTTGTCTCCCTCAAGAGCTTATCTGGCTCCCGGAAGTCTTAACTGTGCTTATTTCTTACCAATGGCCAGCTCTTTTGACAGGAACATTATGAAAGTTCTCAAAAAGAGGCAGAATAAAGCATTCACTTCCAAGAGGACCTTCCAGAAACTCCTTTATTTCAGATTCCCAACGTCTGCACTGCTTCACTCTACTATTTCCAGAGTTTTCTATTTCTAGTCATCTGAACTTACCTAGAAACAAGTGATTGGCAAAGATAACGGAAGCAGTGGTAAAATGTGCTTTTGTATAGATTGAGTTGATGGGGATGGTTGTTGGAGGAGAATATGAGGAGCACAATTTTAATGCCATTTGGAAAACTTCCTTTTCATGATGAGTCACTGAGATCACCAGGACAAAGGTAACTGAAACTGTAATTTACTCAAACATAGATAAGAAAACTGTTGGCCCATCACAGGAGACAAATAAATCAGAGGGATACTGTCTGGAGCTGTGCTGCACGCATCCCACAATCACGTAACTTCAACGGGACAATTTACAATGACCAATTAACCTACCAACTGGTATGTCTTTGGACTGTGGGAGGAAACTGGAGCACCCGGAGGAAACCTACGTGGTCACGGGGAGAACGTGCAAACTCCGTACAGGCTGCGGCGGGAATTGAACCTGGTACAGTAAAAGCGTTGCGCTCACTTTGTGCCTCCAGAATCAAATCTCAAATAGTCGATTAAAATGAAATCTTTCCCCAGTCAAGTATTGGAAAAATACTTGTCTTTTCCCATTTCAAACTGCTTTCCTGAAGGTGTCAAATTTGACCCTCGTGTGATACAGATTCGGCCCAATACTAGTACACCTTTGCAGCTGAACACAGAGGTAGGATGAACCCAAGAGTTTCTTGTCTGTAGAGCTCAACTGTAATGCAAGTAATGAATCTGAACTACTAAATCAGCACAGGATTTTTTTCCTAACCATTTAAGTCAAGTTTTATAAGGTGATTTCACCTCCATATACCTGTGTTTGGAATGTGGACATGAAATCCCATATATAGCACGGGGCACAAGTTATAGTTGAATCCATGTACCATATGGTTCTGGTGTTTTCACTGCTAAACTGTAGCTACTGTCAATCAGAAGGGCTTAAGTGTTTCATTCTCCTTGAAGGGAATTAACATAACTTGTGAGCAGGTCTTCCATTTTTCTTTAGTGAAAAATTATGCACTTGTTTGATTATAAGCAAGTTTTATCATTAGCTCATAAGCACAAGAGATTCTGCGGGTGCTAGAAATCTTGAGTAGCACACACAAAATGCTGGAGGAGCTCAGCAAGTCTACGTTGCTCCAGCGTTTTGTGTGTGCTTTATCATCAGCTGTCTCATCTAGAGTTTCTTTCACATCTATACTGATAATTGCACATAAATAGATTCAGCGCTTGCCACGTACGTATGCACTTTATTAAGAGGAAAGAAAACTTTTATAATCAGTTTATGAAAATCCTAATCTAGGCATAATATTTCTTGGCAAACAAGTCGTGTGTTTATCAGGATTTGTACTATTAAAATATTCAAGCTGTGTTGAGTAGTGACAGACTGTGAAGGTCAGGTCACGCATTTACACTACAAGAGGGGGGACTACATGCTGTGAGTCAGAATGTAAACATTAGGATAAGGATGTAATTATAGCTGGCATTTCTCTGGATATTTCTAATAGTGGTTTGAGGTTTTAAGCCAGTGTTTATCTTGCTTGTAGCAGGTGCTGCTTCTTCCTTCATCTTTACAAGAGGTCACCAAGCTAGCCATTTGCAGCCAGAATGTTGCTGACAACTGTTTTCAATTATTTCTTGCTGCCAAAAATAATAAAGCAGCAAAACTGAGTGATTTTTTTTCTAGAAATAAATCTTTACACAACAGTAGTAGATCACAAAATGCAGGCAAAAGTGGGGGGGAGGGGCATTATAAATTTTGGAGATCCACTTCAACTTCACCAGAACACCCAACACATTTGTGCTTGTCCCAAGCCCCAGGATCCCTTTTGGGGATGGAATTGTTTATGGAGCCAGATTGAGCACCAGTAAGGACACTTCAGGAGAACCTACGATGAGCTGGCTGTGCTAGACTAAGCAGCAGCGTTTCACCTGGCATTTCACTGGGGCAAGAAAAACACATGCATGTGAAGGTCGGCAGAGTCCGGACTCTTGAGTGAGGAACTGGGCTTTAAAGAAGAGCTGTAAATATGCAAAGGGTAGGACGTTTTAAAGAGTCTGGCAGCTCTCCTTTGACATGTCCCTGAAGTGGTATTTGTGTAAAATATTTGTTTAAAGATAGCCTTTCTGACAGAAAACTACTACTTTGGAAAAGAAGGAGTAGATTCAACGAATCCAGCTGCTGGCCCAAATTCTATCAGCAGACAGCTATAAGGATAGAATTTCAGGATCTAGGTGTCTGTGGATCGTCTGATTCTTTGAGAGTGCTAGTGTATAGACAGTGCAATGTTTCAGATACTAAATGTTGGGGAGGGAAGGGGATAGGGTGTGTGGGGATGGGGAGAGAGGGGGGAGGTGGCAATTAACATCTAGAGTTGCAGCCCAAAGCCTTTTGCTTTTCCATTAGCCACTGTGTTTTACGCAGGTTCTGGCATGGAGAAGTGGAGGCTTACCAGTTGCATTAATCCATCACGTAAATGGTCTGCTCCCGTGCAGGAAAGGAAGAAAGAATTGATGCATAAATATAGGTCCGTTTCTAATATAGTGTGGTTCCTGGACCCACCTCCTCACTGCCTTTAAAACCTCTATCATAAGACCATAAGACATTGGAGTAGATTTAGGCCATTCAGCCCATCGAGTCTGCTCCACCATTCCATCATGGATGATTTATTATCCCTCTCAGCCCTATTCTCCTGCTCTATGTTTGTAACCTTTGACACCCTGACTAATCAAGAACCTATCAACCTCCACTACTATTCTTGCTCTCTAAAAAAATGCCATCTGATCCAAGTTGAACTTATCATAAATTTGGACTTACACTGAACCTGGGACCCCACTGTGTGGCCCCTGGTGTTGCCAGTGTTCATCATTAAGGCTGTGGTCAAAAATACTAAAGGTTGACTTGACAGTGGGTTCAGTTTCTGAATTCAACCTGAACTTCACTTTGGAATGTGTGCACCATCTAACGATGGTGGAACCATAAGGAAATGCTGTTATTTATTATTTATTGAGAGAAAAGTGCTTTCAGAATTTAAAGCACAATCCTCTCAGTATCGTGGCTTTAGATATGCACATAAAAATAGCAATCACTTACAAATCAAACAAATGAAAATAAATAGCCTGGTGTTTAAGCTTGATAATAATCTTTAGTTTGTTAATTAACCAAAGTTGAATTAAAACTCTGTTTCCCAAGAACTGAACAAAAACATCAAAGCTGTTTTGTAAAATGAATATTCCAATTACAACACATCTTTTGTTTTTTTTTTGCTTGGATTTTATGATGTATCATGATAACCGAGGGATGTGATGGTTGTTTTAGGTGTTGGAATCTTCTATTTCAAACTATTACTGAAGCAGAAGTCCATAAATGTTTTATGAGGGAATTAGCAGGTTCAGAAACAGGAATATTATAGAGTGAGTGTGTAGGAGTGGAAAAATTAGACTTGTGTGGTAAAGAATCCCCAGATTTGATAAACCAAATGGTTCAATCATATTTTGTGATACTATTCCGGTTTTTTTAACTAGCTAAATTTGAAATTTTAGATGGCTTGTCAAGACATGTAACCCTGTCATTGTTTTGACTGCAGTATTGTTTTGTGTTTTGCCATAGAATTAGTGAAAGATTGAACAGAGAATAATTATTCAGACTAAAAAATGAACACTAGAAATTATGTTAGCTGTATATTGATCAATTCAAGGTAGAGAAAAGAACTCCTTAGAGAACAAGATGATAAATGACTTTAAGAAACACCACCAAGTCAAGTTTAAATGCCCTTTTTTTCAACGTACTGCTTGTACGTCTAGAGTAGTACTGACTGGCGTTGGAAACAGTGAGACGGACTTGATTGAGTGTTGTTCTTATAAACACATTTCTGTCATTGTACTTTGAATAATTATCACCAAAATTGTTAACATTGGAGCAATATGTATTTTTATTTGTTTGAATAGAATCAGATAAAAATGAATAAAAACAGAGGTTGCTGGAGATCACATGGTTCAGCAGCTTTATGGATAGGAAGAAATGATTAGTATATTGGATCATTGGCCTTACATTATTCCTTTTGTTCTCTGGGTATTGGCGCTGTTTATAAGAATGACTTTATTTCCCATTCATAGTTGTCCTGAAGAGATTGAGCTGCTTGCTGAGTTAATTCTGAAGGCAGTTTTTGTGCCAAATGTTCAGTGTCAGACAGAAGTTGCTTATAGACCAGACTGGATAAAAATGACATGTTTGCTTCTTTGAAGAGCATTAGGGGGCCAGCAGGGATTTTCCACCATTTGACGGATTCATTGTCAGTTTTGTGGTCAGCTGTTATCCATGCTATTTTTTTAGAAACTGAATTTAAATACCCTACCTGACCTACTGGAATTTGAAATCCTGTTTTCCGGATTCTATTTTGCTTTGTACATGGAGATTGGTTTCTCTTGCCTGATAACTAGAGGTTTATGCTGCCCCCTAAAAGTTAATTTTCATTTGTGCCTGTTTTGGAGCTTAGCAAATGTAGAAAACATCAGAATGGATCTCCTCAGAGTTCAGAGAAAAGGGAACAAAGGAATGGATATGTCCCAATGAGAAATTTAGTAGCGATGACCAAAAGACAGAAAATGGAATTTATGAGTGCAAAAGAAGATAAATTTACAAAAAAAAAATAGAAATTGGATCCATTCTCAGCCAATTTCAAGTGGAATTCAATCATAGGAACAGTGATCCTCTATGAACCAGTTATCACTTCTGTGTGAGGTACAGACAGACAGACAGACATACTTTATTGATCCCGAGGGAAATTGGGTTTCGCTACAGCCGCGCCAACCAAGAATAGTGTAGAAATATAGCAATATGAAACCATAAATAATTAAATAATAATAAGCTAATCATACCAAGTGGAAATAAGTCCAAGACCAGCTTATTGGCTCAGGGCGTCTGACACTCCGAGGGAGGAGTTGTAAAGTTTGATGGCCACAGGCAGGAATGACTTCCTATGACGCTCAGTCTTGCATCTCGGTGGAATGAGTCTCTGGTTGAATGTACTCCTGTGCCTAACTAGTACATTATGGAGTGGATGGGAGTCATTGTCCAAGATGGCATCTAACTTGGACAGCATCCTCTTTTTAGACACCACCGTCAGAGAGTCCAGTTCCATCCCCACAACATCACTGGCTTTCCGAATGAGTTTGTTGATTCTGTTGGTGTCTGCTACCCTCAGCCTACTGCCCCAGCACACAACAGCAAACATGATAGCACTGGCCACCACAGCCTCGTAGAACATCCTCAGCATCGTCTGGCAGATGTTAAAGGACCTCCGTCTCCTCAGGAAATAGAGACGGCTCTGACCCTTCTTGTAGACAGCCTCAGTGTTCTTTGACCCAGTCCAGTTTATTGTCAATTCGTATCCCCAGGTATTTGTAATCCTCCACCATGTCCACACTGACTCCTTGGATGGAAACAGGGGTCACCAGTGTCTTAGCCCTTCTCAGGTCCACCACCAGCTCCTTAGTCTTTTTCACATTAAGCTGCAGATGATTCTGCTCACACCATGTGACAAAGTTTCCCACCGTAGCCCTGTACTCAGCCTCATCTCCCTTGCTGATGCATCCAACTATGGCAGAGTCATCAGAAAACTATTGAAGATGGCAAGATTCTGTGCAGTAGTTGAAGTCTGAGG